>NW_012118154.1:3564052-3584746 GCF_000951035.1 Colobus angolensis palliatus | reverse complement strand
TTTTTTTTTTTTTTTTTGAGAAGAGGTCTCGCTCTGTTGCCCAGGCTGGAGTGCAGTGGTGTAATCTCGGCTCACTACAACCTCCACCTCCCAGGTTCAAGCAGTTCTCCTGCTTCAGCCTCCCGAGTAAGTGGGACTACAGGCACACACCACCATGCCTGGCTAATTTTTGTATTTTTAGTAAAGACGGGGTTTCACTATGTTGGCCAGGCTGGTCTCGAACTCCTGACCTCATGATTCACCCACCTCGGGCTCCCAAAGTGCTGGGATTACAAGCATGAGCCCGGTTCTTTGTTTTTTCATTCTGTTTTGTTTTGTTTTGTTTGCAGGTGGGGAGAGGGAGTCAAAAAGTATACATGGGCTTTGATTGTGCAGAGGGGTCAGTGTCTGTAACGTTAGACACTGGTTCTTCAAGGGTCAACTCTAGTTTCTCTTAAGAGCAACAAGTTAAGCCATAAGCCACCTAGTTCACCAGAGAGAACCAAGGGGGAAAGATCCTAAGAAGAGCAGTCTTGGGGTCAGAACAAACCTCAAAGATTGGCCTCAGAGACCATCCCTGCCAGAATTTAATTGAATCAGACTATGGAGGAATTTATGCCCCAGGACATTGTCAAAAATAATAGAGCAATCAGCTTGCAATTATTGGAGCTTAACAGCTGGGTGTGGGGAAAGAGACGAAGAGAGTCCTGCTAAAACCACTATTCTCTTACTGTGACTATAGTGTACGTACACTCAAGGCTACATCCTCTGAAGAATGACACCAAAGACTTCACAATATGGGGGAAATAGACTTCACTTAAATAATCTAGCCAAGTCACTAAGCAAACAAGCAAATAACAACAGAAACAAGCCCTACACAGAGGAAAGATAATTAGAGTTGCTAATATAATATTATTATTGTTATTATTTTGAGACAAAGTCTCACTCTGTTACCCAAGCTGGAGTGCAGTGATGTGATCTCAGCTCACTGCAACCTCCACCTCCCAGGTTTCAGTGATTCTCCTGCCTCAGCCTCCCAAGTAGCCAGGTGCGCACCACCACACCCGGATAATTTTTGTGTTTTTAGTAGAGATGTGGTTTCCCCATGTTGGCCAGGCTGGTCTTTAACTCCTGACCTCAGGTGATCCGTCCACCGTGGCCTCCCAAAGTGCTGGGATTATAGGCGTGAGCCACTGTGCCCAGCCTAATATATTATTTTAAATGTCCAGTTTTTGACCAAAAAAATTATAAGATTTGCAAAGAAAAAAGAAAGTGTGACCCATACATAGGTGCAAAAAAATAGGCAACAAATACTGCCTGTGAGAGAGTCCAGATATTTGATTTAATGGAAAAGATTTCAAAGCACTTATTATAAATATGTTCAAAGAACTAAGGAAACCATGCTTCAAAAAGTAATGAAGACCAGGCATGGTGGCTGATGCCTATATTCCCAGCACTTTGGGAGACCAACACAGGCAGATCACCTGAGGTTAGGAGTTTGAGACCAGCCTGGCCAACATGGCAAAACCCCATCTCTACTAAAATACAAAAATTATCCAGGCGTGGTGGTGCATGCCTGTAATCCCAGCTACTAGAGAGGCTGAGGTGGGAGGATTGCTTGAACCCAGAAGATGGAGGTTGCAGTGAGCTGAGATCGCACCACTGCACTCCAGCCTGGGCAACAGAGTGGAGCTGTCTCAAAAAAACAAAAAAACAAAAAGAAAAACAAAAAAGCCCAGAAATTCTATGTGTGAACATATTGACTAAATTCAAAAGGGTATTATATGGTTTTTCTGTAAATTGAGCATTGAAATAAAAGCACAACAAGGTACTCTTAGGGCACTAATCTGCTCTTTTACTCTTAGGGCACTAATCTGCTCTTTAACAAAATTTGTAAAAGGTTATAAAAGGTTTTTGCTTTTTTAAATTTCTGAGTCATTTTGGCAAAATAAATAACTTGTGGTAATTTGGAATTCTATTTCATAACATCAAGTGTTTAAACCTCTAACATATTTAACAGGCTTCCCAAAATTAAACTTCAGTTACAAAATTGCCTTTCCTGATGTCTGGCTTTTGAATGCTACAGAGAGCACCTGGAGTATCCAAAAGAGAGGTAAACAGAATTATTTGACATGTTTAGTTACATGGGATTGCCAAAATGGTGTTCAATCTTCTTTAGGTTATATTCTGGTGAATAATACTAATGTATGTTCCAAAATTGTGTGTGATTTCTAAAATTCTAATGTCTAAAGCATATGCTATCAGTTATAATTAGGGTTGTTAAGTTATTGTAAATATAAGAGATAATCAAACTTCTTTGTCAATTGTGTTTCTAACTGTAACTACCCTGGACATTTTTGTTATTCACAGACAATTGTCTTGTTTTGATCCTTTTCATAAGATGGTTTAAGTTAAGCTATAGGACTCTGAAGTCATAAAAAAGAATGGGTTCATGTCCTTTGCAGGGACATGGATGAAGCTGGAAACCATCATTGTCAACAAACTAACACAGGAACAGGAAACCAAACACCACATGTTCTCACTCATAAGTGAGAGTGGAACAATGAGAACACATGGACACAGGGAGGGGAACATCACACACTAAATCCTGTCGGGGGTGGAGGACAAGGGGAGGGAGAGCATTAGACAAATACCTAATGCATGCAGGGCTTAAAACCTAGATGATGGGCTGGGCACGGTGGCTCACACCTGTAATCCCAGCATTTTGGGAGGCCGAGGCGGGCGGATCACGAGGTCAGGAGATCGAGACCATCCTGGCTAACATGGTGAAACCTCGTCTCTACTAAAAATACAAAAAATTAGCAGGGTGTGGTGGCGGGCGCCTGTAGTCCCAGCTACTGGGGAGGCTGAGGCAGGAGAATGGCGTGAACCCGGGAGGCGGAGCTTGCAGTGAGCTGAGATCGCGCCAGTGCACTCCAGTCTGGGCCACAAAGCGAGACTCCGTTTCAAAAAAAAAAAAAAATTGAGTAGGGTATACTCCTGTGAACAAAATTTGGAGCATGTTTGTTTCTCTCTGCCTGTTTCCTCTAGAATTTAGAGACTATCTGTGAGTATTTGTAACCTATGACAATATAGTTGTTTGCATCAGTGCAATAAGAATCCATTTTCTTTTGCAACAGGATGCAATTGGAGAAACTGGCTGTTTTACCAAGGCTTTAACTGGAATGGTATGCTTCCCTTTAAGGGGGTCAATCTCAACTTGCTTGAGGCACCGCACCTAGCCGTTCTTTTCTTTTCTTTTTTTTGAGACGGAGTCATGCTCTGTCACCCAGACTGGAGTGCAGTGGTGCCATCTCGGCTCACTGCAACCTCTGCCTCCCGGGTTCAAGCAATTCTCCTGCTGGGATTACAGGCATGCGCCACTATGCCCAGTTAATTTTTGTATTTTTAGTAGAGACGGGGTTTCTCCATGTTGGCCAGGCTTGTCTTGAATTCCTGACCTCAGGTGATCCACCAGCCTCGGCCTCCCAAAATGCTGGGATTACAGGCGTGAGCCACCACTCCCAGCCAAGGCCTCAGAATTTTTGAGCTGTCCTTAACCCCACCTTATTTTGCCTTGATACAAGTTTTCTAATAACCTGGTTTGTCTCTTCTCGGCTTCAGGCCATCGAACTCCAGATGGTCATGGAACCGGAGCCTCAGATGATGGCGGCTCCTTTTGCTAAGGACCCTCAGATAGGCCTCTGAGGGAGCCATATTCCCCAAACAGCGCCCCCTGTCAGCAGGAAGTAGTTAAGATCTGTCTTGGTCTTTATCCTTGTTCTAACAGCAGTCAGACGGACTTCTTTAGAGCGGGGAACAATGATAGATGCAGGAGGCAGATGAGCGGGTGGGTCCCCAGACAATCTCCAACCGGCCTAGGTACTGGAAGAATGTGGTGGAGCCATGGAAGTTCAGGCCGTTTGCATCCGGGAGGAGCCTGGCCTCTTCAGTTCCTGTGTGGTGGCCTGGGATTAAATCTATAAGGTGGGGGCCTCCTAGCAGGACCGCCCTCTTACTTTGCTGAGAGTTTGTCTTTCTTTTTTTTCCTTTTCACCCCATAAACCCTGCTCTACCCACCGTTCAATGTGTCCGTGTGCTCAAATTTTCCTGGTCGTGTGATAAGAACCTGTTTTTTCTGCAACAATATCACCTAATAGAAGAAAGAATTACAATTAAAGAGAGAGCATAATATTATGCAATCCAAAGAATAGAAATAAAAATAATGAAGAAAAGGCTGGGCGCGGTGGCTCACGCCTGTAATCCCAGCACTTTGTGAAGCCGAGGTGGGCGGATCATCTGAGGTCTGGAGTTCGAGACCAGCCTGACCAATATGATGAAATCCCATCTCTACTAAAAATCCAAAAAAAAAAACTGGGCATGGTGGCATGCCCGGTGGCATCTGTAATCCCAGCTACTCAGGAGGTTGAGACAGGAGAATTGCTTGAACCCAGGAGGCAGAGGTTGCAGTGAGCCGAGATGGCGCCACTGAACTCCAGCCTGGGCAACAGAGTGAGACTCTGTCTCAAAAGAAAAAAAAAGAAAGAAAAATAAACAGAGCCTTAAAGAAACGTGAGACACCATTAAGTACACCACCATACATGTAAGGGAAATACCAGAAACAGAGGAGAGAACGAGCAGAATAAAAGTCAAAGAAATAATTGGCTTGAAACTTCCCTAACTTACTGAAAAACATTAATGTACAAATTCAGAGTTCAACAAATTATGCAGAATAGACACAAAGAGATCCACACTTATACATATTAGTTTAAAAATAAATAAATAAATAAATAAAAAACTAGGCTAGGCACAGTGGCTCACGCCTGTAATTCCAGAACTTTGGGAAGGCTGAGGCAGGTGGATCAGCAGAAGTCAGGAGTTCGAGACCAGCCTGGCCAACATGGTGAAACCCCATCTCTGCTAAAAATACAAAAAATTAGCCAGGCGTGGTGGCACATGCCTGTAATCCCAGCTACTCGGGAGGCTGAAGCAGGAGAATTGCTTGAGAGGCCGAGGTTGCAGTGAGCTGAAATCACACCACTACACTCCAGTATGGGTGACAGAGTGAGACTGTCTCAACAACAACAAAAAAGGAAACAACCCAAAGTCCATCAACCCATGAATGAATAAAGAAAATATGGCATATTCATATACAATGGAATACATGACAACAAAAAGTGATGAATTGCTGATACAGGCTACAAAATGTATGAATGTTGAAATTATATAAGTGAAAGAAGCCAATCACAAAATACCACATATTCTACAATTCCATTAATACGAAGTGACCAGAATAAGCAAATATAAAGAGACAGAACATGTTCATGATTGCTTAGTGCAGGGCTTGGGGGCTAAACAAAATGAAGAGTTACTGCTAATGTATATGGCTTTTTTTTTTTTTTTTTTCTTGAGATGGAGTCTTGCTGTATCACCCAGGCTGGAGTGCAGTGGTGCCATCTCGGCTCACTGCAACCTCCGCCTCCCGGGTTCAAGCAATTCTCCTACCTCAGCCTCCCAAGTAGCTGGGATTACAAGCGCCCACTGCCAAGCCCGGCTAATTTTTGTATTTTTAGTAGAGGTGGGGTTTCACCATGTTGGCCGGGCTGATCTCGAACTCCTGACCTCGTGATCCACCCACCTCAGCCTCCCAAAGTGCTGGGATTACAGGCATGAGCCACCGTGCCCGGCTTCTTTTTTCTTTTTTTTTTGAGATGAAGTTTCACTCTTGCTGCCCAGCCTGAAGTGCAGTGACACGATCTTAGCTCACTGCAACCTCCACCTTCCAGTTCAAGGGATTCTCCTGCCTCAGCCTCCTGAATAGCTGGGATTACAGGCGCCTGCCACCACACCCAGCTAATTTTTGTATTTTTAGTAGAGATGGGTTTTCACCATGTTGGCCAGGCTGGTGTCGAACTCTGACCTCGTGATCCGTCTGCCTCAGTCTCCCAAAGTGGTGGGAGGATTACAGGCGTGAGCCCCCAAGTCGGGCCAGTATATGGGGTTTCTTTTGGGGTGATTAAGCTGCTCTAAAACTGATGGTGGTGGTCATACAAGTCTGAATATATTAAAAACCATTGAAATCTACACTTTAAATAGGTGAATTGTATCATGTATTAATTATATCTGAAGAAAGCTGTTATGTAAAGAGAATGAGAGTGCAATAAATGTATCATCAGATAAACAAAAGCTGAAGAAGATTAAGACCAACACAACTCATTACAGGAAATTGTGGGACATGCATCAGACAGAAGAAACATGATCCCAGATGAAAGAAAATTTGAGATGCAAGAAGGAATCATGAGAAAAGACACTGAGGCCAGGCAAGGTGGCTCATGCCTATAATCCCAGCACTTTGGGAGGCCAAGGCAGGCACATCACCCGAGGTCGGGAGTTTGAGACCAGCCTGACCAACATGGAGAAACCCCGTCTCTACTAAAAAATACAAAATTAGCCGGGCGTGGAGGCACATGCCTGTAATCCCAGCTACTTGGGAGGCTGAGGCAGGAGAATCGCTTGAACCTGGGAGGCAGAGGTCGCGATGAGCCAAGATCTCGCCACTGCACTCCAGCCTGGGCAACAAGAGTGAAACTCCATCTCAAAAAAAAAAAAGAAAAAAGAAAAAATAGATATTGACAGACATCTAAGGAAATCTAAACAAACTTTAATAGTAAAATATAATGTCTTATTTATGAGAATTGTCATAGTACAAATACTAGACAGTAGTTGCATTTAAAGTGTTCAGCATTGAAGCATTATAAGATCTTAGTATGACTGAGCAAGAAAGTAACTGTATTTTTTAACTATATTTTATGTTATTTTTATTTATTTATTTGATTTGATTGTGATTGATTAGAGACAGGGTTCATTCACCCTGTCACCCAGGCTGGAGTGCAGTGCCATTATCTTGGCTCATGGCAGCCTCGACCTCCTGGACTCAAGTGATCCTCCTGCCTCAACCTCCTAAAGTGCTGGGATTACAGGCATGAGCCACTGCATCCAGCCTGTATTTCTGACTTTAGACTTTAACTTATACAGCTTAAAATAATTTTGATAAAAATTTTAAAAATAAAACACACACACACAAAAATAATACTTTGGGTAGTCACACACAAAAAACAGATATAAAGCATAGATTTTAAACATATAGTGAGAAAATAATGAGAAAAAATATTAACCCTCTGGAAGGCAAAAGAGGAAAGGAGGAAAAGTGAGAAAGATAACTATGAAGTAAATAAGAGAGTAGAAACAAAATCCAAATGTATTAGTCGTCATACTAAATGCAAGTAGACTAAATTCTCCAATAAAAGGACAAATGGTTGTAAGAAGGTATAAAAAACAAAAGTCCATGATACACTATTTATAAGAGACTTAAATGTAAGGATACAGAAATACGGAAGAATAATATGCTTGAAAAATACCAACTGAAAGAAAAACTGGTGTAGCTATCTTGGATAAAACTGACTCTAAGTTGGCCAGGTACAGTGGCTCACGCCTATAATCCCAGCACTTTGGGAGGCCGAGGCGGGTGGATCATCTGAAGTCAGGAGTTTGAGACCAGCCTGGCCAACATGGTGAAACCCTGTCTCCACTAAATACACAAAAATTAGCCGGGCATGGTGGCAGGTGCCTGTAATCCCAGTACTTGGGAGGCTGAGGCAGAATTGCTTGAATCTGACAGACAGAGGTTGCAGTGAGCTGAGATTGCACCACCACACTCCAGCCTGGGCAACAGAACGAGACTCTGTCTCAAAACAAAAACAAACAAACAAAAATTGACCCCTAAGTTAAAAAGTACTTCTTGAGATAAACAGGATTGCTACAATGACAAAAGATTCAATTCACCAGGAAAGTATTAGTTTTAAGCTGGAATGAACTAAAAACATTAAGCATACAAAGTAAGACAAGTAAAATGAAATTGAACAATTGGCCAGGCCCAGTGGCTCATGCCTGTAATCTCAGCACTTTGGGAGGCAGAGGTGGGTTTATCACCCTGAGGTCAGGAGTTCAAGACCAGCCTGGCCAACATGGTAAAACCCCATCTTTACTAAAAATACAAAAATATTAGCTCGGTGTGGTGGCGCACACCTGTAATTCTAGCTACTCAGGAGGCTGAGGCAGTAGAAGTTGTAGAATCATGGGAACCCAGGAGGCGAAGGTTGCAGTGAGCTGAGATTGCACCACTGCACTCCAAACCTCGGTGTCCGAGTGAGACTGTCTCAAAAAACAGAAAAAACAAAACATATATATACGTACAAAATAAATCACTCACAGATCAATCAAATCAAAATGGAAATTAGAAAATGATTTGGAACAATGATAACAGAATCATCATAAAAACTTATGGCTTGAGGCTGGGCACAGTGGCTCACACCTGTAATCCCAGTGCTTTGGGAGGCTAAGGTAGGCGGATCACGAGGTCAGGAAATCGAGACCATCCTGGCTAACAAGGTGAAACCCAGTCTCTACTAAAAAAATTAACTGGGTGTGGTGGCACACGCCTGTAGTCCCAGCTACTCGGGAGGCTGAGGCAGGAGAATCACTTGAACCCAGGAGGGGGAGGTTGCAGTAAGCCAAGATCGCGCCACCGTACTCCAGCCTGGGCAACAGAGCAAGACTCCATCTCAAAACAAACAAACAAACAAACAAACAAACAAAAAAAGCCAGGTGTGGTGGTGCATGCCTGTAATTCCCAGCTACTTGGGAGGCTGAGACAGGAGAATCGCTTTAACCCAGGAGGCAAAGGTTGAGGTGAGCCGAGATTGTGCCATTGCATTCCTTGGCGACAGGAGCGAAACTCCACCTCAAAAGAATAATAATAATAATAAAGAAAAACAAAAATGAACAACCTAGCTGGGCGCAGTCACACATGCCTATAATTCCAGCACTTTGGGAGGCCAAGGAGGGAGGATTGCTTGAGTTCAGGAGTTCAAGACCAGCCTGGGCAACATAGTGACACCTTGTCTCTACAAAAAATGAGATCAGCCAGGCGTGGTGACTCACACCTGTAGTTCTGCCTACTCAGGAGCCTGAGTGGGAGGATCGTTTGAGCCTGGGAGGTTGAGGCTGCAGTGAGCCGAGATTTCACCACTGCACTCCAGCCTGGGCAACAGAGTGAAAACCTGTCTCAAAAAAATTATATATATATTCTCAGGATGAATGAAAAAATGGAGAGAGGGAGAGAAAGAGAAAAAGAGAAGATACATACATACAGTTGATTCTTTTTTTTTTTTTTTTTTTTGAGACGGAGTCTTGCTCTGTCACCCAGGCTGGAGTGCAGTGGCTGGATCTCAGCTCACTGCAAGCTCCGCCTCCCGGGTTTAGCCATTCTCCTGCCTCAGCCTCCTGAGTAGCTGGGACTGCAGGCGCCTGCCACCTTGCCCAGCTAGTTTTTTGTATTTTTAGTAGAGACGGGGTTTCACCGTGTTAGCCAGGATGGTCTCGATCTCCTGACCTCGTGATCTGCCCGTCTCGGCCTCTCAAAGTGCTGGGATTACAGGCTTGAGCCACCGCGCCCGGCCATACAGTTGATTCTTATTGTTTGTGGATTTAATATTTGCAAATTCACCTACTTCCTAAAATTTATTTATAACTTTAAAATCAATATTTGTGGCCATTTGCAGACATGAGCAAACTGGTGAAAAATTTGAGTCATCCAACGCACATGTTCACCACTGAGGTTAGACAAGGCAGTGCTCTGCCTTCTAGTTTTCTATTTTCAATCTACTTAATGACATGTTTTTCATAGTTTTAAGGTTTTTGTTGATGATTTTGCTGATTAAAATGTGCCCTCCAGACCAGGCGCAGTGGCTCACACCTGTAATCCCAGCACTTTGGGAGGCCGAGGTGGGTGGAGCACCTGAGGTCAGGAGTTCAAGACCAGCCTGACCAACATGGTGAAACCCCATCTCTACAAAAAAAACAAAACAAAAAAACAAAAACAAAAAAAAACGAAATTAGCTGGGTGTGGTGGCGCATGCCTGTAATCCCAGCTAGTCGGGAGGCTGAGGCAGGAGACTTGCTTGAACCCAGGAGGCGGAGGTTGCAGTGAGCCAAGATCGCGCCATCGCACTCCAGCCTGGGCAACAAAAGTGAAACTCCATCTCAAAAAAAAAAGAATGAGAGAAAAATTTGCAAAAATGATTAAGAACCTCAAAAATCTGTGGGGGTAAAATCAAAAAGTCTAGTAGGCATGCTACTGAATTCTCAGAAGGAAAGAATAGGACAGAAAAAAATATTTGAAAGAATGTCTAAAAACTTCCCAAATATGCTAGAAGACAATTTTACAGAATCAAAAAATCTCAGGGAAATCCAAACAGGATAAATGAGAAAACTACGCCTGGGCACACGGTGATGGTTAATGTTATGCATCAACTTGACTGAGTTAAGGAACGCCCAGAGAGCTGGAAAAACATTGTTTCTGGGTGTGTCGGTGAGAGTGTTTCTTGAAGAGATCGGCATTTGAATCGGTAGACTGAGTAAGGTTCTCTTGTACCAGTGTAGTTGGGTATTGTCCAATCAAGTGAGGGCTTGGAAAGAACAAAAAGATAAGAGGAAGGGTGAGTCCTCTCCTTGAGTTCAGACATCCAACTTCTCCTGCCTTTGGACCTAGGAGCTCCCGATTCTTGGGTCTTTAGACTCTAGGACTTACACCAGCACCACCACTGCCACTGCCACCACTACCACCACCCCACCTCCAGTTCTCAGGCCTTTGGACTCAGACTGAATTACACCACCAGCTTCCTGGTTCTCCAGATTACAGATGGTAGATTGTGAAATTTCTTGGTCCCTGTAATCGTTTGAGCCAATTCCCATGACAAAACCCCTCATTTTTGCTGTGGGGAAGCTCAATAAATAGAAAAAACAAAAACATATGTATATATATGTATATATATAAATATATCATATAAAAGTAATGTGATTATTTGCACAGAAGAGACATACCTGTCTCCCCCAGTGATTCTGCTTCTCTGGAGAACTCCAATACACACACCAAAGCCAAACTGTCAAAAACCAAAGAACCAGAGATAAAAAGAAAATCTTGAAAGCATTTAGAGAAAAATAACAGGAAATAATGATCCCAAAGACTGTGAACTTCTCACTAGAAACTGTGAGGGCCGGAAGGTAGGACATCTTAGGGACTTCCCTTTCAGAAGCCCCTCTCCCACAAGGGAGAAAGCTGTTCTCCTTTATCTTTTGCATATTAAACCTCTGCTCCTAAACTAAAAAAAAAAATTTTTTTTAAGTGCTAGAAGAAAAAAATAAACCTGTCACACCAGAAGCTTATCTCCAGTGAAGATACTCTTTAGGAATGAAGGCAAAATAGACATTTCCATACAAAAAGAAAACTAAGATCATTTATCACCAGCAATGCTGCTCTGTAAGAAATACTAAAAGTTCTTGAGGCAGAAGGGGAATGATGTCACGGGGAACTCACTTTCAGGAGTGAGAGCAAAAGCTAAATAGGGCAGGCGCAGTGGCTCATGCCTGTAATCCCAGAACTTTGGGAGGCCGAGGTGGCCGGTTCACCTGAAATCAGGAGTTTGAGACCAGCCTGACCAACAGGGTGAAATCTCATCTCTATTAAAAATACAAAAAGTAGCTGGGCATGGTGGTGGGCGCCTGTAATCCCAGCTACTTGGGAGGCTGAGGTAGAATTGCTTGAACCTGGGAGGCAGAGGTTGCAGTGAGCCGAGACTGCGCCACTGCACTCCAGCCTGGGCAACAGAGCAAGACTCTGTCCAAAAATAAATAAAAAATACCTAAAATAAACCAGAAATGACTTGCAGAAGATGTAGAACATTGATACCCACATTAAGGTGCTAATGAAAGGGGAAAAAATGGCCAGCTAAACCAGCATATTACCCCCAAATCCTTTAACTTCAGCTTCTGTATTACAGCATCTGTATCATCTTTTCATTCTTGGTTTGAGGCCAAAATAAAAGTACATTTTGGTTCATTTGTTAGTGACTCAAGAATTAAGTGTAGGAAAAAATACCAGAAGAAAGTATGCCTCCTAGTGGTGGGATTAAGGGTGATCCTTTTTCTCCCTCTGCATTATACCTTTCTATACTTTTCCACATTATTTATGACAATCAGTAAAACAGGTTGAAAAGCTGTTATAGCTAATATCACCTTAATGCAGGACAAGAGCTGCATCTGTTGTGACTACAACAAACTCGGCATAGAGCAGGGGCTGTGCGCAGGCTCAGTGACTGGAAGGTCCCCTCCCCCTAACAGATAAGCAGCAGCCCAGGCAGGAGGCAGGAGGCAGGGCCTGTGGGTCCCCTGAATCCCAACGAAACACTCCATGGTCATACTTTTGGTCAAAATTAGTAAACTTTATTTAAACTTCAAAAAAATAAAATAACAGACAAAAGGCAGCTTTAGCTTTGTTCTTCTCGAGGATCAGCTGTAACCACTCAGAGCAGGAACTACCCCTAAGTTAAAATGCCCTTTACCCGCCCCCACATCAAGTCACAGGCAAGGAAGGATCTTCAATTTGGGGACAGGCAGGGGGTGGGTGGGGTAGGAATGAGAACACCACTGGGCCAGTGGGTTCTGACAGCATGAGTGGAGAACGAGACAAGAGTCTGCATCAGAAACGGGATCCAGAAGTTCACCAACAGCTCTGCCACAAGGCGTTTATGTACAAGGGAGCTGGGCTGGGGGTGACACCCCACGAGGGAAGCAAGAACTGCACAGCAGCATGGGCAAGCTGCCCTGGACCCTAGCCTGCTGCCGCACCCCACGAGCCTTCAGTTCTCCTCATCACTGTCATCTGGGCTGATGGCCGGGCTGGTGAGGCTGTAGGTGGGGCTGGTGGGCGAGTAACCAGGGGAAGTGGGAGAGTAAGTTGAGCCTTTGGGAGAGGTGGGCGAGTAGGTGGGGCTGGTGGGTGAGTACTTGGGAGAAGTGGGCGAGTAAGTGGGACTAGTAGGTGAGTACTTGGGAGAGGTTGGGGTGTAGACTGGAGAGGTTGGGGAATAAGTAGGGGATGTTGGGGAGTATTTCGGGGTGGTGGGTGAATAGGTGGGACTGGTAGGAGAGTACTTGGGAGAGGTGGGTGAATATTTGGGACTGGTAGGTGAGTACTTGGGGGAGGTTGGGGTATACTCTGGGGAGCTGGGACTGTAGGAAGGACTGGTTGGGGTGTACTTGGGTGACGTTGGGCTGTAGCTGGGCGAGCTGGGGCTGTAGCTGGGTGAGCTTGGGGTATAGGTTGGAGACTGTGGTGTGTATCGTGGGCTGGAAGGGGAGTAACTTGGTGAGGTCGGGGAATAACTGGGTGATGTTGGAGAGTAGCTTGGAGAGGTTGGGCTGTAGTTAGGGCTGGTAGGCGTGTAGTTGGGACTAGTAGGGGAATAGCTGGGTGATGTCGGGCTGTAGCTGGGTGACGTTGGGGTATAATTGGGACTGGTTGGAGAATAGTTCGGGCTGGTGGGTGAGTAACTTGGGGAAGTGGGTGAGTAGCTGGGGGAGGTGGGTGAATAGCTTGGAGAGGTTGGTGAGTAGCTGGGGGAAGTGGGAGAATAGCTGGGTGAAGTTGGCGAGTAGCTGGGAGATGTCGGCGAATAGCTGGGAGACGTTGGTGAGTAGCTGGGAGAGGTGGGCGAGTAGCTAGGGGAAGTGGGCGAGTAGCTGGGAGAGGTGGGCGAGTAGCTGGGAGAGGTGGGTGAGTAGCTGGGAGAGGTGGGTGAGTAGCTGGGAGAGGTGGGCGAGTAGCTGGGAGAGGTCGGTGAGTAGCTGGGTGATGTGGGACTATAGTTGGGACTGGTTGGAGAGTATGATGGAGAGGTAGGGGAGTAGGAGGGTGAAGTGGGGGAATAAGAGGGACTCTGGGGTGTGTAGCCCCCAGGAGAGCGGGGCTCATAGGCAGGTGACGTTGGCGAGTAGCTGGGAGACATGGCACCACCTGTGGGGAAACAGCCAACAAAGGAGATGAGCAACGGACAGACTCACCCAGAACTGAGGAGAAAACAAACCTGGCCCGACAGATGGCAACAACTCACCTGGTGAAGGGATGTAAGGGCTTGAGGGACCCGGGGACCCCGGAGAGCCCGGTGTGGGAGACCAGGCAGGGGAGTAACCTGGGCTGAAGCCACTGGCATCTGATGCAGCACTGGGAGAGAAGCCAGCTGCCCCTGGGGTCATTCCACTCCCTACAGAGTAGGAAAAGCAAGTTAAGGCCAGAGCTGAAGATCAAATGCCCCCAATTCTTCCTGCCCACCTTTCACTAGCCCTCTGCGGCCTTTAAGAGTTCCAACAACGGCTGCCGTTCATGATCCTAGCTCACCCACCTCTGAACCACCTGGAGGGCTCTCTTCCTGGATTAGGTTACTCACCAACACTGGGGGACCAGGCGCCGTAGGCAGGGGTTGCACCCTGGTTCCAAGGCGTCATGGCAGGAGAGATTCCACCCATGGGACTGGGTGCTGAGCCAAAGAACATGCCGGTGGCTGCAAAGAGGCACACAGGAAATCGTGAGGAGCAAGAACAGCAACAACAGACTAGCGACACCCTCCCACCCACAGCCTGCCCCACCGCTTCGCCAACACAGGCAGGTACCGGGCAGCTAGGGCCTCATACTCACGTCCAGCAGCCCCCAGGCCGGGGATATTGGTGGGGATCTCCATGCCATACTTGCACTTCTCTGCATCAAGCAGTAGGTCAAAGCAGCCAGTGCCGGCTGGAGCCAGCTGGCCCAGCATGATATTCTCAGAGACCCCCTTCATGGGGTCGCTCTCGCCGTGTGCGGCTGCTTCCATAAGCACGTCCACCTGAACAGAGCAGACAGGCCCCATGAGACCCCCACCACACACAGCACCTGGCTGTCCCATCACCATAGCCCAGCCGCCCAAAGTGGGTGCCCTTCTTCCCACACTGCTCCCTCCTTCTGCCCTATTCAGAAATTCCACTGTTACCGTTTCCTCAAAGGAACACTTCATGAGTGGTCCTGTGTCCTGGCGGTTGACTCCATGTCGGGTGATGGCCATTAAATGGCCACGACAGGTCATGGTATCACACAAGAGAGCCAAGTGTCGGTAATTGACATAGGAGCCATCAAACGAGATGACGTGGTACAGCTCCCGCTCCAGGGCCTTCCGCACAGCTTCAATGCCCAGCACCTGGCACAGGGGAGGGAAGCAGAGGGGAGGGTCAGGACTGAGCAACTCTGCTCTCTTTCCTGTTTCTGCCACCACCCAGATCCAGGGAGGGGGTCAGGAGCCAGGACATCCCATACTCAGAAATGGGTTCAGGCAGACAAAGTCTGAGCCTGAGGAAATCCTGTGAATGGACAGCACAGAATGAGGGGCCTGAGAGCCAGAGATCCACGAAAGGCCGCTGGGCAGCACACTAGGGCTCACCGTGAAGATCTCCACGATGTCATTGGACGTGGTGCGCACGGGGTCCACATCCTTCTCACTCAGCACCCGCATCAAGCTCACGCCGTCTGTCTCCAGGATCCACTCCTGCAGGGCCTTGAATTCCCCGTCCTCCGTGATGATGATTTTCTTCTTGTTGTCTGTCTGTGGCAAGTGCATGTACACCTGTGGGAAAGACAGCATGCTCAGGCTGGGCAGGGCGGGGAGTTGGGGAGCAGGAGGAGGAAGGCGGTGGCGGAGGGGACGGCTGACCTTGCTGATCTGCTCAATGCCCTGCAGGGTCATATCTGTCAGCATGTTGGACTCAATGCAGCGCAGGAAGACGTCATCATCCATCTTATCCACCACCTCTTCCTCCTGCAGTGAGAGTGAGGTCAGCACTCGGCATCCTCTGGTCTCTTCCCTGGCTCTCACCTCCAACTACAGCCTCCTTGAGGGCCTAACAAGTCAGTCACCAAGCTCAGCCCCTCACAGTTCCAGTGAGACAGGTTTTTCTTTTTTTTTTGAGATGGAGTCTCGCTTTTATCAGCCTGGGCTGGAGTGCAATGGCATGATATCGGCTCACTACAACCCCTACCTCCCAGGTTCCAGCAATTCTCCGGTGAGACTTTTTATCCTGATTTTACAATATTAAAAGCAGCCTAAGGAAAGGCACCCAAATCCCACGAACCTATCACAACTTCCACTCTGGTGCAGTCCTGCCTAGCGAGAGGCGGGCTCCATAAAAGTGCCAAGTCCTCCAACCGCTGTACCCAAACACATACCATTCCCTGCTCTAGCACTTAACCGCGTGTTCACCTAGGCTGCCGCTGGCATGACAGTGATCTCTTTGAATGGCCATATACTGTATTCCATCAAGACCTATCAATGCTTTTATAACTGTTTTCTGACAGCAGTTCAGTAGTGAGTGAGTTCTTCAGTTTTTTGTTTGTTTGTTTGTTTTTGAGATGGAGTCTCACTCTTGTTGCCCAGGCTGGAGTGCAATGGCGCCATCTTGCCTTACTGCAACCTCCGCCTCCCAGGTTCAAGCGGTTCTCCTGCCTCAGCCTCCCAAGTAGCTGGGATTACAGGCATGCGCTACCAAACCCGGCTAATTTTGTATTTTCAGTAGAGACAGGGTTTCTCCATGTTGATCAAGCTGGTCTCCAACTCTTGACCTCAGGTAATCTGCCCGCCTCGGCCTCCCAAAGTGCTGGGATTACAAGTCTGAGCCACCACGCCCGGCCTGAGTTCTTCAGTTTTTATTACTAAAGCACCAGGGACCAACATGTGCTAAACAAGTATCTCAGGAGCCATGCCCAGGAGTGAAGTCACTGATCCAGCCTTTTCATGGGTCTTGTTATGCCTGTCACACGACTTCCCCTAGGACATAGCAATTCCTACTATGCAACCTGCCCCCAAGTCTGGCCCCTGCCTCAGGGCTGGGGTTTGTATTCCCTAAGCAAAGCAAGCTGCAGGAGGCTCGGGAGAGGAAAGCCAGGTGACAGGGCAACCGGGAGGCACTCCTATGTCCTATTTCAACACCATCAGTTTTATCTATTCAGCCGGTGCTGTGGGTTTTGAAAATCGTTGCTCATCACCATTCCCTATCCCGAAATTAGGTGGGTACGATCCATCCCTCAATGTTTATTGTTTGAGACGGAGTTTCACTCTTGTTGCCCACGCTGGAGTGCAATGGCATGATCTTGGCTCACCTCAACTTCCGCCTCCCGGGTTCAAGCCATTCTCCTGCCTCAGTCTCCCGAGTAGCTGGGATTACAGGCACGCACCACCATGGCTAATTTTGTATTTTTAGTAACACGAGATGGGGTTTCTCCGTGTCGGGCAGGCTGGTCTCGAACTCCTGACCTCAGGTGATCCGCCCGCCTCAGCCTCCCACAGTACTGGGATTATAGGCCTGGGCCCCGTGCCCGGCCGACCCTCAGTGCTGGGATTACAGGCCCGGGGTCCCGCGCCTAGTCCCACTCAGTGCTGGGATTACAGGCCTGGCCCCCGCACCTGGCCCCCCTCAGTGCTGGGATTACAGGCCTGGCCCCCGCCAGTGCTGACTGCATCTTCTTTTCTTTGGTCCCTAACATGATTCATGAGTTTTACACACGTGACACATCAACTTCTTCCTGGATCCCTATTACCTCCTGCATCTTGTTCTCATCGCTGTTCATGATGCGAATACGGAGCACCAGTTTCTCTGCGTTGTCATCATTAAAGATGCAATTCAAGTCATCTCCAAAACCTGGGGGGGCAAGGAGCCATGAGAAAGGCTGCAGCTAACAGGACTGGCCCCAGGCACTGTCCATTCACAGCTCCCTCTGAGCAAGGCTCTTTTGGCTCCCCACTCCTCCTCACAGAAACTTCCTTTTTCATAGAACCCCTCGGAAAGAGGAAGGGGGAACACTGAGAAGAGAAAGGGAGTGCAGAGGGGACCTGGAGAGTTGGAGGATGCCTTGGATGGGCGGAACTGGTACGTGGACGGGGTGAGGGTGGGTAGCTCTTCAGGGGCTCAAGTGCAGTGAACACGACAGGTGGTAGCACAGACAGTGGGGCTCCTGAGCCAGGCCTGCCCTCCTAGGCTTACCAGCATTGATCTTTTCAGCAATCTGCTCCATGGTCAGCTTCCGATCAGTCATGTGCTTCCGATCCAGCTCCACCCGCAAGAGCCAGGGGGAGATTCGGGCCACATCAAAGTCAGGCATTTCATAGTAGACATTCACCCACTCCTGATCCTCTGCCACCACCGTGCTCTGGGGGTTGGGGTCATAGTAGATGGCTGTGTTGGCAGTCACTTTCCTCAACGTTGTATGCTCCAGGCGGCACAGAATATCCTGGGAACAGACAAAAGTCCAAGTCCATGACACAGGGAACCGAGTAGCTCTAAATGCCTCTTCTTCTTTTTTTTTTTTTGAGACGGAGTCTCGCTCTGTCGCCCGGGCTGGAGTGCAGTGGCCGGATCTCAGCTCACTGCAAGCTCCGCCTCCCGGGTTGACGCCATTCTCCTGCCTCAGCCTCCCGAATAGCTGGGACTACAGGCACCAGCCACCTCACCCGGCTAGCTTTTTTTGTATTTTTTAGTAGAGACGGGGTTTCATCGTGTTAGCCAGGATGGTCTCGAACTCCTGACCTCGTGATCCGCCCGTCTCGGCCTCCCAAAGTGCTGGGATTACAGGCTTGAGCCACCGCGCCTGGCCTAAGGCCTCTTCTAACTCTCCTTATCAAGGGAATCCAAAACCCTTTATTCCATGGGAAGAGTTCTCCTTTTTTTTTTGAGATGGAGTCTCACTCTTGTCCAGGCTAGAGGGCAGTGGCACAATCTCAGCTCACTGCAACCTCTGCCTCCCAGGTTCAAGCGATCCTCCTGCCTCAGCCCCTACTAGTAGCTGGGATTACAGGCACGCGCCACCACGCCCAGCTAATTTTTGTATTTTTAGTAGAGACGGGGTTTCACCACGTTGGCCAGGTTGGTCTTGAACTCCTGACCTCAGGTGATCCACCCGCCTTGCCCTCCCAAAGTGCTGGGATTACAGGCGTGAGCCACCATGCCCAGTTGAGTTGTTCTTTTCTTCCTGCCAAGAAGCCCAGCACCCCTGGATCCCCACCTTGGCTCTCTCAGCATCTCGTGCAGACTGGCCCAACAAGAAGACAGTAAGTGAAGGGGTCTTTGGCTTCTTGGAAATGTTGATGAGCTCCTTAAGTCGGGGCACACCCAGCGTCACATTCTTGGCAGACACACCAGCATAGTGGAAGGTATTCAAGGTCATCTGGGTGGCAGGTTCTCCAAGGGACTGTGCAGCCAGAGCTCCCACCATTTCCCCAGGATGGGCCTAAGGAAAAGAGGAAAAGCTAGCATCAGACAAAGCCAACGCCTCTCTTTTGGTTAATGAGAGCAGGATGTGGATCCGCATCTGGCTTATCACAGTCAGGGCTAGAACTGTAACCTTAAAGGACATGGGTAGATGAGTTTGGAAAAGGCAGACAAACTCTAAAAGGAAAAAAAAGAAACTCCTATTTGATCACCCCCTTCCTCACACAAGAGGTTCCATTTATAGGATACCATTTGGCACCTGGTATGCAGCACATCCAAAGAAAACTACTGTACCATCTGAGATCCAAATTTCTTTCTTTTTTTTTTTTTTCCTGAGATGGAGTCTCACCCTGTCCCCCAGGATGGAGTGCAATGGTGCAATCTTGGCTCACTGCAACTTCTGCCTCCCAGGTTCAAGCAATTCTCCTGCCTCAGCCTCCCAAGTAGCTGGGATTACAGGTGTGTGCCACCACACCCAGCTAATATTTTTTTGTATCTTTAGTAGAGACGGGGTTTCACCATGTTGGTCAGGCTGGTCTCAAACTCCCGACCTCAAGTGATTTACCCGCCCGGCCTCCCAATGTGCTAGGATTACAGGTGTGAGCCTCTGCGCCTGGCCAAGATCCAAATTCTAAACCTATATTAAAATTACCGGGTAAATATTCATTAAAATACCGGGTAATTAAACAGCTAAATAGGAAGCTCCCCTATGTTTTATGAGATAGTCACATATGAAATTAAAACTGTAATCACACAGTATCTAACTTTTTCAGACTTCTTCCACTAAGTAAATATACATTTAAGGTTCATCCCTGGTAGAAATAGGATTTCGTTAATGTTGCCCAGGCTGGTCTCCAACTCCTGGGCTCTGGTGAACCTCCTGCCTTGGCCTCCCAAAGTGTTAAGATTATAGTTACGAGCCATCGCATCTGGCTTATCACTGTCTTTCTGTGGCTTGACAGCTCATTACTTTTTTTTTCTTAGAGTCTCACTCTGTTGCCCAGGCTGAAGTACAGTAGCATGATCTCAGCTCACTAATGCAGCCTCAACCTCCTGGCCTCAGGTGATCCTCCCACCTCAGCCTCCCAAGTAGCCATGATTACAGGTGCACTCCACCACACCTGCCTAAATTTTTTTGTAGAGATGGGGTTTTGCCATGTTGCCCAAGGGTGGTCTTGAACTTCTGGTCTCAAGCGATCTTCCTACCTCAGCCTCCCAAAGAGCTAGGATTATAGACATCAGCCACTGTGCTTGGCTGTTAGTTATTTTTTTTTTTTTTTGAGATGGTCTCCCTCTGTTGCCCAGGCTGGAGTACAGTGATGCAATCTCACTCAGCTCACTGCAACCTCTGCTGCCCAGGTTCAAGTGATCCTCCTGCCTTAGCCTCCCAAGTAGCTGGATAACAAGCGTGTACCACCACACCTGGCCAACTTTCCTATTTTTGGTAGCGATGAGGTTTCACCATGTTGGGCAGGCTGTTCTGGAACTCCTGACCTCAAGTGATCTGCCTGCCTCGGCCTCCCAAAGTGCTGG
>NW_012118154.1:3560960-3562836 GCF_000951035.1 Colobus angolensis palliatus | reverse complement strand
CCCGGCTAATTTTGTATTTTTAGTAGAGATGGGGTTTCTCCATGTTGGTCAGGCTGGTCTCAAACTCCCGACCTCAGGTGATCCGCCCGCCTCAGCCTCCCAAAGTACTGGGATTACAGGCGTGAGCCACCACGCCTACCCAGGAAACAAGTATTGAAATCCATTGAGACTTTTTATTGTTGACTTGCTATATAGTCCTTTACATATTCTATATGTATGGCCCTTATCAGATGACTTTCAAATATTTTCTCCCATTCTCTGTGTTATCTTTTTACTTTCTTGATAGTGTACTATGAACCATGAAGTTTTAAATTTTGATGAAGTCCAATTCATCTATTTTTTCCTTTGGATGCTTATGCTTTTGGTGTCATACCTAAGAATTCACTGCCTAAGCCACAGTCATGAAGACTTATTCAAGTTTCCTTTTAAGAGTTTTATAGTGTCAGCTCTTGAATTTAGGCATTTTGAGATAGCTTTTGTACATGGTATGCGGTAGGAATCCAACTTCATTCTTCTGCATGTGGATATCTAGTTGCCCTAGCAGCATTTGCTAAAAAGAGTATTCTCACCCCATTTAATTAAATTGGGACTCTTGCAAAAAATCAAGTGACCATAAATATGAGGGTTTATTTCTGGACTCTCAATTCTACTCTATCAGTCTTTATATGTATCTTTATGACAGAAGCACACTGTCTTGCTTACTGTAGCTCTGTTGTAAGTTTTGAAATCAGGGAATGTGAGCTGTCCAACTTTTGTTACTTTTAAATATTGTCTTGGCTATACTATATCCTTTGTATTTCCATATGAATTTTAACATCAAGTTGTAAATGTCTGTGAAAAAAACCAGTTGGAATTTTGATAGGGATTATATTGAATCTATACAGCTCGCTTTGGGAAGTAGTGCTATTCAACAATATTAAGTCTTCCAATCCATGAACACGAGAGGTCTTTCATTTAGGGGGTTTTGTTTTTT
This sequence comes from Colobus angolensis palliatus, assembly GCF_000951035.1. Classification (NCBI taxonomy): domain Eukaryota; kingdom Metazoa; phylum Chordata; class Mammalia; order Primates; family Cercopithecidae; genus Colobus; species Colobus angolensis. The sequence continues at coordinate 3,561,863 of NW_012118154.1, read as the reverse complement.
TTTTAAAACAAATACAGTCTCACTCTTGTTGGCCAGGCTGGAGTGCAATGGCGCAATCTTGGGTCACTGCAAGCTCCACCCCCAGGTTCAGGTGATTCTCCTGTCTGAGCCTCCCGAGCAGCTGGGATTACAGGCATATGCCACCACTCCCAGCTAATTTTGTATTTTTAGTAGAGATGGGGTTTCACCATGTTGGGCAGGCTGTTCTGGAACTCCTGACCTCAAGTGATCTGCCTGCCTCGGCCTCCCAAAGTGCTGGGATTACAGGCGTGAGCCACCACATCCAGCCTGTTCATTACTTTTTATTGCTGAATGATGTTCCCTTGAATGGACACATGATCTACCACATTTTACTTATACATTCATCAGTGGACACTTAAGTTGTTTTCACTGCTTAACTACAGTAACACTGATATGAACATTTGTGTATAAATGTTTGTGTGGCCATATGCTTTCTGTTCTCTTGAGAGAGAGAGAGTGTGTGTGTGTATATATATATATCTAGGAATGAAACTGCTGGGCCATATGGTAACTCTATGTTTAACTTCCTAAAGCAGTTGTCCCTTTTCTACTAGCAATGTATGAGGGTTCTAATTTTTCCACATCCTTGTCAACACTTGTTATTATCTGTATGTGGATTACAGTCACCCTAGTGGATGTGAAGCGGCACATTGCTCTGGTTTCATGTGCATTATCCCTGATGGCTAATGATGCTGAAGATCTTTTCAGGCACTTACTGATCATTTACATTAAGTAGTACTCTTCTTCGGGGAAACATTTTTTTTTTTTTTTTTTTTGAGACAGAGTCTCACTCTGTCGCCGGGGCTGGAGTGCAGTTGCCGGATCTCAGCTCACTGCAAGCTCCGCCTCCCGGGTTCACGCCATTCTCCTGCCTCAGCCTCC
>NW_012118154.1:3529072-3554065 GCF_000951035.1 Colobus angolensis palliatus | reverse complement strand
GATCTCAGCTCACTGCAACCTCCACCTCCAAGAGTTCAAGTAATTCTGCCTCAGCCTCCCGAGAGTAGCTGGGACTACAGGCACACGCCACTACACCCAGCTAATTTTTGTATTTTTAGTAGAGACAGGGTTTCACCATATTGGCCAGGATGGTTTCCATCTCTTGACTTTGTGATCTGCCTGCCTCGGCCTCCCAAAGTGCTGGGATTACAGGCGTGAGCCACCACGTCCAGCCCAAGTCTCAGTTTTTCTCTGCAACGTGGGACTAACAAACCCTCCCCCGCTAGGAGTGTTTTAAAGCCATGATGGTACAAAGGGATAATGGCCCAAACACAGGACTTGGTGAGGTACACAGTAGTCTCTCCATGAATGACAACTATTATTACGTGATTGTGGACAAAGTGGGCTCTTCTTGGAAACCAGAGAAGTCAACAGGTAAAAGGAGGAAAACAACACTCACAATAGCTTGGTTGAACTTGGACTCAATCTCCCCAAGCAGCCAGTCGAAGGCCTCCCCACTGAGCCGAAACTCCTCCGCCATGCGGCGGGAACACAACGTGGACCGCAGGTGGATGTTGAAGAGCAGCGTGGCATTTTCCTGGGCCTGCCGACTTAGTGGGTCATCCCCATTCACAATCACCAGCTTCTTGCTCAATTCCTTGACTCCTGGAGACCAATTAGAGGTGAGGAGATCATCAGACCAGGGCCCAGCAGTCTCCTATCCCCTAGCCTGGCTGGGAGACCCCTAAGCAGGTACTCACCCTCCACCACTTTGATGGGGTGCAGGTCAGAGGGAAGGCGTGGGTTGATGTGGAAGATTTTCTGAGCGTTCCAGATCATCCGCAGCAGGTTACAGGGGAGGACAACCTGAGGGAGGAGGGAATGGAGGGAGGGTTGTGTCTGGGGACAGCCATCCAGGGAGGCACATCGCTAGTGTTAGCACTTCCCACCCACACGCACCTTGCTATCTCCAGTTGGGAAGATGACCCTGAGCACCTCCCGATCCTCCCGCATCCGCTCAAATTCCCGCTCCAACTCGTTCTGTATGTGTGCGTTGCTCAGCACGTCCTTCACCAGGTCCTCCTGCAGAGTGCGCCGCAGGGCCCTCTCATTGGTATAATCAAAGCGGAACCTGGAAGTGCAAGGGGTAGCCAGTGGGCAGGTAGGCTCTGGGACTTTGGTCCCCACAAAACGCGCTCTAAGGTTTCCAAACGTGCACAGCCGACCAGGTACAGTGGTTTGGAGGTAAGAATCTTGGACAGAGAAAAATTCAGGCCCAAGGACTGCCAGCGGGACCTGAGTACAGGCCCACCCCTCTGCATCTGCTTTATAATATCGGCAAGGACAAAATGGGGACTGATCTTAAATCCACCTCCATCTACCTCCTCCCCCGTGTCACACAGCTGTTTCAGATAGGTGGGAAAAGGACGCTGAAAGGTAAGCTCTAGTGCAAGACGCATTCCAGGCTCTCTCTCTGGAATAGGTATGGGAATCCTACTACTCAGGCCCTGAGCCCCAGGGGCGAGAACCACCCGCCTGCCCGCCTCCTCACTTCTTCTCAAAAGCCTTGTTGGAAGGTTTCAGCGTAGCCAGGTTCTGGAACTCAACGCTCTCGCCTGCCAGGCCGTCTTCGCCGTAGCGCAGCTGCACCACCTGGTTGATGGAGTTCCGCACAGTTGCATCATACTTCACCATCACTGACTCCATGGACTTGATCAGTCGCCGCTGGATGTATCCTGGAGGGAAGTAATCAGTTGTAGGACCCAAGGCAAAAAGGGGATGACAAAGCCCAAAGACCCAGGCTGGGGCCGTAACCTACTCTCTGAAGAGTCAGCTAGTACTCCCTTGTCTAAGGCCTTTGGATGAACACTCAGTGTCTACCACTAGATGGACAAAAAGCCCAGCAGGGACCACCCCCATGGGACAGGCCAGCAGAGCCCCGGAAAGCTCTATCCCTGTACTGCGCAATGCTGCACAGCAATCCAAACAAGGGTGTTTGCCTACTCTTGACTCTCTACTCTTTCCACAAGGGCCAGAATTATACCCTGGGAATAGGAGCCTGAGCATTTCCACTCCCCACCTATCAGGGGTTTCTCAGCCTGCAGCAGTCCCTGGTAACAGCCCAAGGAAAACCCCTAAGGAAAGCCTCACCAGTCTCAGCAGTCTTGACAGCCGTGTCAATGAGCCCCTCACGACCCCCCATGGCGTGGAAAAAGAACTCGGTGGGTGTGAGGCCGGCTAGGTAGGAGTTCTCCACAAAGCCACGGCTCTCGGGCCCGTAGTCATCCTTGATGAAGTGAGGCAGAGTCCGGTGCTTGAAGCCAAATGGAATCCGCTTGCCCTCCACGTTCTGCTGCCCGACGACAGCAATGACCTGGGAAACAGAAAGTTGGGGTGTACTGAATTCCCTCTGCCTTAAGAATAACAGTTCCCAAGATTTCTTCCCAACTCCCGTGATCCTCCTGACTCTAATACACACAAACACCTTCCTTCCTCCTCCCAAACTTCAGTGTGGCCCCGTATGTGGAAAGACAAGGCTCCTCACCTGGGAGATGTTAATCTTGGAACCTTTAGCTCCAGACACGACCATAGACTTGAAGTTGTTGTATTCAGACAGGGATTTCTGAGCAGAGGAGCCAGTCTTGTCTCGGGCATCATTAAGAATGCGGTTCACCTGATTCTCAAAGGTCTGCCGCAGAGTGTTCCCTGGGGTGGGCTCCAGCTCGTTGTTGTGTGCCTTCTCGATGACCTGGAGGCAGAGCTCTTGGTGAGACATCTATCCCTACTCCCCGCCCCTTCCCTCTAACTTTACACTCCCTTTGCTCTTGAGGATGCTAACTTCAAAGTCCCTGGAAACCCCTTATTCCGTCTCTGGTGGCCTTCCCTCTCACCTCTATTACATCCTGCTTAGCCTTCTTAATAGTGTTCTGAATGTCCTGGTAAGTCTTAGAATCAGCAATGGAGTCCCCAATGCCAATGGTATGACCTAGAGACAGGGAAAGGCATCAGCAAACCCCTTTGGACCTCTAAGAAACATGGAATGGAATTATAGCCAACAGTAGAAGCAGAGGACACCAAATCCAAGGAGGAAAGAAAGGGATGGAAGGACACTAAGAAGTTAAGAGAATTCACAGAAAGGTCCTGGTACTACGCCTCCATGCTCACCCTCGATGAGGAGCCAGTTGTTAATGACAGTCTGAATGTTGGAGTAGAAGAGGCGAGTGATGTCATGGCCCATCTCTAGGTAGGATATGTGGACCAGGGAGCCAGCTGACGTGCCCAGAGACTTCTTACACAGGATGCCCATGATCAGCTCCCCGTTCTCCACCACCACCTAAGGACAAAGCACCCACTCAGGTCCCCCGCTCTGGTGCTGGCTCCCATGTCCAGATTCTGTCCTCACACAGCCACAAGCCAGGCCCTACCTTGGTGTCCCCAGGAGAGATGTGCTTGTAAGGGCCACTGTCTTCATCATCGGGATGGGTGCTGTGGGTACGGATACAATTGATGTGACCAGGTATGATGAGGGAGAAGATCTGCTTGCCTGTCCACAGGGGCCGGGGCTTCAGGATGGCCGGCTGTGGCACCTTCCCGTCCCACGTTGATAGGAACATCAGGAGGTTCATCACTTCACCCTGTGAGACAAACAGTAACGCAGACAGGAAGTCAGACTGCAGGCCCCACGTCTCAGGGATGAGAGAGAAATGCTGGGGAGGTTTCCCTGCCCAAGGGAGAAAGCCAGATTTTGGAAGCAAAGATGACAGAAGTTTTTTCCAAACTTTTATTTTTTTTGAGACAGGGTCTTGCACTCTGTTGCCCAGGCTGGAGGGCAATGGTGCAATCAGGGCTCCTTGCAACCTCCACCTCCTGGGGTCACGCAATTCTGCCACAGCCTCTCGAGTAGCTGGGGTTACAGGCACCTGCCACCAGTCCGGCTAATTTTTGTATTGTTGGTAGAGATGGGGTTTCTCCACGTTGGTCAGGGCTGTCTCCAACTCCTGGCCTCAAATGATGTGCCTGCCTTGGCCTCCGAAAGTGCTAGAATTATAGGTGTGAGTCACCACGCCCAGTCGCAAAAACTTTTAGTTAAAAATTCATTGTAATAGTGAAATTTTTGTTTTTGTTCTTTAACAATAAGCATAAATTTCTTTTAATAATTAGAAAATAAGTGAAAGTTACAATAGAAAAATATTTTTTTTTTTTTTTTTTGAGGCGGAGTCTCGCTCTGTCGCCCGGACTGGAGTGCAGTGGCCGGATCTCAGCTCACTGCAAGCTCCACCTCCCGGGTTTACGCCATTCTCCTGCCTCAGCCTCCCGAGGAGCTGGGACTACAGGCGCCCGCCACCTCGCCCGGATAGTTTGTTTTTATTTTTTAGTAGAGACGGGGTTTCACCGTGTTAGCCAGGATGGTCTCGATCTCCTGACCTCGTGATCCGCCCGTCTCAGCCTCCCAAAGTGCTGGGATTACAGGCTTGAGCCACCGCGCCCGGCAGAAAAATAAAATTTTAACAAGGTCCTACTTATTTTTCCATTTACCTTTCCTTTACAGACAATACCAGGTATTACATGAAATTTTAAAGAATTAGCCAGGCGCAGTAGCTCACACCCATAATCCCAGCACTTTGGGAGGCCGAGGCAGGCGGATCACGAGGTCAGGAGATCGAGACCATCCTGGCTAACACGGTGAAACCCCGTTTCCACTAAAAAATACAGAAAATTAGCCAGGCGTGGTGACAGGCACCTGTAGTCCCAGCTACTCGGGAGGCTGAGGCAGGAGAATGGCGGGAACCCAGGAGATGGAGCCTGCAGTGAGCTGAGATCGCGCCACTGCACTCCAGCCTGGGCAACAGAGCAAGACTGTCTCAAAAAAAAAAAAAGAAAAAAAAAAATAGAAATTTTAAGGAATTAAATGGGGAATTAATGCCTTACACCTTTTTGGCCTCTGAGTTTTCCTAACCTAGAGGTTCGCCCATCAGAAAAGGCAATCTCACAGACCACTGCTGGGTAAGTCAGGAAAAAAAACACAGCTCTTCCTCCCAGCCTCCACCTTGCATCCAGGAGCCCCACCGCCCACTTGAGCCAGGTTTCCATCTGGACCACACACCCGCTCCAGGAAGACGTCTCTCTTGGTGAATTTGCGCACTGCTGTGAGTGTGTCCTGCACGATACCCATGACAGGCCGGTTGCTCTGGGGGGTGACAATCATGCGAGGAACCATGGCCAGCTCCTGGATCTCCGCCCGCGTCTCCAGAGACTGCGGCAGGTGCAAGTTCATCTCATCCCCATCAAAGTCTGCATTGTACGGAGTTGTCACACTACAGTGGAAGAGAAAAGTCAGGGTTGGGAAGATGTCTGCAGCGAAACCTCGAGGAGCCACCCGGCCTGGCACCCCCCACTGGCCTCCCCCCTAGTTCCAACCTGCTTCCCTCAGCCAGGGACTGACCTCAGATTCAAGCGAAAGGTAGACCAGGGGAGGATGCGGACCCGATGCCCCATCATGGACATTTTGTGCAGAGTTGGCTGCCGGTTGAAGATAACAATGTCCCCATCACACATGTGCCGTTCCACCTAGGGAGGTGAGGTAAGGAAAAGGTCTCAGTGAAGGAGGTATCTAAGAATAAAAGGACAATGGACCTAAAATCCTTTGCAGGTCGGGCGCAGTGGCTCACGCCTATAATCCAAGCACTCTGGGAGGCTGAGGCAGGCACGTCACTTAAAATCAGGAGTTTGAGACCAGCCTGGTCAACATGGTGAAACCCCGTCTCCACTAAAAATACAAAAACTAGCTGGGCGTGGTGGCGCACGCCTGTAATCCCAGCTACTCGGGAGGCTGGGGCAGGAGAATCGCTGGAGCCTGGGAGGTGGAGGTTGCGGTGAGCCAAGATCACAGCACTGCACTCTGCAGCACTCCAACCTGGGTGATAGAGCGAGGCTGTCTTCTTCTTAAATAAAGTCCCTTGCAAACTGAGAGATGACACCATGGTGCTAATTCACTTGAAACACTTAATAACACTCCTCTGGACAAGGTCCTGGGCCAAACACCAGGTTATCAGGGATGAATGATACACAGCATCCACCAATCTCAAGGAACTCAGTCGGGGAAAAAAAAGAGACATTTCGAACATAAAGCCTTCTGCACTGTTGCTCCACAGATCCCTCTTCCCTGCCATGTGCACGCTGCCCCTGGGTTTATGCCACCCTCACCCTGAATGCCAGAGGCCAGCAGCTCCCTGTACACCTAGGCAGCAGTAGCCTTTAACAAGACAGTCAGGCCGGGCGCGGTGGCTCAAGCCTGTAATCCCAGCACTTTGGGAGGCCGAGACGGGCAGATCACAAGGTCAGGGGATCGAGACCATCCTGGCTAACACAGTGAAACCCCATCTCTACTAAAAAATACAAAAAACTAGCCAGGCGAGGTGGCGGGCGCCTGTAGTCCCAGCTACTCCGGAGGCTGAGGCAGGAGAATGGCTTGAACCCGGGAGGTGGAGCTTGCAGTGAGCTGAGATCCGGCCACTGCACTCCAGCCTGGGCGACAGAGCCAGACTCCGTCTCCAAAAAAAACAAACAAAAAAAAAAAACAAAAAAAAAAGCGAGACAGTCAAGTCTGGATCCCAATATCCCAATGAACAAGACAGACTCAGATGGCCTATCCCAGCCTGCCCCATTTCGAAAAGCTTTCTGTTCAGGTGGCTGAGAGAGGCCCTGGCCTGCTACATGCCTTATAGCCGGTCTGCAGGTGAAGATCACTAGGCTTGGGGTGGAAACGCAAGTCAATGCGATCGCCATTGTCTCGGATGATGTACTTGGCCCCTGGGTACTGGCTGTTCCCCCTGCGCACTAGTTCTTGAAGTCTAGGAAGGAAAGAGGCGCAATGAACTCAATGCTTCCTAAAAAGCCCCTGCAGCCACCCTCACCGCAGAGCCCTGAGTGGAAGTTAAACTTCAGAACTTCAACTCCGCCTCGCTCCAAGCCCACGCCCAAGGCGGGTGAGCAGACTCTCGAAGCCTTGCCGCTGAGGCCGTGTCTTCCCTGGCCATTCTGGGAAGGGCTTTCCAACGGAGACACACCTGTCAATGTTGAAAGGGGTGACAATCTCCGCAAAGGTCATGTTGGCGGCAATGGAGCGGGGCACGCCGACCTGGTCAATGGAGAGGTTGGGGTCGGGGGTGATGACAGTGCGGGCCGAGAAGTCCACTCGTTTGCCCATCAGGTTCCCTCGCACCCGGCCTTCCTTGCCCTTCAACCGCTGTTTCAGGGACTTGAGGGGACGCCCAGACTTCTGCATGGCCTGTGAGGAAAAAACACAGGGTGGGGGCAACCCAGAAAGTCAGCACTGGGCCCGCTTCCAGAGCTCTGAGGCCTCATGCTAGCCCCCACCCTGGCTCCAATCCACAGAGGGGTGGGGAGCATGCTGACTCACACGGGGCAAGCCAGGCAGTTCATTGTCCACCATGGTGGCCACATGGAACTGGAGGAGCTTCACATCCTCTGCGATGACATGGGCCGCAGCGCCATTCTGCTCATTGCGCCGTAGCTGATTGTTGATCTTCACGATGTCAGCCAGTTTGTGAGTCAGGTCATCCTGAGGCAGGAAGTCAGAATCATCATGGTCCAGCCACCACTGCCAGCGCTTGGCAGGCATGTGCCAGGCACACAGCACAGCTCTCATCCTCACATGCCCCAGGAGGCAGCACCGCCCACTATCATTTATAGACTCAGAAACACCTTTGTGGCCTTTAACCACGTGAAGGGACTCATTAAAGGTCATACAGTAGTAAGTGGCAGGGGATTTTCAAACCCAGGTCCATCCATCCATCCCCCAGGCACACCCCAGCCCCACCTACAGCGCTTCCTCCCTTTAGACACCTCACCCTCCAGATAACAGGTAGAGCCCTGGAGCCACTGACCTGGTTACGGGCAGAGCCCTGCATCACAACAGCAGGCCGCACGGAGAGTGGGGGCACAGGCAGCACTGTGACAATCATCCACTCTGGCCGTGCATAGCGGGGCTCCATGCCCAGCACAAAACACTCCTCATCTGAGATGCGTTTGAAGATCTCATGCACTCGCTCTGGACTCAGCAGGATCTTCTTCTCCTGAGAGTCCTCATTAACGTGCTTCCATTCCGCATACAGCTCTAGGCCGGAACGCCGGATCCTGGGCTGGTACCGCCCACAGCCACCATGGCCCTTCCAAGGAGAGACAGGGAAGATCAGAGTCCAGAGCTTGGGTCATTTCCCTCCACACCAGGCCAGCCCCTCCTGTTCCGCCACATCCTTCCCTTCCAGTTTGCCTCCCTCCAGGCCTCAGACCCCTCCTTCCCAAAAGTCTCTGCCAGTCCCAGCCACCTTTTCTTTGGTCAGATCCTCGTCACCCTCAGGTTGTTCCACACCAAACTTGTTATCCATCTCCTCCCCACCCTCGCAGATGTTTTTGCCCTTGCAAAGGTCGTAGACATGTGTGAGCCGCTTCTTGGGCTGTCCCTTGGACTTAGACAGGATGTCCTTGATCTTTGGGTTGTTCTGGGGACAGGGCAGAGCAGGGTCAGTTGAAGCTGTCCCCCCTGCCCCCTACCAAGCAGCCCCCCACCCAGACCAGAGCCTGTTCCCCACTCACAGAGTCCACAAGCAGTTTGGAGCAGAAGAAGCAGACACAGCGCAAAACTTTCATTGTCTTCACCAGGAAGCCCACGTGAAACACAGGCTTGGCCAGTTCAATGTGGCCAAAGTGGCCAGGACACTCTGTCATGTTTCCTGTGGGACACACACCCAGTGCTTTCCTCCCAGTTCCCACTCATCTCAGAGGCCTCCAGGTGTTGACCCTAGTTTTCTTTGAGGACCCAACCCACCTCCCCTCTGGGATCCCACCCAGTCCCCAGCACTTACCTGCACATGTCTGACAGCGGCCAGTCCGCTCAATCACCCCTTGCCTTGGGTCCATCAGCCCCCCAAGCTTGGGGCGGCCTCCCTCAGTCGTCTCTGGGTATTTGATGCCACCCTCCGTCACAGACATTCGCTTCTGCAAACAAAGAAAGGCCAACAACTAAACAGCGTTCCTAGTTTCTAGCCTTTGTGGCTGGGGAGCTCTGGACTAAGGTCTGGGAAAACCCTGAACTACTTACAGAAGAACTAAGTTTAGCCTGGAGTGAGGGGAATGGGGGATTGGTGTGTATACACTTCTGAAAAGGCCAAAGTTGCATATTCCAAGTCAGACGCTTATTCCAGTCACTGAGGCAGGAAAAGCACTCACACTAGATAATGGTCGACCCAGGGTTCCATACAAATCACCTGCCACTAGGACATGAACCCCAGACTTCAATCTGGGTTGAATTCTAGGTCTCTGACATTCACAGGATTTAGCCACAAAAAGAAATAAAAGTTGTTTCAGGGAAAACAAAAAAACAAAACAATGCTTTATTTGTTCCTCCCAAGTAGAAATCAAGCTCATGAATCTGAGATCCTGGCAGGAGCCTCTCTGTACCTGTATCCTTGCCATGACAGCCCAGGTGTTCTGCACCAACACATGCCCCACCAACTCAAGCCCCTAATAAGAAATGAGGCACTCAGAGATGCAGTCCTGTGTCTTTACCCTCTTCTTCGTCACGCCCTCCCCTTCTCAAGGCCAGACCTGCTTGAATCTTTTCGTGTCCAAATGGAGATTTTATTTGTTTTGTTTTGTTTTGAGATGGAGTCTCGCTCTGTCGCCAGGCTGGAGTGCAGTGGCTCAATCTCTGCTCACTGCAACCTCCGACTCTGGGGTTCAAGCAACTCTCCTGCCTCAGCCTCCCAAGTAGCTGGGATTACAGGTGAGCGCCACCACATCCAGCCAATGTTTGTATTTTTAGCAGAGATAGGGTTTCACCAGGTTGGCCAGGAAGGTCTCTTGACTTTGTGATCCACCTGCTTCCGCCTCCCAAAGTGCTAGGATTACACACGTGAGCCACCAGGCCTGGCCGGAGATTTTATTAAAAGACTGGAGAAACAGGTGCTAGGAAGACAGGTTGGTGGAAATGATTTGAAGCAAAAGTGAATAGCTGGAATCCCAAGAAAGGTAGAGCCAGGACTTGATGGGGACATTTCAGTGGAAGAAACAGAACAACTCAGAAGCAGATACACTGGGTGTGGCAGCTCACACCCATAATCCCAGCCCTCTGGGAGGCTGAGATGGGTGGATCACCTGAGGTCAGGAGTTCAAGACCAGCCTGGCCAACATGGTGAAACCCCATCTCTACTAAAAATACAAAAAAATTAGCCGGGCATGGTGGTGGGCACCTGTAATCCCAGCTACTAGGGAGGCTGAGGCAGGAGAATCGCTTGAACCCGGGAGGCAGAGGTTACAGTGAGCCAAGATCACGCCACTGCATTCCAGCCTGGGTGACAGAGCAAAACTCTGTCTCAAACAAACAAACAAAAAAAGTGTAATGTTATCGCACACTTACACTTAGTAAACTACAGCATAGTATAAACATAACTTATATGCACAGGGCAACCAAAAAACTTCATGTGACTTGCTTCATTGCGGTGGGCTGGAACCAAACTCACGGTATCTCCAACGTATGCTTGGATACTCATTCTCAACTCTCTAACTCCAGCCAGGCCTCACTTTTCTTCTGGATTTTGGGTTCACATATTTAACTACCTGCTGAACTCCCTGCAAACATTCCACCAAAAAATCAAATTAAACATGTCTAAAAGCAAACTCCCTTTTCCACAAAAGCCTCTCTTTTGGTCTCCACCCCAGATTCAGAAACCTATGCTCACTTTTCCTTACCTTCAAGCATAGAACAGTTCAAAGAACATGGACTTAGCTCTCAGGGACCCTTGATTTGGAATTCTGACTCTACTACTTATTAACTATGTAACCATTAAGGACTTAATTAGCTAGCTTAAGTCCAGGATGTAATTGGTGCTTTCTGAATGGACATTATTATTATTCAGTCATTCACCAGGTACTGGTCACTTTTACCTCCTTTATTTATTTATTTATTTTTGAGAAGTCTCGCTCTGTCACCCAGGCTGGAGTACAGTGGCGGGATTTTAGCTGGGATTACATGCTTAAGCCATCACGCCTGGCCTCCTAAGTGTTTCTTGAATCTTGCCTCTCTTCTCCATCCCCACCACCACTGCCCTAGTTCAGGCCTTTCCTTTGTAGTCTACAACAGAGCGTTCGTATAGGTCACCAGCCTGTCTTTCTCCAATCCTTCTATACGACAACTGGGGTGCTCGTTCTAAAACGAAAATGTGTGCCAAAAATAAATAAAATAAAAATAAATAATAAAATAAAATAAAAATGTAATCATGCATATCCTTTTGTCCTCAGACTAACATCCACACTCAGCAGGGCAGCTTACCAAAGGATTTTATGATGTTCTCAACCTTCATTTCCCTGATACTCCACACCTTCCTGTTCACTCCTCAGTACCAATCCCTTGGAGTCTCCTATCACCCAGCACAACCCGTGCTGCACTCCTCTGGGTTTTTTTTTTTTTTTTTGACAGAGTCTCGCTCTGTCGCCCAGGCTGGAGTGCAGTGGCACGATCTCAGCTCACTGCAAGCTCCGCCTCCTGGGTTCATGCCATTCTGCTGCCTCAGCCTCCCGAGCAGCTGCGACTACAGGTGCCTGCCACCTCGCCCAGCTAATTTTTTGTATTTTTTAGTAAAGACAGGGTTTCACCATGTGAGCCAGGATGGTCTTGATCTCCTGACCTCATGATCCACCCGCCTCAGCCTCCCAAAGTGCTGGGATTACAGGCGTGAGCCACCGCGCCCGGCCTCCTCTGGGGTTTTCATATGCTAGCACCTCTCTCTGCTTGGAATGCTTTTCCCACTGCAAAACTCCTATTTCAAGACTTGGCTCAGGCACTGCTTCCTCCAGGAAGCCTTTCCACAGCCTCCCCAAAATAGACAGGCACCCCTCCTCTGTGCTTCCACAGCCCCTCTGTCACTGTACATACAACAATGCAGTAAAATGACCTATAGGTGTCTGTCTTTCCTATAACTATAAGCACCTCTCTGGCAGGCAGAATCCCTCAACCTGAAACATTGCAGGCTCCTGATAAATGTCTGTTAAATTGACCTGCTGCTTAGGACTCTCCACTGCAGGGAGGTACCCTCAAAAAGCCTGGAAAAAGAGAGGTTACCTTCTGACAGTCAAACCAGTAATCCCCTCATATCAGATCTGATTGGCCACTGATGGGTAGAAACCAAAATGGTCTACAGATGCAAAGCTGAAGAAGTTCTGAACACCTCTCAGCCTCAGACAGGTTCAAGACTCTCATCAACATGACCTGACGAAATCTCAGGGAGAAGTCCTTGTGTATGACTACATTTGCAAAGCTGGAACCTCATCAGCTGCTTTGTGTCTGGTGAGAAACATGAAGGGGATTGCTCACCTTGAATGAGAGACCAAAAGAAAAAAAAAAAAAAAAAAGCAGGTACAAATCTGGCCTCCAGAACAGACACTGCAAAGGGGCCTAAGAGAAATCACGCTCAACATTTTCAACCTCTGTCTGCTCAAAGTCTAGGCCGACCAAGCCAGCCACCCTTCTAATAACTAATTCTGCTTCCAGGCTTTCTGAGACTGGGTCAGGGGGTGACAGCAGACACGCATATCCTGGTTAACGGGAAGAGCTATCCTTCCACCACCAAGTTCATGAACTCTCCTTTATTTATTTATTTACTTTTGAGAGAGGGTCTTGCGCTGTCACCCCGGCTGGAGTGCAGTGGCGCAATCGCGGCTCACTGAAACCTCTGACTCTCAGGTTAAGTGATTCTTGTGCCTCAGCCTCCCAAGTAGCTGGGATTACAGGTGCCCACCACCACGCCTGGCTGATTTTTGTATTTTTAGTAGCGATAGGGTTTCACCATGTTGGCCAGGATAGTCTCAAACTCCTGGCCTCAAGTGATCCACTCACCTTAGCCTCCCAAAGTGCTGGGATTACAGTCGTGAGCCACTGCGCCTAGTCTCAAACTGTCATTTTAAATTATATATGAACTGCTTTAGCCCCAAATCCTTCAGCCAACACTGGTTCTCACTGCCTACAGGATAAAGGCTAAACACTTGAGGGGGTGGCCAGTCAGGCTGGGTTCTCTTTGGGTTCTGCCCCTGAGGTCACAGAACAAAAGGGCTGTCATTGAATCTCAGTAAATACTCATTCTCTTTCCTCTGTCTTTAGCAAAGCTAATAAGGTCCTTATTATAACTTGGCTTCAAGTCTCTTTTACAGCTTTACTTGGTACCACATTCTCCTACCCACCTCCCACATTTATGTTCTAAATACAATAGATTTCTCAAAATTCCTTTTGCTTCACACGCCCCCTTGGGAGTAAACTTCCATTTATTCTTTAAGACCCAGTTCACCTTGTGAGTCTTCTCTAACTCTTCCTAGCCTTATGCACACCCCAGCAAGGTTCTCAGCCCAATTTTAATTACTTGGTGACACATCCGTCTCTCCCATTGGACTGTAATCCTGGAGGGCAAGGGTCATGTTTTCTCTTCATATCCTCAGCACCTAGCACAGTAACCAACATACGGTGAGGGCTCAGCAACTATCTGCTGCATACATAGGAAATCCGTCACAAGAAATAACTTGAACACAAGGATCATCTTCTGACTCATCAATGTAGCCCACACTCCACCTAAAAGAATACATTACCGGCCAGGCGCAGGGGCTCAAGCCTATAATCCCAGCACTGTGGGAGGTCAATGCAGGCAGATCACCTGAGGTCAGGAGTTCGAGACCAGCCTGGCCAACACGGTAAAACCCTATCTCTAATAAAAATACAAAAATCAGGCCGGGTCCAGTGGCTCACGCCTGTAATCCCAGCACTTTGGGAGGCCAAGGCAGGCGGATCACGAGGTCAGGAGTTTGAGACCAGTCTGGACAACAAGCTAAAATTCCATCTCTACTAAAAATACAAAAAAAAAAAAAAATTAGCTGGGTGTGGTGGCACACTCCTGTAGTCCCTGCTACTCGGGAGGCTGAGGCAGAAGAATCATTTGAGTCTGGGAGGCAGAGGTTGCAGTGTGCAGAGACTGTGCCACTGTATTCCAGCCTGGGCAACAGAGCTACACTCCACATCCAAAAAAAAAAAAAGGAAAAAGAATACTGCTTTAAATCCTTACTTAAATAAGTCAGGATATAAATCAGTTATGCATTCCATGGTAGACAGCCGTTTTTATTTATTTTATTTATTTATTTTTTTGAGACAGTCTGGCTCTGTCGCCCAGGCTGCTCCAGTGGTGCGATCTTGGCTCACTGCAAGCTCCGCCTCCTGGGTTCCAGCCTTTCTCCTGCATCAGCCTCCTGAGTAGCTGGGGCTACAGGCGCTCTCCACAGCGCCTGGCTGATTTTTTGTATTTTTAGTAGAGCCGGGGTTTCACCATATCAGCCAGAATGGTCTCTATCTCCTGACCTTGTGATCTGCCCGCCTCGGCCTCCCAAAGTGCTGGGATTACAGGCTTGAGCCACTGCGCCTGGCCAGACAGTTGTTTTTAATAAATAGGGGTCAACTACTGCGAATGAAATCCAGCACCGTCTTTTCCCAAAATTTTGTGCACAGCTGTACAAAGCTCTAGTACCTCCTTGCAACCTTACCCTCACCTAGCAACATCTAAATCCATCTTCTTCTTCTTCTTTTTTTTTTTTTTTTTTGAGACGGAGTCTCGCTTTGTCGCCCAGGCTGGAGTGCAGTGGCCGGATCTCAGCTCACTGCAAGCTCCGCCTCCCGGGTTCACGCCATTCTCCTGCCTCAGCCTCCTGAGTAGCTGGGACTACAGGCGCCCGCCACCTCGCCCGGCTAGTTTTTTGTATTTTTAGTAGAGACGGGGTTTCACCGTGTTAGCCAGGATGGTCTCAAACTCCTGACCTCGTGATCCACCCGTCTCGGCCTCCCAAAGTGCTGGGATTACAGGCTTGAGCCACCGCGCCTGGCCTAAATCCATCTTCTAATAGCAAGGACAACAGCTCTATCTCAAAGAGCCCTCTGTACCTCCACATACTCTGACCCCCAAGACTTCTGTAAAACATTTTAGCCTAAAATACCACCTATTTCACAACAGGAGGCCCCTCACTCACCCTCACCCATCCTTCTATCCAAAACTGAACCATCTGTTGGTCCCTCAAAATACAGACATCATATGAATCACAGACTTGCAGAGCACTATCAAAGCCCAACAATCCTACACCCCAGAAATGACTCTGGTAGACCTTTGTCAACAGTGTCCCATACTTTTATTTGTCATTATTCAATCTCGGGTCAGTACAACCTCTGCCTACCAGGTTTCAGTGGTTCATATGCCTCAGCCTCCCAAGTAGCTGGGATTACAGGTGCCCGCCACTACACCCAGCGAATTTTTGTTATTTTTAGTACAGATGGGGTTTCACTATGCTGGACAGGATGGTCTTGAACTCCTGACCCTCAGAGGGATCTGCCCACCTTGGTCTCCCGAAGATTACAGGTATGAGCCACTGTGTTCAGCTCATTTGTTATCATTATTTTTTAATTGAGATAGGGTCTTGCTCTGTTGCCCAGGCTGGTCTTGAACTCCAGGCCTCAAGTGATCCTCCTGCCTCAGGCTCCCAAAGTGCTAGGATTATAGGCATGAGTCACAGCACCCATTTTTTTTTCCATGCTTTAAAAAAAATGTGAATATGTTCCCATTTTTACATAAGGCCTTCACTCTGCACACTCTTGAGTAACTTTTTCATTTATCCATAAATTCCCTAACATGATCAGCCCACAGTGCCCTTCTATTTCAGTAACTCTCACAGCACTCACTAGGTCAAACGAGAGCCACGGCCGAGCGTGGTGGCTCACGCCTGTAATCCCAGCACTTTGGGAGGCCAAGGTAGGCAGATCACTTGAGGTCAGAAGTTTGAGACTGGTGTGGCCAATGTGGCGAAACCCTATCTCCACCAAAAATACAAAAATTGCCGGGTGTGGTGGCGGGTGCCTGTGATCCCAGCTGCTTGAGAGGCTGAGGCAGGAGAATAGCTTGAATCCAGGAGGCAGAGGTTATAGCGAGCTGAGATCTCACCTCTGCACTTCAGCCTAGGCAACAGAGCAAGACTCCGTCTCAAAGAAAAGATAGTGACTTATTAAGCACCTAGGCGCAAACGACTTAAGCATTTATGTCCTAGAAACTTAATTAGCCACAAAAAATTAGCCAGGCGTGGTGACAGGCGCCTATAGTCCCAACTACTCAGGAGGCTGAAGCAGGAGAATGGCATGAAACCAGGAGGCGGAGCTTGCAGTGAGAGGAGATCATGCCACTCCCTGGGCGAGAGAGCCAGACTCCATCTCAAAAACAAACAAACAAAAAAAGAAACTTAACTAGCCATTTCAAAAAATACACATAAGTTGAAAATACCATTTTAATATATTAAAACAAAATAACATTTTTTTTTCTTTCCCAAATAACCATCTCACTCACTTATGGCGACTGTTAGGCAGTGCACCTCTCAAACCTTGGAATCGGACTAAACAGCACCACCTTTATTTCTTCTACAAACTGATTTTTGCCTGTACTTA
Organism: Colobus angolensis palliatus; assembly: GCF_000951035.1. NCBI lineage: Eukaryota > Metazoa > Chordata > Mammalia > Primates > Cercopithecidae > Colobus > Colobus angolensis. Next base: position 3,537,534 of record NW_012118154.1, on the reverse strand, counting down.
GCAACTGCTAAAAACTCAGCTTCACAAAAATATGACATCATAGAAAGGGATTTGGCACCATCTAATGTTGAAATGGAACTACCAGGAACTAGGAGTTCCAGGGTATCTGACAAATGTACCTGTGCTTCTCTTGGAAATTTAAAATACCTCACTGTACCCACTGTGAACGTGTGCCACAGTGTCTCAGGGCATCAGCCCGGTGTGGCACCCTATTGGGAAGTTCTTCTCTTACATGGTAATAATACATCCTAAGTTATTCACCAAGATTCCTATTAGTAGGGCCGGGCGCAGTGGCTCAAGCCTGTAATCCCAGCATTTTGGGAGGCCAAGACGGGTGGATCACGAGGTCAGGAGATCGAGACCGTCCTGGCTAACACGGTGAAACCCCATCTCTACTAAAAAATACAAAAAACTAGCCGGGCAAGGTGGCGGGCGCCTGTAGTCCCAGCTACTGGAGGCTGAGGCAGGAGAATGGCGTAAACCCGGGAAGCGGAGCTTGCAGTGAGCTAAGATCCGGCCATTGCACTCCAGCCTGGGCGACAGAGCAAGACTCCATCTAAAAAAAAAAAAAAAAAAAAGATTCCTATTAGTAAATACTGATTTACAATTGTCACTTTCAAACAATGTTGCAGTAAAAGTCCTTCTACGTTATCTATGCATATTTGTCCCATTATTTCATTCACTTGTTTATTCAACTCATTTTTATTACATGTCTATCATGTGCCAGGCACTACTTGAGATACTGAGGGAACATGAATAACACAGACAAAGTCCCTCATGAAATCCATTCTCTAGCAAGGAAGCAAAAAACAGAAAAACGAATCCTTTCTGAAGTGACAGGCTGTGAAGGAAAATATAGCAGAGAATGATCACAGAAAGCAAGGGCAGGGCAGGGGATGCTATTTAAACAGAGTGGTCAGGGAAGCGCTCCTAAAGATATGACATCAGCCAGGCGCAGTGGATCATTCCTGGAATCCCAGCACTTTGGGAGGCCAAGCAGGGGGATCACTTAAGCCCAGTTCACCAGCCTAGGTAACACAGTGAGAACCCATCTCTACAACAAATTTAAAAATTAGACAGGCATGGGGGTACAACCCTATAGTCCCAGCTACTGAAATGGGGCTTGGGGGTCTGAGGTGGGAGCATCTTTTTTTTTTTGAGACCAAGTCTCACTCTGTCGCCCAGGCTGGAGTGCAATGGCACGGCCTCGGCTCACTGCAACCTCCGCCTCCCAGGTTAAAGTGATTCTCCTGCCTCAGCCTCCCGAGTAGCTGGGATTACAGGGGTGTGCTAACACACCCAGCTAATTTTTGTATTTTTAGTAAAGACAGAGTTTCACTATTTTGGCCAGGCTGGTCTCAAACTCCTGACCTCGTGATCTGCCCACCTCGGCCTCCCAAAGTGCTGGGGTTACAGACGTGAGCCACTGTACCTGGCCTGGGAGCATCTATTGAGCCCAAGACCAAGAGGCTGCAGTGAGCTGTGATTGAGCCACTGCACTGCAGCCTGGGGGACAGAGGGAGAGCTTGTGTCAAAAAAAAAAAAATTCCATTTCAACAGAGAACAGACATAAAGGAACAGGCATGCAGAGCAGTGGTCTGAGCAAGGTGGTTCCAAGCAGGAGGAATAGTGAATAATAAAGTCCTTGAGGTGGGAATAAGCTTGCAGTGTTAGAGGAGCAAGCAGTCAGCGTGGTTCAAGAAAAGCAAAGAGGAGACTAGTAATGAGATGGAGAGGCAAGCAGGAGCCAGATAAAACAGCACTTTATAGGTCAGAATAAGGAGTCCTGAAACCTCTGGAGAGGATTCCATGCAGGGAAGGGAAGAGATGAAGAGCTCTCTCTAGCCTGCTCTAGCTGTTCTTAGAAACTGTAGGAAGACCAACTAAGGCTACTATAGCACTCCACAGGAAAGATGACAGTAGGGTGGAATATGGTGGGACACAGTGGTGGAGACGGTCATAAATGGCTGGATTCCAGGCATATTTTGAAAAGTAGAACTGACACTCTGGCAGATGGACTAAGTGGAGATTGTGAGAAAGAGAATCAAAGATGGCTTTTAGGTTTTTGGCCTGAGAAAATGGATGGAGAAACATTTATTAAACTATGCAAAACTGGGAAAGCGAGAATTAAGCTTTTTTAACCTAAGGATGAATTTTTATAAGTGGTAATGCTTGATCAAACGATTCATATATTAAAAGGTTGATAAAATTGTCAGACCAGAGGCTCGGCATGTTGGCTTAAGCCTGTAATCCCAGCACTTTGGGAGGCCAAGGTGGGCGGGTGCCCTGAGGTCAGGAGTTCAAGACCAGCCTGGGTAACATGATTTCCCATTCCAGAGTTACCGACGTTAAAGGCGATCAGATGAATCCTAGGGAGTCTTTACAAGTTTGGTTAAGAAGCCAAACCCCAGATAGCTACTAAATACAAAATACAAAAATACAAAATACAAAAAATAGACGTCGTGGCACACACCTGTAATCCCAGCTAATCGGGAGGCTGAGGCAGGAGACTCTCTTGAACCCAGGAGGTGGAGGTTGCAGTGAACCAAGATTGTGTCACTGCACTCCAGCCTGGGTGCCAAGAGTGAGATTCCGTCTCAAAAAAAAAAAAAGATTGTCAGACCATCCTCCAAAAAGGTTTTACCAATCTATCTTTCTACCAACAATGTATAAGCATGTCTATTTCCCAATATTTTTGCAGCAGGGAAAAAAAGTTGGATAAGAGAAATAATTTTATTTTAATCTGGATTTTTTTTATTAGAAAGCCAACTCTTTGTTGGCCATTTGCACTACTTCTCTGAACTGCCTCTTCATCTCCTTTACCCATTTTTCTAGTAGATAGGTACTTTCCTTACTGATTTGTAAGTGTTCCTTGTACATCGATAAATTTAACCTTGTCTACATAATTGCAAGTATTGTTTCCTGATCTGTTTTTCAGCTCTGCCACAGTGCCTCTATAAACAGAATTGGCTCTTATTTTTACGTAGTGAAATCTGCCTTGGTCTTCCTTATATATAATGTTTAGCTCATTTTAGGCATTCCATAAAACTTACCTATAATTAACTACTATTAAGGACTTCTGTCTCTGGTATGAGCACTGCAAAAGCCTTCTATTTTTTTCTAGTATTTTATGGGTTTTTTTAGATTCAAGTCTTAACTTCATCTGGAACTGATTCTGTGGTATGGTGTGAGGTCAGGACGTTCTGACTCCTGACATAGCTGAATTTTCTTCCAGCAAAATGGTCTCTATCCACAAACAGCCACTCAACTCCATTCTTCCCAGCCAGTGGGCTCCCTCTACTTAGCTCCACAAGGGAAGAAGTCCAAGTCACCAATAGCTCTCCCCTAGGACTGCCCTCCTCTCTCTGGTCTCTCCACCTCCTGTATCAGTTCTTCACAGAGCAACTACAGCAGTATTTTTTCCAATGCGAGTTTGCTGTCACTCTCCTGTTTATAACTGTCCAAGGACCACCTACTGAAAACAGAATTAAGTCCTGACTCCTTAACTTAATATACAATATCCCATGCTTCTCCAGCCAATTTCTGTAACACTCTTCTTCTCTCATCCACTAAACCTCAGCCACACCGGCCGCCTTTCACCCTCTAGGACAAGCCCAAGTTCATTTCTCCCTCAGGCCCTTTGCACTTGCTATTTCCTGTGCCGGAAAAGCTCTCGCCATAGAAACTACGGCTTCGATGACTGGCTGCCTCTCATTATTCGGGTGAAATTTTCTCAGACAGGCGTTCCCAGACCCTGACACCATCCCATCTGAAGTAGCCCCACCTAGGCTGGGCGCGGTGGTTCAAGCCTGTAATCCCAGCACTTTGAGAGGCCGAGGCGGGTGGTTCACCTGAAGTCAGGAGTTCAGCCACTGCACTCCGGCCTGGGAAACAAGAGCGAAACTCCGTCTCCAAAAGACAAAAAACCAAAAACAAAAAACAAAAAAAGGGGGGGGATCACCTGAGGGCAGGCGTTCGAGACCAGCCTGGCTAACATGGCGAAACCCCTCCTCTACTAAAAATACAATTAACGGGGCATGGTGGCGCATGCCTGTAATCCCAGCTAGTCAGGAGGCTGAGGCAGGAGAATCGCTTGAACCCGGGAGGCAGAGGTTGCAGTGAGCCGAGATCGTGCCATTGCACTCCAGCCTGGGCGACAGAGCAAGACCCAGTCTCAAAAAAATAAAACAAAACAAGATAAAAGTAAAAAAAATAAAGTAGTCCCAGCTCAGTGACTCTCCATGGCATTACCCCGTTTCACTCTATTCGAGACAATTGCCATTAACTGAATTATCTTGTTCATTTATTGTATTTGTGTTTACTGCCTGCCCTTTCCCACAGACAGTGCTCTTTAAGGTCCTGGTCTGTCGTGTTCACCTCTGTAACCCCAGAGTCTCTTCTGTCCACAACAGAGCAGGCACTCAATTAATATTTGTATTACAGAAGAGGAGGAAGCTATCCGGGGTTTGGCTTCTTAACCAAACTTGTAAAGACTCCCTAAGATTCGTCTGATCGCCTTTAACGTCGGTAACTCTGGAGTGGGAAATCAGTCACCCTTCTCTCCTTCTTACCCTCCAGCCAGGCCCCCTGTCTCGGACAAAGCCCTAAGTTTGCTCAACTCTGCAAAATATAACTCTGGGAGGCCCGAGACTGGCGCCTGCACAGCCTTGGCGCGCTGAGCCATGCTCCTGGCCCGTCACCCACAGGCAGCGAGAAAGCGCCAAGTTTCCGCAGCCCCCGTTCGGCCCCGCCCGCCAGGGAAGGAGGGAGGAAGGGGAGGGCAGAGCCGCTTACCAGTTCATCCGGACTCAAGACTCCGAACTGGACTCTCTTGATGGTGCGCAGCGGGCATGCGCTGTCCCCCGAAGGGGGGCCACCCCCGTGCATGGCGGAGGCAGGCGCGCTGCGCAGGCGCAAACCTCACTACAAAAAGCCTGCGCCGCCTCCGCCTAGGTGCTCAGACCTCGTCAGGGCGGCCACCGGGAAGGACCTCCCCGAGTTGGGAGGAAAAAGCCGGAGGAGGGGAAGGTGGGGGAGGGAAGGAGGCGGGGAAATAAGGAGCGAAAGGAGCCCTTCTTTCCCTTACCGGAAATTGTTCAGCTCCCAAAAAGGAAAAAAAAAAGAAGGGGGAAAGGAAAAGGTTTTTGGGGGAGGAAGAAGAAAAAGGGTAACGAATAAATAAGTAACCGGGCTCCTGAACGGCAGAGGTTACGGCAGTTTGTCTCTCCCCCTTCCGGGAGCCGCCTTCTTCTCCAACCGTCCCGGCCGCGCTCTCGGCGCTTCTGAGCAGCGAACTCGCCGAACGACGCCTCTTATAGATTCGCCCTCCCGTCCCCGCCCCTTCCTTTCCCGCCCTCCCTTGCGCTACGGGGCCGCCTGCGCAGGCCCGCACGGGGTGCGAGCCAGAGTCGTGGGTCCTCCCCCTGCTCGCTGGTTGGGCGACGTTTTGAAGTGACTGGGAGACAGGAATTTTTTTTCTGTAATCCCACCGCCTCTCCTCGCTGCCCCCTTCTGCACTGAGATTTAAGGTTTGAAGACTCGAGGGTAAAATTGGGCCGCTTTCATTCTAGTTTGGACAACGGTTTCATCTTCAGCAAAAGCCTCTCATTCGTAGCACCCCCCCAGCTGGAAAATGGTCTGCTCTGCGAATCGGTAATGGAGGCGGGGCGGGGCGGGTCCTCCCGAGTGAGCTCCCGGGGGAGGGCGGTTGTCATGAATATGCAGTTCTCTTGCTGAATATGCATGAACAAGCCAAGATGGCGGGACCAGTGGCTTGTCCGGAAGTAGCCGATGTTGGTCAAACGGCCCCTAGAGACGGGTGGGCATCTCCTGGCCTCTAATGCCGCGCCGTACCGAGCCATGGTCCTAGATCCATGGCCTGAGCCGCTCGAAGAGACTTCAGCTCGGAGGCCTGCTCTGGAAGGAGCCTGGCCACTGTCCGGGAGAGATCACGGGACCGCGACAATCCGAGAAAAGCAGATTAGCCATGGGGCGGGCCACGAAAGTCCTGGGGGATTTGGGGTCAAGGCATCTGAACATTAGGAAATCCTTCACTTTGTAGAATATTTCAGGAATAAAATGGGGGGCGGGGATCCCAAGGGATTCTCCAATGAGAACGGTCGTAGGACTTCCACTCTCCCTCCAAAGCAGAGACGACACCACTGCACAGCCACATTCAGAGTAATCCTTGTTTGATGTCAATGTCACGTCACCACCCCAAGGGGGGGGCACAAGCACGAGAAAAGGAAACCTTAGCCGTGAGGGGAGGGGTGGGGAGGCACGCTCCCCTCCCCCAGCGCAGCTGCTGGCTCTGTCTTTGCCCTGTCTTTGCCGGAACACTCCAGCCCCAATGCTCTTCTCTTTGCTGCTGAGTGAAGTCCTCCCCGTGGCCCACGGCCTGCCTGCCTCTGCCCCTTGGATCTGCTCCTCAGACTTTACCCCTTAGTTATGCCCTGATTCCCAAGACCCAGCTTGGACTCCACATCCCTTGGTCCCAGGCTGGCTCCAGGTCTTGCAGGTAGTCACTCTCCACCAAGTCCCCAAGTCACTCTTGACTCGGAGAGGTATCCCTCTCCCACACCAGTTCTTTTGCAGTCACTTGTCCTCCCATGTTCGTCTTCAGTCTTTGCCTCTATCTACCCCTGCCCCTCCCAACCCCCAGGCTCCCAAGTTCTATCTCACTCCTCTACCTTCCCTTCCCTCTCACAGCTGAGGTTCCGGGCTGTGATGATGGCAATGCTGCCCAGCACAACCCCTGCCCCCATGATGTCAGAAGGTGCCACAGTCTCATGGAGCATATAATACTGCAGTATAAGGGCCACCACCACCTCAGAATTCAGGACAGCGCACACCAGGGCAGGGTGGGCCTTGGTGACCGCATAGCTCACACATGTGAAGGAGACCAAGGCGAGGATCCCCACTGCTCCCACACAACTCCAACTCAGGAGGTCACTGGGCAGCACCGGGGTCTGCAGCACAAAGAGGCCTGGCACAGAGCCCAGCAGCCCCACCAAGCCAAATAGGAAGGCCACTGTTGGAAGGCAGGAGGGAAAGTGCAGAGAACGATAGACCCGAAGCCCCAGGGACAGCGTCAGGCCTCCCAGGAAAGCCAGCCCATAACCTACGGCGGTGCAGAGACCTGTGGTCCCCTCCTGCAGTGTCCCTAGTCCAGGTCCCACAATGATTATTAATCCTAGGATGCTGCCCAACAGTCCACACCAGTCGTAGCCACTGAGACCCTGGCTCTCAAGGCAGAGGGCGAGGAGGGCAGAGCAGACGGTGGAAGAACCTTTGCGAACAGTGGCAGCGTTGCCAGTGGGCACCACCTGAAACGCAGTGTAGGCACATCCAATGCTGAGGACATTGAGCATGGCATGGAGGCAGGCCCAGCCTCGGATGTCAGGAGGTCCCAGAAGTGGGTCGCCACGCAGTTTAAGTAGCAGGGCAATAGGGAGGTGGAAGAGACATCGACAGAGGAGCAGCTCCAGTGAGGGCAGGTTTGAAGCCTGGTAAGCCATACGAGAAAGGGGGCCCACAAAGCCAGCAGGCAGGCCCCCACCCAACAGGGCCACCAGCAGACCCTTGGTGGCATCAGAGGGCTGGCAGCGCTGGTGTGAGGGGAGGCTGGGTGGAGTGGAGGGCGGCGATGGCTGCGTGAAGTCGGGCAGGTTGAAGTAGGGGAGACTGCCAGCCTGTTAGGGAGAAAGGAGCTCAGGGTAGACAGCAGCCACAGCCCGGGTGACCTGGGGCAGGGCAGATTCGAGGATGGGCTCTGGGAGGAACTCTTGGGAGTTAGGGCCTAAAAGATGAGTGAGATGGTATAATGTGGGCCTGCAGCAGGAAGCAAGGAGTGAGCAGTCCTGGAGTATCATTTCCCTAGGTAAGTTGTTCCTGGGAGGAGAAAAAGGAACCAGGATGCCCTCTTGGATTGAGAAAGGGGAGGAAGCCTCAGATGCTATGCATCTGTGTGATGCCACAAGTTCCAGAGACACCTGGGTACACTATTATGAATTCTATTTGTGGGTATCTCTGAGACAGCTAAGTTTTAGGAAAGGAGGGGAAATGGAGCAACCAGGAGCTATAGGGAGGGAGTATTGGGCCCCTGGCCCCCATACTCACCATCTTTCCTTGGACTTTCTCCTCTCTCCTCCTGGCTCAAGGAGCCTGGGCCCCTCAGAGCTCCAGCCATTGTGACCTGGTTGGAGTGGGGGTGGGGTTCTTCCCTGGAACCCTCCTGAGGTGGTAGTGCGCTTATTTTCCCACTGAGTCTAACTCTGCTTCTTTTCTTTCTTTTTTTTGTTTGAAATGAAGTTTCCACTCTTGTTGCCCAGGCTGGAGTGCAATGGTGTGATCTCATCTCACTGCAACCTCCACCTCTCAGATTCAAGCGATTCTCCTGCCTCAGCCTCCCAAGTAGCTGGGATTACAAGCGTGCACCACCACACCTGGCTAATTTTTCTTTA
>NW_012118154.1:3527784-3528807 GCF_000951035.1 Colobus angolensis palliatus | reverse complement strand
CTGACCTCAGGTGATCCACCTGCCTTGGCCTCCCAAAGTGCTGGGATTACAGGTGTGACCTGACCATGCCCGGCCTATTTTTTTTTTTTTTTTTTTTGAGGCAGAGTCTCACTCTGTCACCCAGGCTGGAATGCAGTGGCGTAATCTCGGCTCACTGCAACCTCCGCCTCCCGGGTTCAAGCCATTCTCCTGCCTCAGCCTCCCAAGTAGCTGGGATTACAGGCGCCCGCCACCACGCCCGGCTAATTTTTTTGTATTTATAGTACAGACGGGTTTCACCATGTTAGCCAGGATGGTCTCGATTTCCTGACCTCGTGATCTGCCCACCTCTGCCTCCCAAAGTGCTGGGATTACAGGCATGAGCCACCGCACCCGGCCTCAGAGAGGTTTTAAGGCAAGGAGCTCTGAAGCCTGGCTCCTCCATCTCCTTAGTTTTTAATTTTCCAGAACCAGGGAGGAGTTCTTGGGATTGTCCCTGTGGAGTTTCAGGAATGTGTTTTTTTCTGTGTGTGCTTCCACCTGGTGTTTTGTTGATGCTGTCCCCAGAGGCCGACACCAAGGCTTCTGCATTTATGTTCAAGGATACAGATGTGGATCTATCTGCTGGTGGGGACAAAGTACCCAGCCAGCTTCGTGTGTTCATTTGCGCTGGTGGTCGTTAATGTGTGCCCCGTGTGCATGGCCAGGGCCTTCCTTTTCCGCGGCCTGCTGAGCGTTCCTGCGCATTCCTGGAGAGGGTGTGTGTGTGTGTGTGTCCAGGGCTGGCCCTCTTTGAGTGTGCTGACCCTGAGTCTGTGGGTCCCACTGGGCCTGATTATGAGTCTGCCATGTCATGTCTGCACCCTGAGAGCCTGTGTGTTAAATGCTTTCAGGCAGTGTGCACCGCTGAGTGAAGGGCGTGCAGGGGGAAGGGCGGAGGGAGCCCTTTCCCTGGGGGTCGGTGGTGTTGCACCCCTGCCGAGGTGCTGCAATCCGGCCCGCGCCCGGCTGGGTGTCCACCCGCCCGGTGGCCCAGCGCGGCGC
>NW_012118154.1:3517942-3527300 GCF_000951035.1 Colobus angolensis palliatus | reverse complement strand
CGCCCTGGGGTCCCTCCTGGGACGGGACTTCTCCGGGACCCTGAGCTCTGCGCCCCGTCCTCCTTTCCGGCCGTTCTCTCTCCTCTCTCCCTTCTCACCACTGGGTGGGGGGTGGGGTGGCGCACACGACGCTGGGGGGCGACTAAGGGGGCCCTGGTATGGCGTCCGAGCGAGCGGCGGCCGGGGGACGCGATCGCCTGGGGCCGTGGAAGGGGCGGCGCTCACTCCCCCTTTGAAGGGTTAATTCTGCAGCCTAATGTCCCCCTCCCCCCGTGGGGCAGGTTGGGGGTGGGGTGGGGCGGGTGTGAGCCCGGGCAAGCGCTGCAAGCTGCTGGGAGGGCGATGGCGTAGGAGCCAGGCAGAGAGGGGGAGGGGTGGGCCGCCGAGCGCCCCAGAGTTGGGGTGTGCGGGGTGCGCAGGGCAAGCTGGGGCCCCGGAACCGCCGCGCCGTCGGGGCAGGGTTGTGGCTGTGAGTCTTGGAGATCGTGCGTCTCCTGCTGTGTGGTGGGGCAAGGTAAACCTCTCCTGGGCACCACTGTTTGCTGGCAGCCAGGGGTCTGGGTAGGGCCCTCCCTGGGCCATGGAGGTAGAAAGCCAGAAGGGGTGTCCAGTGTTGTGGGGCAGAGTTACAAGAGGAGCCCTGTGGCTTTGGGTGACAGATGGGCATTCTGAGCAGGGCACAGCATGCTGGGTGCAGAGTTTGTTCGATGTGGGGCTGTGTGTTTTCTACAGCATGTGTTTTCTCGCATGTACGTCTTGTGCTGCACCTATGACCTGTTTATGAACTGTTTTCTGCAGAGCTGGCATGCTGTATGTGTTGCGGAGGGTGCCAGGATGCAGTGTATGTGCCCTTTTGGAGGGGGCGGTTGTGGGCCTTTTAGTCAGAAGGCGTCACGTCTGGGTCCCATTTCTGTTGCTCTGCTGAGGTGTGGTCCAGTGGTAAAGAGGGCGATGGATGGGTTTGCGAGTCCGTGATGAGCGTGTTGCATGGGGGCTGTGCGTCTAGAACTCAGATCCGGAAGATCTGGAGTGAGGAACCCCAGGGTGTGTCTCGGGCCTGTGGGTCAGCTGGCACTGGTGTGAGGGGTTCGGGGTGGAATGCGCCACTTGTGTTTGTGGGATCATGGGCAGCCAAGCAAGGGGAAGGTTGTGCGTTTGCAACATTCTCCACAGGATTCTTTTGTGACGTTGTTTGTAGGAGCCTGTCGGGGCTGCTGGGCTGGGAGGCAAGCTGGTCAGAAAACACATGTGGGGAGGGAGGTGGCGTGACAAGGGTAGTGTGGGCCTCAGACCCAAGAGGCCAGCCGCAAGCAGGCTGTGTATGCGTGCCTGCCGTCTGTGTGCTTAAGTGGTGGTGGGGCTGTGGAGGGGATTTGGTATGAGGAAGGCGGGAGATAAATGCAGGGTAGCGCATGGCGGCCGGCGGGAGGCATGGGTGTTGTCAGGCGGCCCAGCTAATCTTTGCAGGGTCTGTGTGTTTGCCCCTCATCAGCCTGCCCAGCATGTCAGGGTCACCCGGAGGAGAGGCTGGGCGGCCACAAGGGAAGTAAGCTTAGACAGAGCGGCTCCTTGGCCATGTTTATGTAAAGGCTGGGTGTGACTCTTGTCACTAAAATGGAAAAAAGAAACGTGAAGTTTTCAGCCTCCTCCTGCTTCACCCTCTCCCTCTCTCTGCCCCCCTTGTGGGTATCTCTGACGCACACTGGGCCCCACTCCTGCGACAGTGGAAGGGCCTCGGAATGGAATTCGCTCACTAGGCAGATTCCTCAGAACAGGTTTTCCTCACCTTTGGGGCCTGGGCCCTTCTACGGGTGTGTGTGCAAGTGCATTCCAAGCCTGCACACCACTGTCTACTGTGCCTGGCCCCACTGGAAGGATGTGTGTAGGTAGGGGAAGGGAGGGTGCTGCGGACAGGCCCTCCGGCATGGGGGGCTGGGAGGGGTGGCTGCCTGGGGGAGCCTGCACAACAGGTGCACAGTGACAGCCTGGTGAAGAGAAAGGAGCCATGGCCCAGGGCTGAGGAGCTCTGGCGTCTTTACCGTTCCCTCACTGGCACTTGATCTGAAGGAAGCTCAGTTCTTCATCTGCGGAATGGGGCTGATTGCCTGCCCTGCATATCTTCCGAAAGCACGTGGGAAACGGACCCGAAAGTGGCTGCAGTCTGGGGGCTGTGCCTGTGCCAGCCCCTGTCAGCCCTCCGTCAGGACTGGGAATTCCCTTCTCGGGGCTTGGCTGATAATAATGGCAGCACACACTTGCTTAGTACTGATCATGCACCAGCTACTGTCTTCAGGGCGCTTATATGTGGCCACTCAGTCCTCCGACCAACACCGTGAAGTAGGCCCTGTAATTACCTCCCTTTTTCAAGTGAGGCAGCTGAGGGCCAGAGAAGTTAAGTAATTTGTCCAAAGTCACTTAGCTAGTGAGAGGTAAAGCTGTATTTGAACCTGAGCAATCAGGTTGCAGATCTTGTGCTCTTAACTACTGTACTCTGCTACCTTCTGGAACATTCAGTGGATGGTCCTTTCTGTGCAATTGCCTCCAACACTCTTCTCCCCAGCTCCTGCAGAACTTAGCATCTGTGCAGCAGTCCATTTCAGAAGACCCAGATGCTCAGGGAGCCCCTGCTGAGAACATGAGAACCTGAGTCTCTGCTGCTGTATAAGGTGGATGGTGGCCATAGGGGCACAAAAGGTTGATAAGTCAGAGGAAGGAGAGATTGTCCTCTTCCTGTCGGTCAGGGAGGGCCAAGAAGGAGGTGGCTTTGGAGTTAGATCTTAATGTTTTGGAGGGATTTTGACAAGCTTGGGGAAAGAGCATTTCTGGCAGGACAAGCCAGCACAGGCAAAAGCGTGCAGGTGTGGGTCATGCAGAAGCTGGAGGGCACACTGGGTGTCTGGGGTTTCATTCATTTGTTTAGAGATGGGGTCTCACTATGTTGCCTAGGCTGGACTCAAACTCCTGGGCTCAAGCAATCCTCTAGCCTCAGCCTGCTGAGTAGCTGGGACTATGGGTACGTGCCACCACGCCCGGCTCACACTGATTACTGTGTGTTTGAAGAGGATAACAAGGCAAGATTAAAAAGGAAGATTGGAGCTAGACTAGAGCCCTTGACTGCCTGGTAGAAGAATTTGAATTTTATTCTAGAGTCAGTGGGGACCAGTGGAGGTTTTGAGCCCAGGAGTGATATTCCTGAACTGTGGTTAGGGATGTTGACCCTCACTGGGAGGCGGGCTAGGTGGAGGAAGGTAAGCCTGGAGGCCAGGGGATAGCTGGGAGGCTTTAGCCTTGGACCATGTGAGTGTTAACAAGGACCTGAGCTATCGAAGGGAAGATTTCCAGAGCCATTCCCAAGCTCGGCCGCGGTTTCAGCCACACTTGATGACTGCTGGATGTGGGAGCGAGGGAAAGGGTGGAGTCAGACATGACACATTTAGCACTTAGCACGTGAGACCTTGTGCGGTTTATGTAACCAGCTGGCGGGCCATAGGCCCCTTCAGGGCCAGGTCTAGCAGTATGGCAGAGGGAAAGATTGAACATCTGGGGTCAGCCGGGCCTGGATTCGAATCTTGACTGCTATTTACAAGCTGTGCGATCTCGAGCAAGGTATATCGCTCTCTGAGCCTTGGTTTCCTCTTCTGTAAAATTAGAATAATATGACCGGGCGCGGTGGCACATGCCTGTAATCCCAGCACTTTGGGAAGCCAAGGCAGGGGGATCACCTGAGGTCAAGAGTTCAAGACCAGCCTGGCCAACATGGAGAAACCCTGTCTCTACTAAAAATACAAAAACTAGCTGGGCATGGAATCCCCGCTACTCTGGAGGCTGAGGTGGAGAATTGCTTAAACCCGGGAGACGGCGGTTGCAGTGAGCCGAGATCATGCGACTGCACTCCAACCTGGGCAACAAGATAATATAAATACCTACTGGGGGTGGCTGTACTGAGAATATCATTAAATGAGGCAGTGTGTGTGAGGTCCCAAGAAGAGTATGGGGCAAATTGTGAGGACTCCAGAGTGGTCAACTTATTTATGGTTTTTTAAATTTTGTTTTGTTTTGTTTTTGAGACGAAATTTTGCTCTTGTTGCCCAGGCTGGAGTGTAATGGCATGATCTCGGCTCACTGCACCCTCCGCCTTCCAGGTTCAGGTGATTCTCCTGCTTCAGCCTCCCAGGTAGCTGGGATTACAGGCGCCCACCATCACGCCTAGCTAATTTTTTATTTTCGGTAGAGACCAAGTTTCACCATGTTGGCCAGGCTGGTCTCACCATGTTGGCCAGACAGGTGGTCAGTCTCTGACCTCAGGTGATCCACCTGCCTTGGCCTCCCAAAGTGCTGGGATTACAGGTGTGACCTGACCATGCCCGGCCTATTTTTTTTTTTTTTTTTTTGAGGCAGAGTCTCACTCTGTCACCCAGGCTGGAATGCAGTGGCGTAATCTCTGGCTCACTGCAACCACCACCTCCCCGGTTCAAGCAATTCTCCTGCCTCAGCCACCTGAGTAGCTGGGATTACAGGCATGCACCACCACACCCCGCTAATTTTTGTATTTTTAGTACAGACGGGGTTTCATCATGTTGGCCAGGCTGGTCTGGAACTCCTGACCTCAAGTGATCTGCCCGCTTCAGCCTCCCAATGTACTGGGATTACAGGCATGCGCCACTGTGCCTGGCCCAGAAGTGGTCAAGTTATAATTGTCATCCCTATCTCTGGGCCAACTTAGTCCGTCGTGGATAATGGCTTCCTTCCTGGAGGATGGACTTTGAGGACAGGTTCATTCATTTACCTGTTTTTTTGTTTTGTTTTTAACCACCCATTATGTGCTAGGCCCTATTCTAAGGACTTGAGATACTGTAGTGAACAAAGCAGACAAAATTCCCTACCCTTGGCTGGGTGCTGTGGCTCACACCTGTAATTCCAACACTTTGGGTGTCCAAGGTGGTGAATTGCTTGATTCCAGGAGTTCAAGACCAAGCTAGGCAACATGGTGAAACACTATCTCTACAAAAAATACAAAAAATTTGCTGGGCGGTGGCATATGCCCGTAGTCCCAGCTACTTGAGAGGCTGAAATGAGAGAATCACCTGAGCCTGGGGGAGGTCAAGGCTGCAGGGAGCTGTGGTAACACCACTGTACTCCAGCCTGGGTAACAAAGCAAGACCTCATGTCAAAAAAAAAGAAAAAGGGCTGACCACGGTGACTCACGCCTCTAATTCCAGCACTTCGGGAGGCTGAGGCGGGTGGATCACCTGAGGTCAGGAGTTCGAGACCAGCCTGGCTAACATGGTGAAACCCTGTCTCTACTACAAATACAAAAATTAGCCGGGTGTGGTAGCGTATGCCTAGATTCCAGGTTTTTGGGAAGCTGAGGTAGGACAATTGCTTGAACCCAGGAGGCGGAGGTTGCAGTGAGCCGAGAGAAGTTACACCACTGCACTCCAGCTTGGGCAACAGATCGAGACACCATCTCAAAAACAAAACAAAACCCCAAAAAATCCTACCTTTTACCCCTTGGAGCTTACATTCCAGAGATAAATAAGAAATAGGAGCTGGGCGCAGTGGCTCTCCACTATAATCCCAGCACTATGGGAGGCTGAGCTGGGCGGATTGCTTGAGCCCAGGAATTCAAGACCAGCCAAACCTCATCCCTACAAAAAATACAAAAAGTAGCTGGGCATGGTGGCAGGTAACTGTAGTCCCAGCTACTCAGAAGGCTGAGAGGTAAAGGATCACTGGAGCCCAGGAGGTCAAGCCTGCAGTGAGCCTCAATCCCACCACTGTACTCCAGCCTGGGCAACAGAGCAAGATCCAGTCTCAAAAAAAGATAAACAGTTGGCCGGGCTCTGTAATCCCAGGACTTTGGGAGGCCGAGGCAGACAGATCATCTGAGGTCAGGAGTTCAAGACCAGTCAGGCCAACATGGTGAAACCCTGTCTCTACTAAAAATAGAAAAATTAGCCAGGCCTGGCTGGGTATGGTGGCTCACGCCTGTAATCCCAGCCCTTTGGGAGGCCGAAGCAGGAGGATCATGAGGTCAGGAGATCGAGACCATCCTGGCTAATATAGTGAAACCCTGTCTCTACTAAAAATACAAAAAAAAAAATTAGCTGGGAGTGGTGGTGGGCACCTGTAGTCCCAGTTACTCGGGTGGCTGAAGCAGAATGGCATGAACCCAGGAGGCAGAGCTTGCAGTGAGCTGAGATCATGCCACTGCACTCCGGCCTGGGTGACAGAGCAAAACTCCGTCTCAAAAAAAAAAAAAAAAATGTGGTGGCGGGCGCCTGTAGTCCCAGTGACTCGGGAGGTTGAAGCAGGAGAATCCCTTGAACCCAGGAAGCGGAGGTTGCAGTGAGCCGAGATCGTGCCACTGCACTCCAGCCTGGGCAACAGAGCTAGACTGTGTCCCCCCTGAAAAAAAAAAAGGGAGAGAAGCAGCTGGGCCAGTTTCAGTGGCTCACGCATGTCATCCCAGCACTTTGGGAGGCTGAGGCAGAAGGATCACTTGAGCCCAGGAGTTCAAGAAAAGCCTGGCCAACATAGGGAGATCCAGTCTGTACTAAAAATAAAAAATAAATTAACTGGGCATTGTGGTGTGCACCTGTGGTGCCAGCTACTAGGGACACTGCGGTGGGAGGTCACGAGAGCCTGGGAGGTTGAGGCTGCAATGAACCGTGATTGTGCCACTGTGCTCCAACGTGGGCAACGGAGTGAGACCTCGTCTCAAAAAAAAAAAAAAAAGAATGGTCAGGTGCAGTGGCTCATGCCTGTAATCTCAGAACTTTGGGAGGCCAAGGCGGGTGGATCACGAGGTCAGGAGTTCAAGACCAGCCTGGCCAAGATGGTGAAACCCCATCTCTACTAAAAATACAAAAATTAGCCGGGTATGGTGGCAGGTCTGTAATCCCAGCTACTCAGGAGGCTGAGGCAAAGAATTGGTTGAACTGGGGAGGCGGAGGCTGCAGTGAGCGGAGATTGTGCCGCTGCACTCCAACCTGGGCGACAGAGTGAGACTGTGTCTCTAAAAAAAAGAAAAAATTAGCCAGGTGTGGTGTCGGGCGCCTGTAATCCCAGCTACTCGGGAGGCTGAGGCGGGAGAATTGCTGGAACCTGGGAGGAGAAGGTTGCAGCGAGCCCAGATCACACCACTGCACTCCAGCCTGGGTGACAGAACTGGACTCTGTCTCAAAAAAAAAGAAAAAAGAAAGTGTTACTAAGTGCTAAGGAGTAAAATAAAGTAGGGTAGGGAGATAGGAAGTTTTAGGAGGTGGGGAGTGGCCAGGGAAGGCCTCAGGGGAAGGTGGCTTCTAAGTCAAGGCTTAAAGGAAGTTGGGCTTCACTGCTTGAGGTTATCTGGAGGAAAGAACATTCCAGCCAGAGGGAACCACAAGACCACAGGGCGTGTCTGGTGTCCATGCTCAGATCCCCACCTCAGTGGCACCTCTGAAGTCACACAGGCATTGAAGAGTAGAAATGGTAAGAACAAACAAAGAACTTGAAAACCACAGAGCCACCAAACCTACCATGAAGCCCAATTTATGCCTTTTTTTCTTCACCACTTCTCCCCACCATTTTCCAGGACTGAGTTCTACGAATTAGATATTGCCACTTGTTGGCTCGCTTAATCTTTATGACAACCCCACAAGGTGGGAACTATTAATCGTCCCCACCGTACGGACAAGGAAACAGATACAGAAAGGTTAATTAACCTGCCTGAGGTCACATAGCTAGTCTTTTCCACTTCCTATAAGGCCTTGCAGGACAGTAGCCAGTCACAGGGCAGTTGAACTCAAGCTGCGTTCAAATGCTGGGTTGGCTAGCAATAAAATCTGAGGCAGATAACCCCATCACTACCTTCCCTCTACCTCAAAGGGAGGAGTTTAGAGTATTTGATTTCTCTAAGCCTGTTGCCTCACTGTGGCCATTTTGAGTGTTGAAATGAGATGACACATATAATATGCTTAGCATTATACTTTGCACATGGTAAGTATTTCAAGCCTGGGCAACACGGCAAGACCCCATCTCTACAAAAGTAAATAAATAAATTAGCCAGGCATTATGTCATATGCCTGTGGTCCCAGATACTCAGGAGGCTGAGGCAGGAGGATCATTTGATTCCAGGAGGTTGAGGCTGCAGTGAGCCATGTTCACACCACTGCACTCCAGCTTGGGCAACAGAATGAGACCCTGTCTCAAAAAGAAAAAAAAAAATTCACAAATGGCAGCTACAGAGACCACGATGACAATGATTGTGTGTGATCCCTAAGGGCCAGTCCAGCATTGGGTGTCTCTGGTTCTTAGAAGCCCTGACAGGTCTCGTCCAAGTACTGTGGCAGTCAGCACACAGTCACACATGCATAGGCTCCAAGCCCACTAATACGGTTGTGCAGGTTGGCAGGCCCAGCCAATGGGGTGAATGAGGACTGGAGGCAAACCTTGACTTTGCTCACCTACACAGGGCTGCTGCCTCCTGGAGGAAAGAACCTTGCTTCTACTTTTCGGAAAGGCACCCAGGTAGGCTATTTGAGCCCTGGTGGGTGCCATAAACACGTCCTTCATTAATGTATGGTGAAGTCGTGAAGTCATCAGGAACATAGGCTTTGGAGCCAAACTTCCTGGGATCAGATCCCAGCCCTGCTACTAGCTGCTCCTATGTCCTTGGGCCAGCTACCTAGCATCTATAAGCCATAATCTGACATTTATTTTATTTATTTATTTATTTATTTTGAGAGGAAGTTTCATTCTTGTTGCCCAAGCTGGAGTGCAATGGCGCGATCTCGGCTCACTGCAACCTTCGCTTCCTGGGTTCAAGTGATTCTCCTGCCTCAGCCTCCTGAGTAGCTGCAATTACAGGTGCCTGCCTCCATGCCCTGCAAATTTTTTATATTTTAAGTAGAGACGGGATTTCACCATGTTGGCCAGGCTGGTCTCGAGCTTCTGAACTTCAGGTGATCCACCCACCTCGGCCTCCCAAAGTGCTGGGATTCCAGGCATGAGCCACCACGCCCAGCCTATTTTATTTTTTTGAGACAGGGTGTGGTTCCGTCACTCAGGCTGGAGTGCAGTGGCACGATCATAGCTCACTGCAGCTTTGAACTGCTGGGCTTAAGGGATGCTCCCACCTCAGCCTCCTGATTAGCTGGGACTGCAGGCGCACGCCACCACACCTGGCTACTTTTTGTATTTTTTGTAGAGACCAGGTTTCTCCATCTTGCCCAAGCTGGTCTCGAACTCCTGAGCTCAAGAGATCCACCTGCCTCAGCCTTCCAAAGTGCTGGGATTACAAGTGTGAGTCACTGCACCCAGCCCATAGTCTGTCATTTTATTTATTTATTTATTTTTTGAGACAAAGTCTCACTCT
>NW_012118154.1:3504151-3517412 GCF_000951035.1 Colobus angolensis palliatus | reverse complement strand
TTAGTAGAGACGGGGTTTCACCGTGTTAGCCAGGATGGTCTCGATCTCCTGACCTCGTGATCCGCCCGTCTCGGCCTCTCAAAGTGCTGGGATTACAGGCTTGAGCCACCGCACCCGGCCAATTTTTTTTTTTAATTTCTAGTAAAGATGGGGTTTCTCCACATTGGCCAGGCTGGTCTGGAACTCCTGACCTCAGATGATCCACCCACCTCGGCCTCCCAAAGCGTTGGGATTACAGGTGTGAGCCACAGTGTCTGGCCTTAAGGAGGGATAGTGGCCGGGTGTGGTGGCTCATGCCCGTAATCCCAACACTTTGGGAGGCCTAGGCGAGCGGGTCACAAGATCAGGAGATCGAGATTACCCTGGCTAACAGGGTGAAACCCTGTCTCTACTAAAAATACGAAAAATTAGCCAGGCATGGTGGTGAGTGCCTGTAATCCCAGCTACTCAGGAGGCTGAGGCCGGAGAATCGCTTGAACCCGGGAGGCAGAGATTGCAGTGAGCTGAGATTGTGCCACTGCACTCCAGCCTGGGTGCAGAGCGAGATTCCATCTCAAAATAAATAAATAAATAAAAATTTAAAAAGCGGGAAAGCTAACTGCTACCTTTCAGGGTAGTGATAAGGAACAAATGCGGTAATTCAAATAAAACACTGACTCTTGGGGTCCCAGTGCACCAGTGGTTATCATGGAAGTGAGTGGCAGGCCTGAGCACTAGCCCACGAATGCAGTGAGGCCCCTTCCTCAGGATGCCTGACCTATCTGAAATTCACCAATTGACAGGGTAACACTTGACCTAGAACCTGATCTGTCCCTGGCAGACAGGGTTGTTAAAACTTTGGAATATCATCCCTGTTTACCATCTTCCTTCTTCCCATCCAGGAGAAGTGTCAGGAAAATATTTTGGGGAATGCGAAATGGGGTATATGTGGAGAAAAGGCCTTTGAGTCCAGATAGTATGAGTGATAAATGGGAAAGAACATTTTTCAGAGAATGGGAATTGTATGAGGAACTCCTGATGCTGAACGCCTCTGAAGACACGTGTGGCCCATGGCATATGGAAGGACACCCTCAAAGATGGGTGACGGCTCCCAGGCTTTGTGGAGGGCAGAGGAGAGGGTCTGGAGAGCTCTGCTGTCAATTCTGCAGGCCTGGATCTCTAAATAGGTGCCACCTGTCATTATCAACGCTGTGTGACTTTGGATAAGTCTGGCTTTCAAACTCAAACCTTCAACTGAAAAGAGTCCTCAAGGCCCTGATGGTGCCTGCAGGGGAAAGTGGCCGTGCAGTACTTTTTTTTTTTTTTTTTTTTTGAGACGGAGTTTTGCTCTTGTTGCCCAGGCTGGAGTGCAGTGGCGTGACCTCGTCTCACTGCAACCTCCACTTCCCAGGTTCAAGCAATTCTCCTGCCTCAGCCTCCCAAGCAGCTGGGATTACAGGCACGCACCACCACGCCCGGCTAATTTTTTGTATTTTTAGTGGAGATGGGGTTTCACCGTGTTAGCCAGGGGTTTCATCGTGTTAGCCAGGATGGTCTCGATCTCCTGAACTCGTGATCTGCTCACCTCCGCCTCCCAAAGTGCTGGGATTACAGGCATGAGCCACCGCGCCCGGCCTTGATTATGCTGCTTTTTCAGCCCAAATCCCTAGGGCATCAGGTCTCTGAGTGAGGTGTGGGACCAGGCCTCCTGGTCCTGTGACGTTTCCAGTGCCCTCCAGAGACTGGAGCGAGCTGGCAGTTGTGTAGGGGTCAGTGGGCTTCAATGGTTGCCTGGCAGCTGGGCCAGAAACCCCCTCTGAGATTTATGGGGCTGGGAGGATATGAGGAGGTCCTCTCCTCATTTGAATATCTACCAGCTTAGGTCCCATTTTTAAAAACTCACAAATTATTTTGATATGTAAATGAGACCATCGTGATAAATGACAACATGCAAATCTTTGACTTCCTCTGAGCCCTGGAGATGGGGCCAAAGGGACTTGAGAGTGCTGTGACAGGCTTCCCTGAACTATGGGCTGGACCTGTGCTACTATATTGTTTGGAGGTGAATTGGGAATATGCAAATTATCTTGTCACTGTACTTCTCTGGGCCTGCAGAACAAGGCTCTGTAATAACCTGCGTGGCCTCCCAGGTTTGACCGGATGCAGGTAAACAAATAGCCTGGCAGAGGCTCCGGGGAGGGGTCCGGGCTCACCCGGATGTCCTCTCTGGCCACAGTCCTGCACCCCTCCCCACTTCCTGGGGGCTTTTCCTCCCACTTCCCTCCCTGAGGACCCTCTCCTGCTCCTCCTCTAGGTTCCCCTGACATGGTTTCTGTTTCTCCACAGAAGGAAGAGGCCCAGCAGAAGGGACTCGCTGAGCCACCCCCCGCCCCACTCCATGTTGGCTGTGCTCTCAGGTAAGAAGGTACCCAGAGGTCTACAGTGAGGGAAAAGTAGACCCAAGGCAGCAGGCCAGCGGGGGCGGCCATTTTGTCTAGGCTGGGGAGTTCTGTGAAATGGCCATCAGGAGTTGTGGCGCTTCCTCCTCCTTCCCGTGAGAGAGGTTTCCCTCGCTTACCTCTCTAGTCTATGACTTCAGAGATCATGACCCCTTGACCTTCACCATGACCTGAGGTATCTCTGGCCTCTTCCAGCCACAGAAGTGAGTTAGACATACTGGTCTTGGATGCTGGCCAGACTTAGGTGGCTAAGGGCCAAGCCCTGGCTTCTGTGGCCTGAAGTGATTCAGCCTTCCACTGGCTTCTGACCAGCAGCTCCTGACCCTCTCTTTGCCTGACCTGAGAAGCCTCTGCCCTCTGCCCAGCCTCCGAGACTCTACCTGGCCTCCTCTCCCACTGTCTAGGCTGGCACCATGCCCCCCCCTGCAGAGGTGACGGACCCGTCTCATGCCCCCGCCGTCCTGCGCCAGCTCAATGAACAGCGGCTCCGTGGCCTCTTCTGTGACGTCACCCTCATAGCCGGAGACACCAAGTTCCCTGCTCACCGCAGCGTCCTGGCTGCTTCGAGTCCCTTCTTCAGAGAGGCCCTGCTCACTTCGGCCCCACTGCCCCTCCCACCAGCTACAGGGGGCTCCGCACCCAACCCTGCCACCACCACAGCTGCCTCTTCCTCCTCCTCCTCTTCCTCGTCTTCTTCCTCTTCCTCCTCCTCTGCTTCCTCTTCTTCCTCCTCTTCCTCTTCCTCTCCCCCTCCAGCCTCTCCCCCTGCTTCTTCCCCGCCCCGGGTCCTGGAGTTGCCAGGGGTCCCAGCAGCTGCGTTTTCTGATGTCCTCAACTTCATCTATAGCGCCCGGCTCGCACTGCCTGGTGGTGGAGGGGACGGGGCAGCTGTAGCAGAGATTGGAGCTTTGGGGCGCCGTCTGGGCATCTCCCGCCTTCAGGGCCTGGGAGAGGGAGGTGATGCCTGGGTACCTCCTACCCCAGCCCCCATGGCCACCTCACAGCCTGAAGAGGACAGCTTCGGGCCCCGGCCCAGGCCAGCTGGGGAGTGGGAGGGTGACAGGGCTGAGGCCCAGGCCCCTGACTTGCAGTGCTCCCTACCCCGGCGGCCCCTCCCCTGCCCCCAATGTGGAAAAAGCTTCATCCATCCCAAACGGCTGCAGACCCATGAGGCCCAGTGCCGACGAGGGGCCAGCACTCGGGGGTCTACAGGGCTGGGAGCCGGGGGCGCTGGCCCTGGTGGTCCTGCAGGGGTGGACGCCTCAGCCCTGCCTCCACCGGCGGGCTTCCGAGGAGGCCCCGAGCACGTGGTGAAGGTGGTGGGCGGCCACGTGCTGTATGTGTGCGCAGCTTGTGAGCGTTCCTATGTGACCCTGTCCAGTCTGAAGAGACACAGCAATGTACACTCGTGGCGGAGGAAGTACCCCTGCCGCTATTGCGAGAAAGTGTTCGCCCTGGCGGAGTACCGCACGAAGCATGAGGTGTGGCACACGGGGGAGCGCAGGTGAGTGGTCCAGGCTGGCAGGGGGAGCGGCTGGAGGCCAGCACTCAGAGATCACAGGGACAAGGGCAGCAATGGGTGGGGCTTGGGGCCTAGAAAGTTATCCTGAGACTAGGCTAGCTGCAGTAATCCCAGCACTTTGTGGGGCTGAGGTGGGAGGATCGATTGAGGTCAGGAGTTTGAGACGAGCCTGGACAACATAGAGACCCCATCTCTACAATTTTTTTTCTTTTCTTTTTCTTTCTTTTTTTTTTTTTTGAGACAGAGTCTTCCTCTGTAGCCCAGGCTGGAGTGCAGTGGTGCGATGTCGGCTCACTGCCACCTCCGCCTCCCAGGTCCCAGTTTAAGCAATTCTGCCTCAGCCTCCTGAGTAGCTGGGATTACAGGCATGTGTCACCATGCCCAGCTAATTTTTTTTAATTATATTTTTAGTAGAGTCGGGGTTTTACCATGTTGGTCAGCATGGTCTTGAACTCCTGACCTCGTGATCTGCCTGCCTTGGCCTCCCAAAGTTCTGGGATACAGGCGTGAGCCACCACACCTGGCTTTTTTTTTTTTTTTTTTTTTTTTTTTTTAAGACTGAGTCTCGCTCTGTCCCCCAGGCTGGAGTGCAGTGGTTTAATCTCAGCTCACTGCAACCTTTGCCTCCTGGGTTCAAGTGATTCTCCTGCCTCAGCTTCGTGAGTATCTGGGATTACAGGTGCGCACCACCATGCCCAGCTAATTTTTGTATTTTTAGTAGAGACAAGGTTTCACCATGTTGGCCAGGCTGTTCTCGAACTCCTGACCTCAGGTGATCCGCCCACCTCGGCCTCCCAAAGTGCTGGGAGTACAGGGATGAGCCACTGCACCCAGCCTCTACAAATAATTTGAAAAGAAAAAAAAAAAAGCCATCCTGAGGCCCCTGCTCACCACCACTCACCTGTCTGCCTCCCTCCAGCCCCAGTTCCTTCAGCTGAGGTTTTTTTTGTTCTTTTGTTTTTTTGAGACGGAGTCTTGCTCTGTCACCCAGGCGAGAGTGCAGTGGAGCAATCTTGGCTCACTGCAGCCTCGTCTCCAGGGTTCATCAGCTGAGGTTTATTAAGTCTCTTTGTGACATGTCCTGGCTTGCTGCTCTGGGGAAGGGCTAGAGGGAAAGAGAAAGCTCCCTTCACCGGAAGGGACTGCGGCGGCACAGGCATGTCCAGGAATCATTACACTATTCTGAGCAGGGCCTTGTGTTTCCACGCGGCGTCCCTATTCGTAAGTCGTTCCCCATTCTGTCATCCGGGCTTGAGAAGAAGGCTCTGTGAGTTAGGCTGGGTCCCAAGTGGAACAGCCGAGGCCTAGAGTCTCACAGCCGGTGGGGGCACTGAGCTCAGATGGGCGCCCCGCACTGAGGCTGGCTGGGTGAGGGAGGCAGCGCGAGGCTGCGGGAGTCACAGGTTTGAGTGCAGGGTGCAGGAGGACCTGGGAGACTTCAGGGCCCTTGACTCAAGTGGCTGTGTTCCTGCCCTATTCCCTGCTATGCTGACCCAGGTACCAGTGCATCTTCTGTTGGGAGACCTTTGTCACTTATTATAACCTGAAGACCCACCAGCGAGCCTTCCACGGCATTAGCCCAGGCCTCCTGGCCAGTGAGAAGACACCCAATGGAGGCTACAAGCCCAAGCTCAATACACTCAAGCTCTACCGCCTGCTCCCCATGCGGGCAGCCAAGCGGCCCTACAAGACCTACAGCCAGGGAGCCCCAGAGGCCCCCCTTTCTCCAAGCCTCAACACACCGGCCTCTGTGGCAATGCCAGCCAGCCCGCCGCCTGGGCCCCCACCTGCCCCAGAGCCTGGCCCTCCACCCTCTGTCATCACTTTTGCCCACCCAGCCCCCTCTGTCATTGTCCATGGGGGCAGTAGCAGTGGTGGAGGGGGGAGTGGGACGGCCAGCACAGGAGGGTCCCAAGCTGCCTCGGTTATCACTTACACTGCTCCCCCGAGGCCACCCAAGAAACGAGAATACCCACCTCCTCCCCCTGAGCCTGCAGCCACACCCACCAGCCCAGCCACAGCAGCCAGCCCAGCCACCGCTGCAGGGCCAGCCACGGCCACCACCACGGAGGAGGCCAAGGGCCGGAATCCACGGGCCGGAAGGACTCTGACTTACACAGCCAAGCCAGTGGGTGGGATTGGTGGAGGTGGGGGTGCTCCCGCAGGGGCTGGCCGGGGCCCCTCTCAGCTGCAGGCTCCACCTCCACTGTGTCAGATCACTGTACGAATCGGGGAGGAGGCCATTGTCAAGCGCCGCATCTCAGAGACTGACCTGCGTCCTGGGGAGCTGAGCGGAGAGGAGATGGAGGAGAGTGAGGATGATGATGAGGAGGAGGAAGAAGAGGAGGAGGAGGATGAGGAGGAATCAAAGGCTGGTGGGGAGGACCAGCTCTGGAGGCCCTACTACTCCTACAAGCCTAAACGCAAGGCTGGAGCTGCTGGAGGTGCCAGTGTGGGGGGCAGTGGGCCGCCCCGAGGCCGCCGGCCACCACGCTGGAGGCAGAAGCTGGAACGGAGGAGCTGGGAGGAAACCCCAGCAGCCGAGAGCCCAGCGGGACGTGCCCGCACAGAGCGGAGGCACCGCTGTGGGGACTGTGCCCAGACCTTTGCCACCCTGAGAAAGTTGCGAAAGCACCAAGAGGCCCATGGTGGGGGTTCCCACAGCTCCCGGGCCGGACGGAGGCCCTCCACCCGCTTTACCTGCCCCCAGTGCGCCAAGGTGTGCAAGACTGCAGCTGCCCTGAGCCGTCACGGGCAGAGGCATGCTGCTGAGCGGCCCGGGGGCACCCCAACTCCTGTCATTGCCTATTCCAAGGGCAGTGCTGGCACCCGGCCCGGGGATGTCAAGGAGGAAGCCCCCCAAGAGATGCAAGTCTCCTCATCCAGCGGTGAGGCAGGCGGCGGGAGCACTGCTGCTGAGGAAGCTTCCGAGACCGCCTCACTCCAGGACCCTGTCATCTCAGGGGGTGAGGAACCCCCAGTGGTGGCAGGGGGGGGCAGCTATGCATACCCACCTGTGCAGGAATTTCCACTGGCCCTGATTGGGGGCGGCCGGGAACCTGGTGGTGGCAGGGGAAAATCTGGGAGTGAAGGGCCAGTGGGAGCTGGTGAGGGGGACCGGATGGAGGGGATAGGGGCTGCCAAAGTCACTTTCTACCCTGAGCCCTACCCGCTCGTCTACGGCCCCCAGCTCCTCGCCGCCTACCCTTACAACTTCAGTAACTTGGCCGCTCTCCCAGTTGCTCTCAACATGGTCCTACCTGATGAGAAGGGTGGGGGGGCCCTTCCCTTCCTACCAGGGGTCTTTGGCTACGCAGTGAATCCTCAAGCAGCACCCCCTACCCCGCCAACACCACCTCCCCCACCTCTTCCTCCACCAATTCCCCCTAAGGGAGAAGGGGAAAGGGCTGGGGTTGAGAGAACCCAGAAGGGTGATGTGGGGTGAACCTTGGGGCTCAATCCCCCTTTCACCAGATGCCACCCTCCCTGAACCCCCCACCACTACCAGCACCCTGGCCTCCCTGCCCCTTGGGAGCCCCTCCACACTCTTGTGCAGGGACTTGGGGGCCCCTGGAGCTCAGGGGTCAGGCTGCTTTGTGTGAGATTGTAGTTTTCCCATCTCCTGGGAAGGGATCTTTCGAGGTTCCCCTCTCAATCTTCCTCCAGGGAATGGCCTCCATGCGGGGCAGGGCCAGCTTCCATCCCTTCTCCAGCCCTTGGGGCAACTGAGCAATATACTTAACCTGAATCTCTACTCACGGCCCCCACCAGCTCTGAATGTCTAACCTGCTCCCCTGATTCATAAACCTAGGGGGAAACCATCTCTCTCTCCTGATGACCCCCCTTGTTCTGAAGCTTTCTCTAAGCCCTTCCCAGATGCTTCCTAGCACATTCCATTCATTGTGGCCCAGGGCCTGGACCAGACCATTGTGATACCTGACCCCACCCGCCTGGGAGTATGGCTTTGGGTTCCATCCTTCCCAAGCGTGGGTCTCTACGTCCCTGTTTCCCTTGCATCAAGACGCCTTCCTTGGTTTCCATGCCTTTGGATCTTCCATGTTCCTCCCCATATTCCTGGACTTCGGAGATGGCCTCTCGCAAGCCAGGTCAAGGAGGTGTTGGGGAGGGCTGCCCCTCTGTTCTGTGGCTGAGCACTTTCCCAGTCCAGGGCAGGGAAGTATTGGCCCTATCTTGACCCCCAAATCCAGTGAGCTCCAGATTCTTCCAAGGCAAAAGAGGTGAGCAGATCACACCTCTTTCTGCCTCTACATATGGCCTATTCTGGGCTAAACCAGATTTGGGGGCCAGGAGGGAAGAACTCCAAATGGGATGGAGAAGGGAATCTACTTTCTCCTGTTTTTTTTCCTGATGGTTTCTCCCAGACTAGACCAAATAGCCAGAAAAATGATAGGGGTGGGATGGGTGGGTAAGCCCAGGATTTGCACATGACCTTCCATCCTTACCTGTATTCCCATCTCCCCAGTGTCACTCCCCTCACCAGTCACTCCAGATGGTTTTGGGGGAACCATTCTACTCTTCTGGTGGGCTTTGGGGTACCCCCACCAGCTTTCCCTTCAAAATAGCACCTTACACCCCATCTTTGACTCAGTTCCCCTCACCCAAAGATCCCAGCCTAGGGATGGGGTACAGGGACTTTAAATAGTCCCTAATCCCTAATTTGCACTAGTTAACCCTGGTCAGGGGTCCCTGTATTTCCTTCCAGTGGGGGAGATGAAGAAATGTTTGCTCCTAATTCTCTTTGAAAACTGGGCCTCCCTGCTCTGTGATTGGATAAACGTTTCCCATCCCACCCACCTCCCCCCAGAAAATAGCTCACAAGGGGAGAGCCAGTTTGGGGGAGCAAATTTGACAAATGGGAATTAGAGGAGTGCAGTTTTAAAAGGAAAAGTTGTTGTCATCAAAATGGCAGCCTTTTCCCCAGCTACTGTTTTTGGGGCCAAGATGGCTGCCCTAGCAGCAATCACTGCCAAGGGCAAGATCATGGCTTTTGGAGGGAGGTGAGTTTAGGGAGGGCCAGGACCATCCTCCTACCCCTCATACCCTCCCAGCATATACAAAGGGGGAGGTTTTAGACAGGCTCCCTGAATGTTAACCACAGAGGAGTCACTCCTTCATTCCTCCTCTGTCTCTTTGCACTTTTCTTGGTCTTGGCCACAGCCTGAGTGATGAATTTCCTACTGAATGTACCAAGTTCCAATTTTTAAGGGGGGGAAGTTTCAAATGGGGAAAAAATGCAAAAAAAAAAAAAAAAAAAATCACTAAAAATTCCCACAAATCTTGTTTCTGGCACTTTAGAAAAACTGCAAAAAAATACATAATAAAGAATACATATATATATCTACACACAAATTATATATCTATCTATCTATACAGCGGAACCACAAGAGAGACTGAGGAAGGCCTGGAGGCAAGGGCAGAGGTTATGACAGTGCCCCTATATCCTTAACCCGTACTCCTCTGAGGCAAACAGGCATGGGAAAATGGAAGGGTTGAGGATGGACCGGAGAATTGGAACTTCAGAATAGGTCAAAATTCCAAAACCATGGACATTTTTTTGGGAGAATTGAGATTGTAGACATTTATTTTTTTTTAAATATGATTAAGGAAAATAGCTTCCAGAATGTGGTGGTTCTGGGCAACAAACGAGATTGTGGCGACGTGGAGATTAAAATATATGTATTTGAACTGGGGAATTTGAATATTGTGAGTTTCAGATGTTGGAAACTTGGGATTTTGCAGTTTTGTCTTTTGAAAATGATCAAGTCTTGTTAGTTCGTGCCCTCTTTCCCCATGTTCCCTGGGAAGAAGGGTGGTGGCAGAGTGGGAAGGCCACTGGTTCTGTGCCACAGCACGCAAGATTTAGAATTCTACAGACTCTAGCTCTCTACGTAGTGAGGACCCAGATTTAGAGAAACTGACCAATATTTATCTCTGCATTTGTGTGTGTGTCCAACTCTGTAGGCCAATAAACCAACAAGACAAATGAACTGTGCTCCACAGTGGGATGCCAGGTGCAATTACTTGCGTGGCTGGTGGGTCTGGGGAAAAGGAACATGCTAACTTTGTCCCACAGGGATCCCTCCGAGTTGTGGCCCAATGCTCTCTCTTTGGACAACAACTTCCAGCAATTGAATAGTTGAGTGAGGGCTTGTTGACTGTTAGCTCAAGCTGACTTTGGCCCAACCTCCAGCCAGAAATGTTAACAGTCTAGTTCGTACAACCTGCTGAGCGCAAGATCTCTATGTCCAAAATGGCCCTGACTTAAACCAGGTCTAACCTTCCTTCCAAATTGAAAGAAAACTGAGGCACAAAATGTGTGACGCCCATAAGAGACACAACCTTTCTTTTTCCACTTGTAGCTTCCCCGCTTCAACTCCTTGCCCCCTATATCTTTTCTAGTGTTATGGAAGAATGGGCAGGTAAACTAAGTGACGTGGGTCAGGCGTATAGGGGCTTTGAGGAACCGTGGTATGAATAACTTGACCAGACAGAGTGGGCAGCCACTAAGCTCTAGCCAAGTTGTTGCCAACAGGGGAATCAGGCCTGGTGTTACTATATTTATTTATTTATTTTTTTTTTGAGACAGAGTCTTGCTCTGTTGGCCAGGCTGGAGTGCAGTGGCACAATCTCGGTTCACTGCAACCTCCACCTCCCGGGTTCAAGCGATTCTCCTGCCTCAGGCTCCTGAGTAGCTGGGATTACAGGTGCATGCCACCAAGTCCAGCTGATTTTTGTATTTTTAGTAGAGACGAGGTTTCGGTATGTTGGTCAGGCTGGTCTCGAACTCCTGACTTTGTGATCTGCCCGCCTCAGCCTCCTAAAATGCTGGGATTACAGGAGTGAGCCACCGTGCCTGGCTTACTATAGTTTTTTAAATTATTTTTGGGCCTGGGTGTGATGGCTCACACCTGTAATCCCAGCATTTTGGGAGGCCGAGGCAGGTGGATCACTTGAGCACAGAAGTTCAAGACCAGCCTGGGCAACATAGTGAGATCCTGTTTCTATAGTTTTTTTTTTTTCATAAAATTATTTTCAAGAGAAGACAGGAAGTCAAATTTCTCATGAAATAGCCACATTTTAAAAGCTGCCGGGCGTGGTGGCTCACGCCTGTAATCCCAGCACTTTGGGAGGCTGAGGCAGGCGGATCACCTGAGGTTCAGAGTTCTAGACCAGCCTGACCAACATAGAGAAACCCTGTGTCTGCTAAAAATACAAAATTAGCTGGGTGTGGTGGCGCATGCCTGTAATCCCAGCTACTTGGGAGGCTGAGGCAGGAGAATTGCTTAAACCCAGGCGGGGGCGGAGGTTGCAGTGAGCAGAGGTCGTGCCATTGCACTCCAGCCTGGGCAACGAACGAAACTCCTATCTCCAATATATAAATAAATAAATGAATAAATGGCGGTGAACTAGTGGCTGGGCGTGGTGGCTCACGCTTGTAATCCCAGCATTTTGGGAGGCCGAGGCGGGCAGATCACGAGGTCAGGAGTTCGAGACCAGCCTGGCCAACATAGTGAAACCCCATCTCTACTAAAAATACAAAAAAAAAAAAACTAGCCGGGTGAGGTGGCGGGCGCCTGTAGTCCCAGGTACACGGGAGGCTGAGGCAGGAGAATCGCTTGAACCCGGGAGGCGGAGGTTGGGGTGAGCCGAGATCGCACCACTGCACTCAGCCTGGGCAACAGAGCGAGACTCTGTCTCAAAAATAAAAAATAAAATCAGTGAACTAGTGCAAATTTAAGACTCTGCAGGCCAAACAAAAAACACACCGTTGCAACCTCTGATACACACCACGTAGTGCTTTTTTCCCATCTTCTCATGTGATCCCCAGATAGTCCTATAGGGCATATGCTATCATTAGTTTCATTTTACAGATGTGGAAACAAGTACAGAGCAGTCTAGTGGCTTGTGTGAGCACCAAGGCTGGAACTTGAATGAAGGTCTTTAAAATGCTTCTTTTTCTCATTACCAATGCATGCTTGTAGAAATAACTTTTTTTTTATCCTAAAGATAGTACACATTACAAAACATAATAAATTACAGAAAGTTAAAAAGAAAATGACCACAAGACCCAACATGCAAACAATAAGCTACTTTATTTCTATTTTTATTTTTTTAGAGACAGAGTCTCACTATGTTGCCCAGGCTGGTCTCCAACTGTGGGGTTCAAGTAATCCTCCCACCTCAGCCTCCCAAGTCACTGGGATTACTGGCCTGAGCGACCATGCCCAGCTTATAAACATTATTAATTGCTGTATTTACTTCCAGAAATTTATTTCCCCTATTCAACAAATGTTAAGCATTTACTATAGGTCAGGACCTGTGCATGGCACTGGGGATGTTACAGTGAGCAAGACACATTTCTTGACCTCATAAGGCTTACAATCTAGTTCCTGTTCTTTGTTCTATTTCACTGGCAACCTAGGTGTTGATACCCAAAAGAGCTTCTTCAAGATCCCAAAGAGTAAATCAGATGATAGTGCATTTCAGGTGGGTCCAAGACACCTGCCTACCCAGCCCTCAGTCCAGTGCAGTCCCCAGAAACGAAATAAGAGGCCCGGATTCCTAGTGAAGGAGTTAAGAGGCAGAGAAGGATATGGCATGACAGTATCACCAAACTCTCACTTCAACTGGTAGAGGGCCTGGGTCTCGACCCTCCAGTCTTCAAGGAAAGGGATCTGGAGGGGGCAAGTGGTATGTGGCGTCCAGGAAAATGACTAGGGTTCCAACGCTGGTGAAGATGATGAAAGTCCACAGGAAGAGGCGGTCCACTACCATGGCCACAAACTGCCAGTCCTCCTTCAGCTGTGGGTAGGCAAAGGAAACTTCCTGAGCTCTGGGCCCAGACCCCGAGGGAAACCCTCCCATTTCCCCAACCGGTACCCGCCTGGGTCCTCCTACCACCGGTTTGAGGCAAGAGCCAGCAGAGCAATAGCGGAGCAAGACTGCAGGCAATGCATGGGCATAAAGAACCAGTAGGTAAGCAGGGGGTGGGACCAAATTAGGAAGATGTCCAATCAGAAACGAAAGCAAGGCCGGGCGCGGTGGCTCACGCCTGTAATCTCAGCACTTTGGGAGGCCTAGGCGGGCGGATCATGAGGTCTGGAGATGGAGACCATCCTGGCTAACACGGTGAAACCCCGCCTCTACTAAAAATAGCAAAACAAAAACAAAAAAAAAAAACAATTAGCCAGGCGTGGTGGCGGGCGCCTGTAGTCCCAGCTACTCGGGAGGCTGAAGCAGGAGAATGGCGTGAACCCGGCAGGGGGAGCTTGCAGTGAGC
>NW_012118154.1:3501455-3503719 GCF_000951035.1 Colobus angolensis palliatus | reverse complement strand
GCGCGCCTGTGTCCCAGCTACTCGGGAGGCTGAGGCAGGATAATCCGCTTGAACCCGAAAGGCGGAGGTTGCAGTGAGCCCAGACCGCGCCACTGCACTCCAGTCTGGGCGACAGAGTGAGAGTGTCTAAAAAAAAAACAAAACAAAAACGACAGAAACGAAAGCGAGTGCTGGTGAGGAATTTGGGGGTGGGGCCAAGGTCGCCTACGCCTGGCCTTGTTCCACTCCCGTTGGACATACCGCATCGTGGTCCTCCTGTTCCTGCAGCTGTCGAGCGATGTAGCTGATAGAGGAGACGACCTCCCGTAGCTCCGGAGGCAGGGCCACAGCCCGGTTTGGACCATCGATAAATCGCCGCAGATCAGGGGCAGACAGTTCAGGCTGGAACCTGGAAGAGGAGTGACTGGCCACGCCCAGATGCAAAGACAGCCAATGCCAGCGACCCAGGCCCCGCTCCAGCTGCCTCCAACAACTTGCCAGTTCTCAAAACCCGAGAGTGCCCTTCACGCTCTCCCCGACAGCAGTGATCTCCCTAACCTTGTGCAACTTCTTCCACCGCCTCCGTTTTAGTTCCCACCTCCCCTCAATGTGAGCAGCAGGGGTACTACAACTCCCATGATGCTCAACCACAGCATCTTCCGGGAGCGTGGGCCGCTTCTTCCGCACATTCTTCTGGGAACTGTAGTTCTCCCTCTCCCTTTTATGTGGGTAATGGGCGTGGTCCTACCTGTTGGGTTTGGGGAAGAGAAAATCACTTGGAGGCTTCCGGATGAAATATTCATCTGTTCCCCGACCCCAGCCACTTCCTGGAGAAGAACAGTGAGGGGGCTCCGGCATCAGTTCTCTCTCGGGCTTGGGCCTTTTTAAACCCAGGTACGGCGGCAGTTTGTGAATGAAGATCTGCAGAATAGAAGAGGCGTATTGGTGGGGGCTTTCATGCTTTCAGACCAGAAGGAAAACAGCCAACCACGCCACTCCACGTGCCCATTCCCGCGCGTATGTGCGTGCACATTCTTCCACAAATGAGCTACGCAAAGAAATGCAGCCACACAGACCTAAGAGCTCTTTAGTGGGTTGGGCCAGTCGCGGTGGCTCACGCCTGCAATCCCAGCACTTTGGGAGGCTGAGGCGGGAGGATCACCTGAGGTCAGGAGTTCGAGACCAGCCTGGCCAACATGGTGCCACCCTCTCTCTACTAAAAATACAAAAATTAGCTTGGCGTGGTGGCGGGTGCCTATAATCCCAGCTACTCGGGAAGCTCAGAAGCTCAGGCAGGAGAATCAATTGAACCTGGGAGGTGAAGGTTGCAGTGAGCTGAGATTATGCCATTGCGTTCCAACCTGGGCAACAACAGCAAAACATCTCAAAAAAAAGCTCTTCAGTGGGTTGGGAGGTATCCCAGCTGAAAAGAGTGGGCTTCCAATCTGATAGTACCTAACCCTAAGAATATTTTCCTGGGACCCGAGATGAGCAGTACTGATGAAGAGAGGAAGGGATCTGTGAAATGATAATGATGGGGGCCAGCTTAACTGTGCAACATTTCAATACCTAACAGGCTTGGGCACTTCAACACTCTACCACATAGCTATAGTTCTCCCTATGGTCTGTAAAAGGAAAGTTGGGGTTGGAGGAGGAGATCTTTCTTACCTGACGGACCCAAAGGGGCATTTGGTGGGTGTGGGGTGAGCGGTGGTGCAGGTTGAGAACCACGACACTAAGGATGACTGAGAAGGTGACGAGGACCATGGTAAACATGAGGTACTTGATAATAATTGGTACCGACAGGGAGGTCTCAGGTACTTTGTCGGCCAGTAGCAGCAGGAACACAGTAAGGGTCAGCAGGGCAAAGATTGAGAGCCCCATCTTCTCTCCTTGGAGGGCAGAGAGGAAGAGAGAAGGATTAGACTTTGCCAGAAGGAAAGCTCTATGGTGATAATCAGTGACCATGTTTCCAGGCCATTCAAAGACAGGTTTCTTCAGCCAGGCATAGTGGTTCACACCTGTAGTCCTGGCACTTTAGGAGGCCAAGGTGGGAGGAGGGATTGCTTGAGCCCAGGAGTTTCAAATCAGCCTGAGCAACACAGGGAGACCTCATCTCTGCAAAAACAAATTTGAGGCTGGGTCTTGTTCTGTCACCCAGGCTGGAGTGCAGTGGCATGATAATGGCTCATCAAAACCTCCACCTCCCAGGCTCAAGTGGTCTTCCCACCTCAGCCTCCTGAGTAGCTGGGACTACAGGTGCCCACCACCATGCCTAGCTAATT
>NW_012118154.1:3497969-3499580 GCF_000951035.1 Colobus angolensis palliatus | reverse complement strand
CAAAAAATTTAGCGGGGCATAGTGGTGTGTGACTGGAATCCCAGCTACTCAGGAGGCTGAGGCAGAAGAATCACTTGAACCCAGGAGGCGGAGGTTGCAGCGAGCCAAGATCCCGCCACTGCACTCCAGCCTGGGCGACAGATCTGGACTATGTCTAAAAAAAGAAAGAAATATAATCAGATCATATTACTCCTCTTTCCAGAACTTTCCAGTGGCTCCCCATCTCCTGCATAAAAGCAAAGGCCTTATTAGGGTCTATAGGTCCTTCCCATGAGCTCCTAGACTTCATCTCCTACTGCTTTCCCCTCTGCTTACTTCATTCAGTTCCACTGGCCTCCTCTCTGTTTCTTGAGAACTCCTGACCTCAAGTGATCCGCCAGCCCCAGCCTCCCAAAGTCCTGGGATTACAGGTGTGAGCCACCGTGCCTGGCCCACTTTCCTTCTTTAGACAAAGGATTTGATGGCAGAGAGGAGGAAAACATGTTTTGAATACTAGAGTTAAGGATATCAGGTCTCTGAATCAGACTGCCACTGACCCAGGTTGGAACTGCAACACTTTCCCTCTCTGTGTAATGATTTCAGGCAAATGACTTAAACTCTTTCAGCCTCCTTATCCTCCACTGTAAAATGAGAATGACAATCTGTTACTTACCTCACAGGATTGTTGTAAAGATTAGAATTAGTACATGTACCATGTTAAATGAATTACCTTATAGCAAGTGTTCAAAAAAGAAAAACAAAAAACAACCCAAAACCCAATGCTTACATAGAACTTACTGGGTGCCAGGCGGAGTTCTACTAACTCAGTCAATCCTCAAAATAATTCTATGCAGTAGGGACAATGGTTGGCCCCCTTCCAGATCAGGAAACTGAGACACATAGAGATTAAGGAATTTGGCCAGGTGTGGTGGCTCATGCCTATATCTCAGTACTTTGGGAGGCCAAGGCAGGTGGATCACCTAAGGTCAGGAGTTCGAGACCAGCCTGGCCAATATGGTGAAACCCCACCTCTACTAAAACTACAAAAATTAGGTGGGCATGGTGGTGGGCACCTGTAATCCCAGCAACTCAGGAGGCTGAAGTAGGAGAATCGCTTGAACCCAGGAGGTGGAGGTTGCAGTGAGCCGAGATCACGCCAGTGCACTCCAGCCTGGGCAACAGGGCGAAACTCTGCCTCAAAAAAAAAAAAAAAGATCAAGGAATTTGCCAAAAGTTATCCTATTATGCTGCCTCCTAAAGAAACATTGGCTATTACTATTATATATTTCCCAGGGAGATAGGAGGTTAAAGGACTAGTGGGAGCCTGGCGCGGTGGCTCATGCCTATAAGCCCAGTACGTTGGGAGGCTGAGGAGGACAGATCGCTTGAGTTCAGGAGTTGCAGACCAGGCTGGGAAACATGGTGAAACCCCTTCTCTACTAAAAATACAAAAAAATCAGCTGGGCATGATTGTGGGCGCCTGTGGTCTCAGCTACACAGAAGGCTGAGGTGGGAGGATTGTTTGAGCCCAAGAGTTTGAGGCTGTAGCAAGATATGATCACCCCACTGCACTCCAACCTGGGCAACAGAGCAAGACCCTGTCTCAAAAAAAAAAAAAAAAAGGTCAGGCAC
>NW_012118154.1:3487657-3496397 GCF_000951035.1 Colobus angolensis palliatus | reverse complement strand
GGCTAATTTTTTGTATTTTTAGTAGAGACGGGGTTTCACCGTGTTAGCCAGGATGGTCTCGATTTCCCGACCTCGTGATCTGCCCTCCTCAGCCTCCCAAAGTGCTGGGATTACAGGTGCGAGCCACCGCACCCGGCCTTTTTAAAATCTTTCTGAGATGAACTTTCACTCTGTCACC
Organism: Colobus angolensis palliatus; assembly: GCF_000951035.1. Taxonomy (NCBI): domain Eukaryota; kingdom Metazoa; phylum Chordata; class Mammalia; order Primates; family Cercopithecidae; genus Colobus; species Colobus angolensis. The sequence goes on along the minus strand of NW_012118154.1, from coordinate 3,496,219 downwards.
CAAGCTGGAGTGCCGTGGTGCCATCTCAGCTCACTGCAGCCTCCGCCTCCCCGGTTCAAGCAATTCTCCTGCCTCAGCCTCCCGAGTAACTAGGATTACAGGCGTCTGCCACCATGCACGGCTAATTTTTTGTGTTTTCAGTAGAGACAGGGTTTCACCATGTTAGTCAGGGTGGTCTTGAACTCCAGACCTCAAATGATCCGCCCGCCTCGGCTTCCCGAAGTACTGGGATTGCAGGCGTAAGTCACCACCCCGGCAATTTCCATACTTTTAAAATGTAGATAGCCATACCCATCTTGCTGACCCCACAGGGCTGTATTGGGCATCCCTGACAGGATATTTATGAGCCTGTTAGAAGCTGGAAATCATAGAGCCCATGGATGTAGGAGCCATGCCCACTCACCAATGAAAGTCCCTTCATGAATGTGGATTTCCTGCTGCTCTTGCCCGTCAGGACCCAGGCCTGTCTGCAGGCTGACCTCGGAGCTGTCGTAGCTGTAGGAACTGAACACCATAGTGCAGTTCTGCCAGTCGAAGGGGAAGTAGGTGACCTGGACGGAGGGGAGAGTCACTAGAGCTGCCAGAGAATCAGTCAGCGCTGATGGAGTTTGGGAGGCCTTTGGGGAGGGCACAGGGAAGGGGAATCATGGAGGAATTGGAGGGTTATGAAGGGAACCCATAGAGAAAATGGGGGTGGGGAGAGAGGTCACTGAGTAAGACTAGAAGCCAAAGAAAGTGTACAGAACACTCAATGGAAAATTAGGAGGGTAGACAAGAGGTGAGGGTCATGGGGATTAGATAATGGGGGAAGGATGAAGGATGGGAGTCGCTGGAGAGTCAGGATGTCTATGGAAAGGGAGGGTTTCTAAAAGCTCCTTCAGCTTCCAGTGTAGAGCCGGGAAACCTGGATGCTGCAGCTGCTGCGGTAGATGCCCGGGGGTTGCCAACGCACGGAGCCGTCAGAGGACGCCACGACGTTAATGTCCAGAGCCACGTCAAAATTCCCATCATTGCTGCAGAGAAGAGATCTCATCTGGGATCAGGCCCCGCGCCCGGAGGCCCCGCCCCGCCCCGCCCCGCGAGGCCCTGCCCCACCTCCCGGGCTTTGGAAGGTCTCCTACTTGTTCAGTAGCACCAAGTCAGGGAGCCACACGGATTCCGCCGTGATGCGGAGCAAATCGATGCCGTCGTGCTCAGCAGGGTCCCAGCTCAGTCTGTAGTCAGTCCACTCCTAGTGAAGCAGAGGCTGAGGGGCTGTCCCGGGTTGGAGGCCGGGAGGGGACGAGGGATTTCCACAGGAAGCCCAGGAAGGGAGTGCAAGGAAGGGGAGCAGGGCAGGCATAAACTGTGGGTCAAGGGGCCGGGGTTCTGGCTCTGGCTCCGCCTTCACTCGCTGGGATCCACATCAGCTAATTTCCCTTCCCCCGCACCGGGTTTCAATTTTTTACTCTGTAAAAATGAGGAGGCTGCACCAGCTAGCCTCTAAAACAGTGGTTTTCTTTTTTTTTTTTTTTTGAGACGGAGTCTCGCTGTGTTGCCCGGGCTGGAGTGCAGTGGCCGAATCTCAGCTCACTGCAAGCTCCGCCTCCCGGGTTCACGCCATTCTCCTGCCTCAGCCTCACGGGTAGCTGGGACTACAGGCGCCCGCCACCTCGCCCGGCTAGATTTTTTTGTATTTTTTAGTAGAGACGGGGTTTCACTGTGTTAGCCATGGTGGTCTCGATCTCCTGACCTCGTGATCCGCCCGTCTCGGCCTCCCAAAGTGCTGGGATTACAGGCTTGAGCCACCGCGCCCGGCCTAAAACAGTGGTTTTCGATCTGCAGTTCGCAATCCTTTAGTGGATGGGAAATCAAATTAGTGGTCCCAAACCATTGTTTCAAAAATTAGAATGGGCCAGGTGCAGTGGCTCATGCCTGTAATCTCAGCACTTGGGGAGATTCCCCCCGAGGCTGGTGGATGGCTCAAGCTCCCGCATTCAAGACCAGCCTGTGCAACACAGTGAGACCGCGTCACATACACACACACGCACACACACACACACATACAATTAGAATAAAAAATACATGGGGTGCAACTCCTGTAGTCAAGTTAGGTGTTGTTTCCTCGAAGTTTGGCTTCAGTTGTAAACGTGTTATCTAAAGTCATGATGTAAAAAATATTCTTACTGGGCTGGATATTCAAGGAAATTGTCAAGGCAGCGGGAGGCCCTTTCCCACCCTGCGGGGTCTCCATACCAGGTCTAAGTACACCTTTGTGCTCATCTCTTCATCCTTCTCGTTCTACAAGGGAAAAATTTAAGGAGTAAAGGTGAAGTAGGGTGGAGAGAAATGAGGGGGCTGGGAAGGCCAACCTCTCCTGGGAACCCCGCCCCCTTTTTCTGAGCCCCATCCTCTTGGGTCCAAGTCCACATCCCAGAAGGGGCGTTAGTTTAAGACCTGCCTCTATCTCAGAAACACCCTTTCCGGCCATCTACACTCCCAGCCTATCAACCTACCAGATCCGCTCCTGCCTAGCCCTCCGCCTTGCTCTGTCCCGGGCCCTGCCCTCAGCTCTTAATCCACCCAGCCGTGAATCTCCACCCGCCGCCATTTATTGACCCCTGAGTACCAAACACCCTGGGCACTCAGGACCCATATGGCCCTACCTCAAAGTCCATCCCCCAGCCCCTGCCTCGTCCCCAGCTCCACTTTAAGGTCTGGTCACAGGTCCGTCCATCACCCTACCCGGCTCTACTCCAGGCCTGTCCACCAGCCATGGCCAGAGCTTGTCCATTTGTCTGATTTCCACCCAGTCTTCACTGAAGGCTGGTCCCTCTCAGCCTGGTCAAGTCCCAGGCCCCGCCCCCAGTCTGTCCCTGGTCCGGCCTTGCCTAAAGTCACGCCCCCCGGCCGGTCGGCAGGCCTGACCTCTATCCCCACCCCCGCCGTGCGCCCTCACCAGGCTGATGAGTTGTGCCAGGATGAGACCAACGCTGACCCTGACACGGTCTCCCACCTCCCGCGCTGGCCGCACAGAGCTATCATAGCCAGAGAAAAGTTTCTCCCGGAGGCGGCCCTCTGCCTCCGAGCCGCGGACGCCTGGGGAAGGAGAGACTAAGTGCAGCCCTGGTGTCTGGCCACAACCGCTGGACCCCGTCACTGCCCCTTCGGGGCCTACACTTACCTGGGGCGAGCGGCGCCCCCAGCGCCCCCAGCAGCATCAGCAGAGCCCCTGGGATCATAGCTTGGCGGCTTGTTCAGTGACTTCGCTCGGAGAGCCACTGGGACCGCCAGCACAGGGGAAGTGACGAGGAGCCCGAGAATGTGCACCTGTTGCTGGGGGCAGCCGCCAGCCCACCCGCCCCGCCCCTGGGACTTGATCCTGCCTCGAGCAACTGCCAAGCCCGCCACCAACAGACGACAGATAGGACTTTAGTTGTATACATCGTCTTTAATTGAGAAAGCGTGGAGTGGAGACCCGATCCCCTGGGAGCAGTTCCAGGAGTTGGGTGGAGCCTCAGCGGGGTTTGTGTGGGTGAGGGGACATCTACTCCTCTTGCAACAAGCCAGAAGTAGAACAGCCTAAGGAAAAGTGACCTGCCTTGGAGCCCTAATCCCTCCCTTAGGGCCCCCTCAGCCTACCCTATCCAAATCTGAGGCTATGGGAGTCTCCCTCCTAGTTCACTAGCAGGTTCCCAGTTTTTTCCAGGCTGCCCCTAGTGCTCCATGTTTTTCTGAAAAAATCTAGACAGGCCCTTTTTGGGTATCTAAAACTCAGCTAAGGTTCTAAGCTGTAAGGTAAAGCAAGTTCTATCCAATTAGAAGCTGTCGGGGCATATGAGGTCTGGAGTGCAAGAGGCCTTCACCCTCCTTGGCCTGACCTATAGGGGAGAAGGGTGAGACTTATTGCTGAATTGGGGTCTCCTCACTGGGAGGGTCAAGGCTGTATCCATTTGTCCTTTTTATTCAGGACACATTACTTTAAGGACCTCAGCTTTAAAGGGGACCTGGAAGGAATTCCTGCTGAGGTAGCTAAGTATTCATATCCACCCAACACAGAGGCAGGCTCAATCATGCCATAATTTTGACCGCTCCCCCATCCCAGCTTCCCTACTATGAGCCAGGGATCTTTCCAAAATTCCTCTGCCCTTCTCCAGACTCTGTCTCCCTGGCACGACCTCATCTGGGTTGAAGTAGCTAGAAACTGCATGTAAAAATAAGCTTAGCATTCTATATGGAAGAATCATATTTTTAGAGAATTATCTAGGAAAAACAAGAAGTGGTTCTTGATTCATCCAGAACTGTTTTTATGAATCATAGCTGGGTCTTTTCCAGAACTCATCCGTAATAGGTATCACTCAAGAAGGTGAGAGGGTGGGGCCAGCACTTACTGAGAGCAATAATACGGCTATACAGGCCCTAGCTCCATCCTGGGTAAAAAGGCTGAGAGTCATGATCTATGTCCTAGAGCTGGGATTCAGGAGGAAGTATAGCTCCATAAAGCTCTAGAATTGGGTGTCTCTGGGATAAGAAGGTTAAACTCGTGGTCATCTGAGACTGGTTCCAGTTCAGGCCAAGGCCAACAGCTAGGCAAGGTTCAAATCTAGCCTCTTTCTACTTGGAAACCAGGGATCCATCTGAGTCAAGGACAGAAGCCTGATGGATCCAGAGCAAAGGCTGGCAGCATGCCTGGGTTCCAGCACAGAGCCCTAGTGCAGAAGTGGCCCTGGCTAGGGTGTCCAGTGTTCCAGAATGTGTCCAGACCAAGGCAGAAGGTAGAGTAGGGAAAGAAGGACACATGAATCCTGAGCTTCAGTGAATCTAGAAATGGCTCAGTGGCAACGAAAATGGGCACGGGACTCCAGGAACTGGCTGAGCTGGCGTGGGAAATGTTTGCGCCCTGGCTGTCCATTTGGGAACTCCCGGCGCCATCTCAGGAAAAGGCATGGCGTTGTGTGAGTGTGGAAAGAAAGAAGTGATCAGCCAGGACCATCTTCAGACATCCCCCTCTCTGACTCCCTCCTAGGCCCAAGGATCTAAGGGTCTCAGCAGCCTCAGAAGTCACAGCCAGCCCCTAGGCTCCCTCAGGGTAGAGCACCTGGTGGGACCTGGCTGCTCAGGGCATGTGTGTGGCAGCAAGGGTGACAGCAGGACCGGGAGACAGGTTATGGTGGTGGCTGGCTCACTGGGAGTGCAGGGAACCTCCAGTCCAGGGACTACATTTCAGGGGGCAGGGGGACTGGAAGGGGAGGCCTCGGGGACACTGTGGAGAGAAGGCTCCCGGTACATGGCCACTGTGAAGGGGAGAAAAAGAGGAGCAGGGAAGGAGAGTTAGGCACAGAGGGACCAGGCAGAACCAGTGCTCTGAAAGGGCTCCCTTCCCGTACATTCACCCTCCCAGAACCCCAACCCACAGGAGGAGAGCACCCCAAACCCCCAAAGGGCAAAGCCTTCCTGGCTTGATCTGTCATAGCAGGGTCCTCTTATCACTTGTAGCCTGAGCTGTCTGCCCCTAAATATCTATATCAAGGTCAATATCCTCTCCCGTGGTCCACATTTTCTTGAGTCTATACCCACCCTCCATGAGCTTAGGCAGAAAGTGGGCAGCTGCCTTGGTCTTCTTAACTCGGTTTCCCTTCATGACCTGGCCCTCCTTGTCCAGGCCGAGGTACCAGGCCCGGCCAGAACGACGCTGGCGGTAGAGAGCAGAGGCGTACAGGACGTAGTAATTCTCAAAGACACACTCCTTAAAGCGACACTCAGCTGTGAAATGCGGCTAAGGAGACAAAGACCCAGAAAGGCACACAAAGACAGAGAGATAAAAAGACACATCACTGGGCAGAAGGGAGCTCATAGAAAGCACAAGCCAGGATAGATAGGTATAATCCATATGTTTTTTGGGGGAGGGGGAGGGCAACTTCTGAGTCCCTGTAGGAACTGGGAGCAAAGGGAGGACAAGGAAGAGGCCTGGTGGGCCCCTGAGGGCTAAGAACTAGGCTCTGGGCCAAGCGCAGTGGCTCATGCCTGTAATCCCAACACTTTGGCAGGCTGAGGCGGGTGGATCAGCTCAGGTCAGGAGTTCGAGACCAGCCTGGCCAATAGACCCTGTTACTATTTTTTTTAAAAAAAGAACTAGACTTTTAGGGGTCTTGGAATAAGATTCCTTCTCTCCACTGTATTCCCAATTTCTCACTATCCCCTATCCTGGATGACTCTAGGGAAGTGAGTAATGACAAAATCTGGAGGAGATGGGATGAGAAGTAGGGGCCCTAAAAGGCAGAAAGAGTTGGACATTCAAAGAGCCTGGGGCTGTGTTGGGGGTGTGCAAGGAGTGGGCATTGGAGAGACCCTAGAGGACTTGGTCCAGGACGGGCAGTGATGACAGAGCATGAGCAAAAGCCGGAGGGAGGAGTCCCGGGCAAAATGTCTGTAGTTGAGGAAGACTGTCATTCCCTCAAGGGACAAATTGAGGAAGGGGAGTTCCCAGTATTCCCCGGCCACTCAGCCTCATTGTCTCACCGAACTATAGAGCAGTCCCTCAGCATTCATGGCCATGTAGTGACCCAGCTTGGCGCTCTGGATGGTGACCACACGGAGGCCTACAGGGATCAGGTTGAAGTGGGCTGGGGGTGGAGAGAGGGAGCATCAATACCCAGGCCTCTGACCCTCACCTGAGCTCCCCTCATCCCAGCTCCGCTTTTTCCCTTAGGGGTCAGGAACACGGACCAATGGCAACAGAAGCTGAAGAGGGAATGGGATTGTCATCTGCTGTCCCCATTCTCCCCCTTCCCACCCGGTGGCCAGCTTCCCCTCTCACTGAAGGAGCTGGTATCCTCTGGGGTGCCCTGGATACTTCCGTCGGGATTCGCCTGGAGGTAGAAACCCTGGCGGCAGAACAGTTTGGTGACGATGCCTTTGAGCTGAGGCTCTGGAGAGAGAGACATTCATCTTTGAAAATGACATCTCTGTTCCCAGAAACATTCCTACACTTGGCAGGATCAGAGGATGCAAGGAGAATGAAAGGAAGGAAGAGGGTCCCAGGGCCCCAGCTCTCTTACCCTCGAAGCACGCTCTCTCCCACCTCCCTTTCACTCCTGGGAAAGCTGGTGTGGGTCCCTTCTGTTTCCTATAACCAGGAGCTTTCAGTGTAATTTATTGAAATTTATTTAAATGGCTTAATTCCTACCCTACAGCTTAACCAGAAGCGGGGAGGAGTGGGGGAGGAGGGAGGGGAGAGATATATCAAAACGCAGGGACAGAGGGAGACCAGCAGGGGTACTGAAGGGGCAGCGTGTTTGCGAAGGTGGGGGACGGTGGCAGAAGCAAATTGACCACAGCGTAGGGGCTCTCCCTCAGGGGTGGGGGTGGGACTGGGCCTGACGCTGACTCAGCACCTGCTGCGGCTGCCGCTAGCTTGGCAAGAGCCTTGCCTTGGCCCAGCGCCGGCCTGTCTGACACTGACCCGTCTGTCTGTCTGTCTGTCTGTCTGTCTGCTGGCTTGCGGGGGCCCAGCTCTCCCTGAGGCTCAGCCTCTCCCCTTCGGCCAGGTAACCCGCCTGGGGTAAGGGGGACAAAACCAAGGATATGGGGGGGTGGGAGCTGAGGAGATGGAGAGGCAGGCTGAGTCACGTGGGGGCCCGGTCCCACTCAGAGGGTGGGCTGCGGATTGTACCACTATGGGCAGCCGGTGGCGCGGGGAGGAGGGCGCGAGGGGACTACCCTTAAGGGAGTTGGGAGCGGGCGGGAGCAGGGCCAGAGGGACTCCCTGACTGTCGCACCTGGACGGGGACCACACTCTAACTCTCACAACTCTCCTCCCCCATCACTTGCTCTCTGCCGACTTCCCTGTCCCCCCTTGTAGGTGGTACGACCCCCAAGAGTCTGCGCCCATCTCTAGCCGTGAACTGTATCTGAGTTCCTCCCAGCGTAGGGTCCCCTGAGCCTACGGGACCGATTTCGGAGTGGCGCGGGGGTTAAGGGAGGGGGTGTCCAGCTCCGTTCTTGAAGCACAGGTCACGGGAGGAAGGCGCATAGAGGGCTGGCCGGCGAGGTAGCTGCAAGGACACCCGAGGGAGAGCTGGGGAGATTGGCTCGGAGCCAGGAGAGCTCGACCAGGAGGAACCGAGTCCAGGCGTGGAGGAGCGGGAGAACCGGGGCGGGCAGGGGCTGGGGGGGCGTGCTGCTGGAGCTGCAGAAACCCTTGGGGTGACCCAGGCGTCTGGAAACCCCCAGGCTTCTCCGCTCCAGATTGAAAGAATCGCGAGAACCGGCACGTAGGCGGAGGACGATGGGGGTGGGGACTGCTGTGTTGGGAAGGGGGGACGAGCGGGAACTGCGAGGCTTTCGGGGAGCTAGACTTAGCCCCTCAAGCCTTCCCCTTGACCTCGAAAATAAGGAGACTCCGGGTTATGGACTAAAGAGAAGGGAAACTGAGGCACAGTCTGGCAGGGACTTTGTCGTCCTGGCCCACCCCCTTCCACTTCCGAGGAGCCCCTCAGCCGGGCCCTTTCCTTCAGAGTCCCTGGCCTCAATCTCCCAGGCAGAGACACCTCTGGCCGGGAGACCCCGCCCCAGCCGCACTCA
>NW_012118154.1:3481390-3487502 GCF_000951035.1 Colobus angolensis palliatus | reverse complement strand
ATGCTCTTGACGCTCAGGCCCCGACTCGCTGCCCCCGGGCTCGCGGACCTCCCGCTTCTGCCGGATCAGGCTACTGGCCAGCGCCGCCATGGCGCCCCGGGAGGAGACACCCCCAAACCGGCCGGCGCCAGGAGCGCGCTGGGCTCCAGCCCGCTCACTAGGGCATGCTCTTGACGCTCAGGCCCCGACTCGCTGCCCCACCCACAGGACCTGAGGATAAGCCCCAGAACCCCCCACCCCCACCCCACGTAAGCCCCTCCACAGCAGCCAGTTGCCACCCTTGGGCCCAGTACTGGCTCCACCAGATCCAGCAGCCTATGCACTCCTCAATGGATCCCACCCTCGAGTTTTGCCTCCTACTGAAAATGTCCCCTTTCCCTCCTCTCCAGTGTCTGTCCCCACTTCACCTATCCCAAAACCAAGATCCCCCAAATTTCCAAGACGTGGTTAAAATATCTCCAGGCACCTTTCCACTGTATTTTGGGGCACACTCCTACCAAATCCACTCTTGTAATCTACAGGGTGTGGGACTTTAGCTTTGGGGATATTCGCTCATCCCACCCCTACTGGGGCACTGCCAATGTCAGGAAGGAACCCAACCTTGGTGTTTTTTCCTTTGCTACACTCTAAATGGAGGGGATCCCCCACTTTTTTCACTGAAATCTCCCCAAAATATGTCTCAGAATATCCAGGTTGCCCAGATTCAGTAAGACCGGGCTCCCAGACCCTCTGGCTGGATAACAGCTTTTTCACCAAGTCACCCCCATGTCTAGTAGCATAGAATTCTAGCGGCCAAGACCCTTTCTTCACCTTCACACCCTCCACTCCTTTTGAAGTCACCTCCAAATCCACCCTTCCTAATGGATACACCAGGTAGTTGTCTGGAGGGCCTTCCGCCACCTCAAAATGAGGAGCATCCGTGTTTGCTTTTTTTTTCTCCCCTGGCTGCCCCTTAAATTTTCTTGGGGACAGCTGGTGCTGTTTAGATCCCACGCCCTCCAATCTAACCAGCCCCCCGAGAGAGGAGTGCACCCACGTTGTCACCAGTCCCCAAATGTGAACAGGCCCCCTACAAGTCAGAGCGGATCACAGCTTCCTGCGACAGGGCTTCCTCGTCCTCCCCGGGATTGCCTATAGCACCCCCTTTTCCTTTCCCCGACGCCCCTCAACCTGTCCTGTCCTGTTGATCCGGCGACGGGTGGCGCTGGCTTCGGCTCCAGGCTCCTCCCTCCCTGTCCCCCGCAAACGGAGCTTCCCCCCACGCCCGGCTAGGCGTCCTGGACCCTCGGGAAGGAGTGAGGGTGTCTCTGCAGAGCTCCCCGGTCCGGCGAAGTCAGAGCACTGGGCCGGTGGCTGGACCAGGCAGAGCGGCGGCAGCGGCGGCAGCGGCAGCGGCTGTGGGAAGCTGAGGCGGCGGCGGCGGCTACAGCAGTTCCCCCTCCTCGGAGAGCCGGCCCGGGGGCGGGGCAGGGGGCGGAGACGCTGGGAAATAGGAGGGTGAAGCCGGGCAGGAGGAACCCCGGGGTTCCTTGGAGGTAGAGAGTGCGGACTGTGTCTTACAAGCAGGCAAAGCCGAGGCAAGGCCGCACGTCTCAGCCTTCAGAGAAGGAGGGACAAGAAGGCCTCCCGAACGCACCTCTGGATAGGAAGGAGAGGTTGGGCCCAAGGGAGATGGAATGGCGGACGCTGGGAGAATGGAGAGGGACCCTACTGGCCGGGATGTTAGGGAGGACAGAATAGCACGAGGAAAGTGGGGGAAGAACTGGAGAGATGGAGGAGGGGTGGTGGTGAGATCCAGCCTCCGGCGAAATCCGGCCTCCTTCGTATCTCTGCCTTTGTGTGTGAGCCAAATTGATCAGACCCTGGTCTCCATAACTCCTTTCCGCGTTTGGTCAGCAAATATGTTTCTCCCATTTCTATTGACCCTTAAGAGAAATGACCAAAAGAACTGGGGACAGACGGTTTCTGGAAGCTGCCCCTGGGCGGAGTGCTGGCCACAGATGTGGAGAGTAGCGAGGCTGGAATGGGGCAACCTGTGCCGGGGCAGGCGGGTGGTCCTAGAGGAGCAACCAACAGGGAGGCCTTCCAGAAGGGGGGCTTCAGGCCCAGGGCACACAGTCCCCCAGGCGAGGGACGAGCTGTGCCCCCCACGTCTCGCTCGCCCTCAGAGGCACTTTCCACTAGTAGGAACAGCGTCTTTAATGGGCCCCGCCCCCCACGCCCGCCAAACCACCCCCTTTGCGGGCCACCTTGGCCTCCTCCACCGCGGCACGGAGGGCCCGGGCAGGGTCCCCGCGGAGCCGGGCCAATTCTCCGAGCAGCGCAGCGGAGCCGTCCCCGGTACGGAGCTCTCGGCCGTTCAGAAAATAGTGAGGCAAAGTCCCGGCCTCGAGCACTCGGCCCAGCTCGTCTAGCAGCCCGAGGCAGCAGGCGCCCGCATTTTCTGGCCGCGCCAGGTAGAGCGCGGGCAGCCGCTCGCACGCCCAGTACAGCAGCGTCCTCAGGAGGTAGGGCGCCGCTGCCCGGGTCCCGGCCACCAGCGGGCGCAGTAGCGCCTGGGCCGCCGCGTGCGCCTGTAGCAGCGGCGCTGGTATGCGCGCTTTGAGCGCCAGCTCCTGGCGGGCGAAGCAGAGCTGCCAGGCGGAGGCGCACGGTCGCTCGGTGCCGCCACCGGGCACCAGGTAGAAGGAAGCCGACTCAGAGGCCAGAGGACCAGCCCATGAGTGGCTCCGAGCCCCCTCGGGCCAGCCGGCCACGGATACCACTGGGATCAGGTCGAAGAGCAGGAGGCGGCGAGGGGGATCAGGGGTAGCCAGGAGGACGGTGGTGAAACCCGCGTGGCGAGCTGCGTGCACCAGACGCGGAGCACCCGGGACAGGGATCAGAGACTCGGCGACCGCCGCCAGCGTAGCAAAGAACCAGGCAGCCACCTGGGAGGGACATAATGTGGGCCAGGCTTCCCGAGCCTCGGACGGCTTTGGGACTGGGCTTTCGACGTCTGCCTTGGTGACGTCACTACTCAGCGTTTTCAAAGGCGCGGTAGAGCCAAGGTCGACGACGTCATGCTGAGGCAACTCGGACGATGAAACGTCACTAGGTGATTTTTCCAAAGACACTGGCGCCTCCTGCTCAGTGACGTAGCTGTGCGGCCGGTCTACAGAGCTTTGCCAGTCCTTGGAACTTTCTTCGCTCTCCGTTCGGCGGATCGAATCACGTGCTCCTGGGACTGGGGGTCCTAAGCAATCCTGCCACATTTCCCGGATGGGGGTTCCGCACACCAGCTCTGGGAGGCAGACCTGTGCGTAACAGGATTCCAGGTCCAGTTGCAGTTCAGTGCCGTCCAGTGAAAACATGGGCACTAGGAGTGTGAAGCCGGCATCGTAGTGAGGTCCTCGGGCGTAGGGACCCAGGGGTGCATGCCCCAGATCCAGGGAGCCCTCGCGAATCCCACCACGAAGCAGCAAGAGCTCTGCCTGGGGAGGAAAGCGAGGGTCCCGGCGGTGAACTAGACCTAAAAAAAGGGAACGGATCGTGAGGGTGTCGCCCAAAGCCGGGGCGGGGGCGGGGGCGTAGTGAGTCTGAGAGCTGTGAGTTCCCAAAGGCAAGTAGGGTTACTTACCAAGCAAAGAGAAGACAAAGTCCTTGGTCCGGAGGAGATCGGCTCCGGGCTTGGGCCCGTCACTCCAGCTCTCCTGCACACCCAGCTCCTGGATCAGCTGGGTCAATTCCTGCAGCTGCGCCCCGGAGCAGAAGTCGATGTCCGTGAGCGGCCGAGCTGGGGCCGGGGGCGGCGGGCCCCACCAAGGGGCACTCCCCCAGACCGCGGAAGCCATGCGGTTCTATCTTTTTGGGCTAGGGAAAACACGGAAGGGAGGTGGCCTAGACGGGCCTTTCCTTTGCTGCCCTCTTTCTGAGGCAGAGAGAGTGCCCCAGACACAAGCTACAAATGGGTCTGTAGATGATGGATTCTAAATTTAGTCCTCAAAATGAACAAATAAATACCTCCTCTATCCTGGCCCTTTTCTCATATGCAGTTTCCCGCCCGCATGAACTGGTTCACCGAACTCAGCAGGTAGAAAGTAACTGTTGCGCCTCCCACGGAATGCAGTAGCCAGGCTCCGCCACCGCCCCTTGTCTACCTCCCTTTACTTCTTTTTGGAAGAGGCTTATTGGTCAGCGACTTCCCCCTTGTGGGAAGCAGTAAGGGTGGGGAGGAGAAATAGATTCAACAGGTTACTTCTTCCTGATGCCCACGTGGCTACGCCCCTACATTTTCGGCCACGCCCCTTTCTGGAGGCTGTCGGGGTGGTTTCTGCCGGGTCAGGTCGCCAGTCAGAGCTCAGTCACTCCTTTAGCCCTGCTGAGATCCCGCGTTATCCTGGGAGTTGTAGTTTCCCGCTCTACTAGGGCGTAGGAGCCACGCCCCCACATCCTTTCCTGTTCGGCGGAAGTAGTGCCTGATGGAAGTTGTAGTTCCTCCGGAGATAGATTATTCTGTCTCTTTTCATGCCCATGTCAACCCCACTCAAACATTCCTTGGGGTTTGAGACCGGTAATACGATGGCTCTGAGTCGCAAACAATAATGAGGGATGGGCCGGGTGCGGTGGCTCACACCTGTAATCCCAGCACTTTGGCAGACTGAGGCAGGTGGATCACCTGAGGTCAGGAGTTCGAGGCCAGCCTGGCCAACGTGGCGAAACTCTGTCTCTACTAAAAATACAAAAGTTAACCGGGCGTGGTGGCGGATGCCTGTAATCTCAGCTACTCGGGAGGCTGAGGCAGGAGAATCACTTGAACCCAGGAGGCAGAGGGTGCAGTGAGCTGAGATTGTGCCATTGCACTCCGGCCTGGGCGATAAGAGCAAAACTCCATCTCAAAAAAAAAAAAAAAAAAAAGAGGGACACACCCTAGGGCCTGGGAAGAGATAGGGACCCCTGGATCCCTGTGTGATACAGGAGCCCTGGTCACTTAGATCTACTAGAGTTTTTCCATGTAATTATAACTTCCTCATTTTGGGGATGAGGAGAGTACTGCCCAGAAAGGTTGCACAGCTGAGCCAGGGAGGTGCTGGAAAGGGGTTCCTTGACTGGGTGGGGTGGGGGGTGCATCTTGGAATCTCAAAGGTGGTAGTGTTAGGCAGGAGCACACAGATAGTGACCCAGAAATGGACGTTTGACTCATAGAAGAGACATACATGTTAGCGATGCCCACCTCAGGTCACTGCTACCTGAGTCACGGCAGGGATCTCAAAGTCTTGTTTTGTTTTGTTTTTGAGACGGAGTCTCACACTGTCACCCAGACTGGAGTACTGTGGCGTGATCTCCACTCACTGCAACCTCTGCCTCCCGGGTTCAAGCGATTCTCCTGCCTCAGCAAGTAGCTGGGATTACAGGTGCCTGCCACCACACCTGACTAATTTTTTGTATTTTTAGTAGAGATGGGGTTTCACCATGTTGGCCAGGCTGGTCTCAAACTCCTGACCTCAGATGATCCTCCCGCCTCAGCCTCCCAAAGTGCTGGGATTACAGGCATGAGCCACCGTGCCCGGCCTGGGCCACGACTTCTTACATTCTTTCTGCCCTTGGTCTGTCTCCAGGATGGGATAGGCCTAAGTCCATAGATAAGAAAATTAAGGAGGAGGGACACCTAGGAAAATTAGAGGCCTGTAAAAGAAGAGACTCCCCAACTCTAGAGATCAGTTTGGGAAGCCCAGACCTCAGGGGTTCCTAGCCACTGACAGAGAGCTTTTCTCCCTCAGCAACCAGAGCTGGGGTCCCTGGGAGAACCGAGAGCAGCAAAGCAGCCCAGAACTGTGCAAGTAGGTTCCCATACACACACATCTGGCTGTGACCCAAGAGGCCAGATCAGGAGAACTGGAGACTGGGCTCTTTCTCACAGTCTGGAGTAACCAGGCATCAGACATCCCTGCATCTCACCTCCTCCCCAGAGGGTGGCTTCCGAGGCACTCTAAAAAGAACTAAGTTCTCTGGACTCTATGGAAGCCTTGAAGATGTTAAGAATGGGTGACAAGGAATAGTTCATCTAGACTCTACTTTTTTTTTTTTTTTTTTTGAGACGGAGTCTCGCTCTGTCCCCCTGGCTGGAGTGCAG
>NW_012118154.1:3475938-3480579 GCF_000951035.1 Colobus angolensis palliatus | reverse complement strand
CAACCTCCGCCTCCCAGGTTCAAGCGATTCTCCCTGCCTCAGCCTCCCGAGTAGCTGAGATTACATGCGTGCACCACCACACCCGGTTAATTTTTGTATTTTTAGTAGAGAGGGGGTTTCACCATGTTGGCCAAGCTGGTCTTGAACTCCTGACCTTGTGATCCGCCCATCTCGGCCTCCCAAAGTGCTAGGATTACAGGTGTGAGCCACTGCACCAGGCCTAATATACATTTTAATAGCCACACTTGGCTAAGGGCTAGTGTATGGGACAGAGCAGCTCTAGGGCCTTGAGGATAATGGGCTTAGCTATGCAACTACGGAGGAGAAACAGGGACCTGTCCTCATCAGCTCTGTGAGTGGCCAGCATCAGGGATGGGCTGGGGTGGATGTCCTCAAACAAACACAGAACATTTCTCTCGCCTTTTTATTCCTGATGCACTTTTGTCCCCTCTTTGTCCAGGGTTCTCATCACATTCTGATATCCCCACTCCTTCATGGTTTCCCCTGAGTTGCTGGGTGCCTCTTGACGAAGGCGCCTAGGAGACAGGGCTTCACACTTGTCATTGCCCACTGCCAACTGTCTCTGACGGGCATCAAAAACCACATGCCCTGCCTGGGTGCCTGGTCCGGGGCAGTGGGACTTCCAGTTGATTTGGGAAGGCATAGACATCTGACGATAGTTCTGGTAGCCTGAAGGAACTGTATCCACAGGGCGGTCCACCCCGTGCTGGCTGCCTGCCCGCCGGGAGGATGACTGCAGCTCAATTAATACAGGTACCTCTGAGAAGGTCTGCAGGTCACTGGAGACCACTTGGACCTTGGAAGAGAAGGAGTTCTGATTGAGTTGGACAGGAGCCCAGAGGACGTGCCGCTGTGCGTCCTCCTTCTGAGCAGCCTTCTCAGGCACAAATGACTTCATCGGGGACAGTGTGGACTTTGGGGTCTGAAGTGGGGATAAAAGCTGGACAGAATCAGAACCTAGGGCAGGGCTTGGGTTCTTGTGGAGGCCAGGATCTGGGATGAGGCATGAGTTCTTGTAGGGGCCAGATTCCTGGGTAAGGCCTGAAATCTTGGGGAGGCCAGAGTCTTGGACAAGGGCTGGGTCTTTATGAGGGCCAGGATCTTGATTAATTCCTGGGCACTTGTTGAGATTAGAGTCTTGTCTATGTTCTGAGCTCCTGTAAACTCCAACATCTTGGGGAAGGCTAAATCTTCTTTCATCTTTAGTGGCTTGGGTAAGGCTTGGGAGGTTGGAATCTTGAGTAAGGCCTTTAACTTTGTGGCCACCCCAATCTTGGATAAGTCCTAGATTCTTGTAGTCTCCTGAGTCTTGGGTAAGGCCTGAGCACTTTGGGAGGCCAGAGGTTTGGACAAGGCCTGGGCTCTTGCGGAGACAAGATTCCTGGATAACTCCTGAGCTCTTGTTGACTTCAGAGTCTTGGGCAACATATGGACCCTTCCATGATCCAGAATCTTCAGTAAGGCCTGGGGTACTACAGACTCCTGGATCTTGGACATTGCTTGTATCCTTGTGACCTCCAGAATCTTTAGAAGAGCCTAGGTTCTTTTGGTGATCAGTTGCTTGGGAGAGATCTTGATTTTTATAGACCACAGTCTCTTGGTTTGGTTCAGAATTCCTATAGACTCCAGAGTCTTGTGTAAAGCCTGAACTCCTCTGAAGATCAGAAGTTTGAGTAAATGGTGTTTTCTCGTGGAGGCCAGGGTGTTGGGTGAGACATGGGCTCCTAAGGATACCAGCTTCTTGAGTCAGACCTGTGTTCTTTTGGAGGTGGGTATCTTGAGTAATGCCTGAATTCTTGTGGAGGCCAAAGTCTTGAGAAGGGCTTGGATTCTGGCATAGATAAGAATCTTGGAGAAGGCCTGGGAAATCATGTAGGCCTTGATTTTGAGCAAGACCTGGGTTCTTGTGGAGGCCTGGATCTGGGGTAAGGCCTGGGTTCTTGTGGAGGTCTGGGTTTTGGGCAAGGTCCAGATTCCTGGGAACTCTGGAGTCTTTTGAAGGGCACAGGGTCCTCTGAAGGCCATAATGTTGGGTAAGGCCTAGACTCTCACGACATTCAGGGCATTGGGGTTGGATCAGGGGTTGGGAAATGGTGGCGAACGGGGAAGGGATGGGGAAGTGGGAAGTGGGGATGGACTGAGGAGACTTGGAGGTTGCAAGAACAGTAGGGGTTTGTATTAAGGTGGAGGGCCTCTGATGGTTGGTGGGTTGAGGAGGAACAAAGGATCTGGGAGGAACGAGAGGCAGGGAAAGAGTGCACGGTGGAGGAAGGGTGCATACTGAGCTCTGGGCAGTGGTTTCAGAATGAAAGCAAGGCTTGACACATGCAGTATCCCGGGAGTAGACAAGGAATTTGGGGTAGACTGGAGCCTGGGAGTCTGTGTTCTTCTCAGAACTGCAAGGATGGAAGCTGCAATAAGGGGAAGTCTTGGTCTGGGGGAACTTATCTTTGGCGTCATCTGAGATCTTCCATTCCATATTCCCTAACTCCAGGTAGCCCAGTATGGATCCTGCAGGAAGCTTGGCACTATCCCCACTGCATTGCTTTGTTTGCTCAGATGTACCAGAACTCCCCAGGTCCTGACCCTCTTGGGGCCTGAAGACGGTAGCCAAGTCTTTTCTTGAATTCTCAGGGTTGTGGGGGCCGGACATATGGAAGAAGTTCTGCTTTGCCCTGCGGGCATCATAGACCACATGGCCAGTGGAGAGGTCATGGCCGAAGGCAGGTCGGGGAGAGGGTACAGGAGTTATGATAGGGGCAGGGGTGGTGGCAGGGACAGGATCAGGGACAGGAGTGGTAGTCAGGGCCATGACCAGTGCTGGGGCAGGGGCGGGGGCAGAGGCTGGGACAGGGGCTGGTGTAGGAGCTAGGACAGGAGTACTGTGTGGGGCAAGAGTTCCGGGAGGAGCTGGGGCAGAGTTTGGGACAGGAACCGAGCTACAGACTAGATGAGAGTGGTCTGGGATATAGGCTGGGGCATGGGCTGAGGTGTACTCAAGGGCATGGGTCTGGGGGTGGGCTGGGGCAGGCATAGGAGCATGGGCTGGGGAGTGGGCTGGGGCATGGGCTGAGGTGTGTTCAGGGCTGTGGGCCTGGGAGTGAGTATGCTCAGGGGTGTGGAGTGGAGTGTGGGTTTGGGCCTGGGCTGACGTATGGGCTTCAGTGTGAGCTGAGGCCTGGACTGGGGTAGGGGCTGAGGTGTGAGCTTGGATGTGGGCTGGAGTCTGAGCTGGGGTAGGGGCCGAGGTATGGGCTTGGATGTGGGCTGGAGTCTCAGATGGGGTAGGGGCTGAGGTATGGGCTTGGGCCTGGGGTGAGGTGTCCTGGGCCTGGGAGTGGGTGCCTTCGGGGGTGCGGGCTTTGGAGTGGGTCCAGGAGTGGGCAGGGGTGTGCACAGAGGTGTGGGCCATGGCATGGAGCCAGGGGTGGGTGAGGGTGTGCACAGGAGTGTGGGTTGGGGAGTGGACCTGGGCCTGAGCTGGAGCCTGGGCTGGGGCACAGTCTGGGGTCTTAGTCTGGCTCTCTTGGGGCAGGCGGCATGGACCCATGTCCAACTTGCTCATCTTTGGGAACCGGGAAGATGTCTCTGGCGTGGAGAGCAAGGAGGCTTGAGCCTTTAAGGCTGTGTCCTGAGGGGCCTCCCCAACTCCCATCATCTCCTCCTTGTACAGTCCCCATGGAGACTCCCTGGGAACCCTGACATGTCCACATTTAGGTGGCATCCAGCAGCATGCAGAAACCTTCTCATCATTCGTGTCTGGTATCCAGGAGTCAAGATGGTTAACGTGCCTGGGCAGGAAGCCTGGGCGATGATGGACGCGGGAAGAGACTTTTGAGCACAGGTTCTTGGGATCCACGGAGGAGCGAATACATATGGGATGGCTGCCGCTGTGTTGCTTGTCTGCAGGGAGAGGTAGGATGGGACAATGCTCTGGTTTCCTAGGGACTGAGAACTGGGCCAAGGATAGGAGAAAGGGGACAGGCCCATATCCCTGGGAGCCCATACAGGGGCCCACTCACCTTTGGAAAAAAAATGATGGAAAAGAATCCGCAAGGAGCTCTTCAGATGCTTCCAGAGCTGAGGGGAGTGGGAGGGCGGGTGAGTCCGGAAGTAGGGTGAGCCCCTAAGTCCAACTCTTGTCTGGCCACACCCCAACAGCCCTCCCACCTTAGCCCCTTCAGGACCCCAGGGCTCCCCCAACCCTGCTACCCAGATCCTGCCCTGACCATAGTCACCACATTGATCCACACGTTGAGCAAGATGAAGCAGCCCAGAAGAAGAAGAATCGCGTCTCCTAAGTCTTGGCACTTCCTGGGGTTGGTGCCAGAGCACACCTGGGCCCCATGATAGGCTCGCTCACCCATGGCCTGGGGTCCCAGGACTGCCTGGGCCCCCAGCTCTCACACAGTCACTAGGAGGAAGACTCCTGTTGTTGGGGAGGGGGTGGACTGAGTCATAATGAGGCAGGTGGTCAGGATCACAATGAGGAAGGTCGAGGAAGAGGAGGGCCCAGGGTGGAAATTTCTGGTAACCAGGTTTGAGTAACCAGGTATGGACAGTCAAACAGGGTCTAGAGGCCAGTGACCCTCTCCTGTTTCTCCATGGTTCCCTGCTGCT
>NW_012118154.1:3469918-3474803 GCF_000951035.1 Colobus angolensis palliatus | reverse complement strand
ACCACACTTGGCTAATTTTTTGTATTTTTTTTAGTAGAGACGGGGTTTCACCGTGTTAGCCAGGATGGTCTCGATCTCCTGACCTCATAATCTGCCCGCCTCAGCCTCCCAAAGTGCTGGGATTATAGGCATGCGCCACTGTGCCCAACCAAGACGGGGTTTCATCATGTTGGCCAGGCTGGTCCCGAACTCCTGGCCTCAAGTGATCTGCCTCCTCGGCCTTCCAAAGTGCTGTACAGATGTGAGCCATTGTGCCCAGCCACTCCTGCAGTTTCATTTCAGAATCCTGAACACTTCACCCCTTGACTACATCAGAGACTGGGAAGACCTCCGCCTCAGAGCCCTGGGGGAGGCCTGGCTGGAATCCAGAGCCTCGGCCTGGTCCTGTACCATGAGCTAAGTAAATCCCAAAGAGCCCCACTCAAGACACTGAGTTCAGAATCCAGACCTGATCCTTTCTGGGAACAGGGAGAATAGGGAGCCCGGGTGGTTGTCTTCAACCAGTGCAAGATCTATGTGTGGACCAGGAGGGCCTGCTGGCAGCTGCATGGCCACTAAACCAAGGGGTACCTCGCACCAAGAAGGGGACACTGGTTTCTCATTTCAGGAAGCCAAGGGCAGGGACCCAGGCTGGCCGAAGGAGTGGCACTCCCATGCAACAGACCGCCACAGTGTTTCCGGGACTCTGTTTCCCTTTATTCTTCTCTCTCCATGCCCTGCCCCGCGCCCCATATCCACCTGCTGGTCAGTTGAGTTTCCCGGTCTGGCTCCTGTGCAGAGAGGGCCTTGAGGAAGAGGTGGAAGCCGGTGGCTTTGAGCTGGACCTGGCTCCGCTCTCCTGCACCTGCCGCTTCAGCTCCAGGCTGTCGTACACCTGATAGTTGGCATTGCCCCCTGGATTCCGGCTGAGTGGGACGAACTTGGTCGGGGGTGGGGCAGGATCTGCAACCTGGACTTTGGGCCGGGGCTGGGAGGAATGGGGGACCCGTACTGAGCCTGGAGCTGGGGTCCGTTGGTGGGAGGCCTCGCCCAACACCGTGAGGGAGGCAGAGGTAGTCAGAGGACGCCGGGCGGGCAGAGCCTCAGCCCAGTCGGCTGCCCAGCGCTGCACTTCATGGGGGTCCCGGGAGCTGTAGCCCAAGGGTTCCGTGGATGGCTGGGGGCTGCGGTGGGACTGGCCGTGAGTGTGACCAAGCAGACTCCGCCGGTGGGACTGTGGGGAGTGGTGCTCCCGACAGCCCTGGGCCTCGGGCTGGGCGTTCCGGGACACCAAGGTAGGGGGGCGCTCAAAGCCCTCCATGCCACGCCGCCGCTGATCCCAGGAGTCATACAGTATCCGGCCCACTGAGGGGTAAGGGCTGTGCCCCCTGGGGACCCAAGAAGGGTTAGGGGGCAGCCGGCGGGGAGGTGGTGGAGACGAGACCCACTGCTCAGCCTCCACATTGCCCCACAGTCGGGACTGGGAACCGTGGGGCCCATAGGACTGCAGCCTCAGCTCAGACTTGGCGTCTACACGCTTGGGCATGCAGCGCAGCTCAGGTGACAGGCAGAGAGAGGGTGGTGGCAGACTGGCCAGGAGACCACCCTGGTGGCCGCACAGTCCCACACTGGAGGGCAGACCGGCTCTCTGATAAAACCCACGCCAGCCGCGACGTGGGTACTTGGGATACGGGAAGGGCAGGTTGTCCTGCTCCTCCAGGTAGGAATCCAGGTCCTCCCGATCAAAGAAGGGCACTCGGTGTCGTTGTGACATCTTTTGGCTGCGATGTGGGTGATGGAAGACTGAGCGGCTCTGCGGGATTTGTCTGTAGTTCTGCGGCTGCTGCTGGTGCTTGCAGCAGCGACGGCGACCACGGCGGGGGTGGGGGCCGCGGCGGCGGCGATGAAGACAGCGAAGACTGCTGCTGTGATAGCTGGAGAAACGGTGGCAGGAGAAAGAGGAGTACCGTGTGGGTCGGGCCATCTTCACCTGCACAGGGTCCAGGATGCAGTGGATGTGGACGTCCTGAGCCTTGTCTGGGGGACCACTGGGGGGACTTTCGCTGGCCTGAATTTCATCTGGGGAAGGCAAGCGTCTATGAAGTCGGGGCAATTGTCAGAAGAGCTGAAGGTTGGGAACACTGGGGCCTGGGTTTCTAGGGCCATTGTCAGGGGCGGGGATGGGGGTCCCCTACCTCTCCAGCAGCCACACTCACTTTTCCGAGTAGTCCAATCAATCATCTTGTCTAAGGCGTTCCAGAGTCCATGCCACATCTGGGGCAGAGTGGCAGAGAGTGAAGGCCAGGCCCTCCACGCCCAGCACCACCACCCCTGCCCCTGCCCCTGCCCCAGTCTAGACTGCACCTGCAGGTGGAGATGTAGGCTGCAGCTGGCTCCCACCCTCAGCCCTCTTCACCCCCAGAGATGGTCCACAATCATCACTGACCATAGTTGTCACGTTGATGCCAATGTTGACAAGAACAATGAGGCCCAGCAGCAGGAATAAGACGTCCTCGGCATCGTGGGGGCTTTCTTGGTATTGATTGCAACATCCCAGGGTGTTATGCCATAGCTGGTTTTCCATGGGGGGGGGTCCTAGGGCCACCTGGGGCACCCCCCTCCACCCCCACCCCCGGCCCCAATCCACACTGCACTCATACCAATCCCCGGAGATCACTACAAGCTGGTAAGGGAGCCAGGTCACAATGAGGCAAGCTAGCGAGAGTCACAATGTGGAGGTGGCAGCTTTTATCCATTCTGCTGGTCCCTTCTACCACCATCTCCAGCCATGGCTCCTACTTGGTGGAGCCCGGTCCCCAGATATCCCAGATCTTAGTCTGTTCCTCTGTCTCCATGAGACTTGCTTAACCCCACACCTGGTTCCTGAGCTGAAGACAAGGTAGTTAGAGGATGACACAGTCATCACAGGGGTTGAAGCATGCATAAGATATGTCCTGTTTCATTGTTCTTTTGAGACATTATGGCAACTTACATAGCCTGTTGGTGTGCCTTCCCCCATGGTTACTTTGGGGCCAGCAGCTAGGGTGACTAGATGGGCGGGTGACACTAAGAGTCCCCTCAGGCATCACCCTGCTGTACCAGTCCCTCCCTACTCTGCCCATTTCCCTGTCAAAATTCCTCTAGCTCCCATCTCTGCCCAACTCTTCCTGGCCAGAGACTCCAGCCCTAGGAGTTGGTGGTCCGTGAGCCCACCCGCCCCTTCGTCACACTGACGTCTGCCTCACTGAGGTTGCTGCCTCTGCTGGGAACCAACCCCAGCCATGGTTTCTCCATCCTAACCACCTGCACTCCCACCAACCCACCCTTACAAGGTGAAAAATAGTTAAGCTACTACCTTAAGAAAACCCGGGCTGGGCACAGTGGCTCATGCCTGTAATCCCAGCACTTTGGGAGGCTGAGGCAGGTGGATCACTTGAGGTCAGGAGTTCCAAACTGGCCAACATAGTGAAACCCCGTCTCTATTAAAAACACAAAAATTAACTGGGCGTGGTGGTGCATGTCTGTAGTCCCAGCTACTCGGAAGGCTGAGGCAGGAGAATCACTTGAACCCAGGAAGTGGAGGCTGCGGCAAACTGAGATCTCGCCATTGCACTCCAGCCTGGGTGACACATCAAGACTCTGTCTCCCGAAAGAAAGAAAGAAAGAAAGAAAGAAAGAAAGAAAGAAAGAAAGAAAGAAAGAAAGAAAGAAAGAAAGAAAGAAAGAAAGAAAGAAGAGAGAAAACCCGACGGGCGCAGTGGCTCAGGCCTGTAATCCCAGGCAGGTGGATCACCTGAGGTCAGGAGTTGGAGACCAGCCTGGCCAACATGGAGAAACCTCTACTAAAAATACAAAAATTAGCTGGGCATGGTGACGGGTGCCTGTAATCCCGCTACTTGGGAGGCTGAGTCAGGAGAATCACTTGAACCTGGGAGGTGGAGGTTACAGTGAGCCGAGATTGTGCCATTGCACTCCAGCCTGGGTGACGGAGCTTAACAGTCTCAAAACAAACAAACAAACAAACAACCCAACAACAACAAAAAACACATGCAATAAACAAAGCACAAAATAGGTGTAATTGCTAATATGCCAAAAAGAGTGTTTGACTTAAAACAGGTGCATCCCTGGGGTCTGTGGCACCCTGGAAACTGCAAGCCATTTGTTTACACAGTGAACCACTCAGCAGCAAGAAAGGCCAGTGAGCATTTCCCATCCAGCCTCCAAACACATAGTAGATGTTCAATATATATCCACTGAATGCAATCCATTGAAAATGATCAGTAACATTAGTTGAATGAGAGAAGCAGGGCCATTTGCAAACGGTCCATCTGCTCACATTCCAGGAATCTGTCTAGAGTGGAAGGTGAAGTCCAGTTCCCTCAGCCCGGGCTCATGCACCTGGCTGCTTGTTCCCAAGTGGTGTGTGTGTGCATGTGCTTGTGATCCCAGTTGTCTAGGAGAAGGGCAGGGCCTGAGTTTGAGTTTCTGAGTTCACACGGCGAACTGGGGAAGGTGGGAGATTCTGGTGGGTCACGCTGGCTCTGCAGCAATGGGATGGAGCATCTGAGGCCATGAGCTTGATCTTCAGTGTCTGTGTAACCATGCGCAAGACACTTAGCTTCTTTGAACTTAGTCTCCTCACTGGTGACATAGTGAGTTAATCAAAGGAGTGAGGTCACAGAGGGCTGTGATGTTACAGTGAGGTACCTCTTGAGGGGGTCCCCAATACTTCTTTCTTTTTTTTTTTTGAGATGGAGTGTCGCTCTGTCACTCAGTTTGGAGTGCAATGGTGCCATCTCGGCTCACTGCAAGCTCCACCTCCCAGGTTCATGCCATTCTCTTGCCTCAGCCTCCCTAGTAGCTGGGACTACAGGCGCCTGCCACTGTGCCCGGCTAATTTTTTTTT
>NW_012118154.1:3468335-3468973 GCF_000951035.1 Colobus angolensis palliatus | reverse complement strand
AGCCAGGATGGTCTCGATCTCCTGACCTCGTGATCCGCCCGTCTCGGCCTCCCAAAGTGCTGGGATTACAGGCTTGAGCCACCATGCCCGGCCAAGAAAACAAGGTATTAACGGGGCATGGTGGTGCCTGTTGTCCCAGCTACTCAGGAGGCTGAGGCAGGAAGATTGCTTGAACTCAGGAAGTTGAGTCTCCAGTGAGCCATGATTGCACCACAGCCTGGGTGACAGATCAAGACCCTGTCTCAGAAGAGGGGTAGGAAACAGGCCTGGCACAATGGTTCACACCTGTAATCCCAGCACTTTCAGAGGTTGAGGTAGGCGGATCGATTGAGCCCACGAGTTTGAGACCAGCCTAGGCAAAGTAGTGAAACCCAATCTCTACAAAAACTAGTGGTGCGGCCAGGGAGGGGTGGCCTACACCTGTTATCCCAGCGCTTTGGGAGGCCGAGGAAGGCGGATCACCTGAGGTCAGGAGTTCAAGACCAGCCTGGCCAACACATGGCGAAACCCCATCTGCACTAAAAATACAAAAATTAACCAGGCGTGGTGGTTCACACCTGTATTCCTAGCTACTTGGGAGGCTGAAGGCAGGAGAATTGGTTGAACCTGGGAGGCAGAGGTTGCAGTGAGCCAAGATT
>NW_012118154.1:3454323-3467690 GCF_000951035.1 Colobus angolensis palliatus | reverse complement strand
AAAAAAAAAAAAAAAGAAAAGAAAAGAAAAGGAAAGAAAACAAGGTAGAGGCAGGTGAGAGCCTTGGAACCCAGAGGGCCTGGGAAAGGCTGAGGACAGGGACAGGCCTTTGGGGCAAAAGGTTGATGAGGGTCCTCAGGGCTCAGGGCCCTGTGGCCAGGGACAGCATTCTCTTCACAGCCACAGCTTCTAGGTGCTGTGTGGGCCCTGGCACCCCAACACCACCACAGATCACCTCCTCTCTCCTTTTTATTTTTTTCCAGTCACCTCCCAGTCAGGGAACGGTACACCCAATTCTTGCTTGTCCCCTCGGCAGTGCTGGATCCAGAGGCCAGAGGGTAGCAGCGGGACAGGGCCTCCACCTCCCGGGTCAGTTCCTGTAGCCGCCGCCTCACGTCCCGGGCATCATACACTATTCGGCCTGAGGAGTGGCACCGGGAAAATTCAGGGACGACTGCTGGGCCCAGGATGGGAGCTGGGACAGGCTGGTACTGAGCCGCCTCTGCCTCTGGCACTGCCTCCTCCCCACTGTTCTTGTGGCTAGGAGCCTCAGGGCTGGGAGGTGGGGGATTCACAGAATACACATAGGCCCTTAGGCCCAGCTCGGACCGCATGTCTGTTTTGAGGGGCCTTTCCTCTATGGTAGGCTGGAAGCGGATGGTCTGGGGAGGGGGCTCCAGGGGGTCCTGAGTCCAGGGAACCCAGGTCCCCTGAGTGCGTTGGAAGCCTTCCCAGTCCTTAGGGCCCTCCCAGTGGTAGGAGCAGATGGCTGGGTACTGATAGGGCTTCTCGTCATCAGTGTCAGGAGCCCAAGCTACTGGGCAGTGAGCACAGTGTGTGGGAGAGCCTCGACGGCGATGGCGGCGAGCTGGGGGCGGGGTCACAGTCATCTTCACAGGGTCCATGGTGCACCGAAGATGGACTGCAGGGGAACTCTGCTTCTTAGAGGGCTGGGTCTGCTTTCCGAGTGAGGATGACTTAGGAGCTTCTGTGGATGGGGAGAGGTGAGACTAGTGGGGAGGCCAGCTCCTACAGGCATGGAGAGGCAGGGCCCAGGGAGGGCAGCTGCACAGCTATGGTGTCCGAGAGGGGTGAGCAAGAAGGGAAGGGGCTAATTTAGGGCTGAGGCTAGAGTGCCTGATTTCTGCCCCTCCTGTGCCCCAGTCCCCACACCTGCTTACCTTTCTCACAAATGGTATCATGGAACACTTGGTATAAGACGCCACGGAATCGGCTCCAGAGCTAGGTGGGGGAAGACACAGTGATCCCAGGCAGGCTCTGGCCGGCAGGCCTGCCCCCACCATCCCACCAGCTCCCTCCCACCCGGCCCCACCCTGACCAGGGTCACTATATTGATGCTAATGTTAATGCAGATGATGAGGCCCAGCAGCAACAGGACAGAGTTGCCCAGGTCCTGGCAGCTGTTGGTGTTGCAGTTGTGATACGAGGCCCACTCGGGCCTCGGCCGCTCAGCCATGGCCATGGGGTCCCTAGGACCACCAGGGCCCTTACGCCCCCAGCCCACTGTGCCCACAGTGTCCACTGACTGCCTGCCTGTCCCTGAGGGTCTTGGGAGTGAACGGGTCACAATGGTGCCAGGCCACTCCCTTACAGTGTGCCAAGGGACTACCCTGAGTCCTGGACCTGTGGCTGACTCTCTTGCCTGAGCCCAGGCCTTGGCAGAGAACACGCCTCTCACCTCACATGCCTCTGCTGAGTTAGCTGCCTACACCAGCCCACCGGGCCTCCGGCCTGTTTGACATCTGCTCCCATCAGCCCTTGTCCTTCCATTATAGAACGACCCCAGGCTCCAGTCTCGGCATAGACACGAGTCCTGACGTTCATTTGCCAGACACATTACCGTGGCAACCAGACCCCAGCACCCACTCCCCCTTCCTCTCAGACCTCAGAGCTGGTCACTGAAAAGAAGGGCTGGGGGTCAGGACCCCTCCTCCCTCGTCACTTCCCCAGGGCTTGTTTCTTCAGAGACCGCCCTCCCCACAACAGAGCAGGCACAACCAACAGTTAAACTTTTATATTTACAATATTCTCTTCATCTTTTGCCAGGTTTAAAAATGTGTACAGAGCCGCAAAGGGTTGGGGTAGGGATAAGGGATTGTCGGGATTGTTTTGGGGAGAGGAGCTGGGCATTGGAGTCCGTGGCTGAATCATGGGGTCCCCCAGCCCCCCTCCCATGCCCCAATTTGGGGGGCATCTGTCTACAGGGTTCAGGGCCCAGGTCTCTAGCATTTGGAGGGCATGGCTGTTTGGAGAGGAGCTAGACCAGGCAGGGGAAAGGATCCGAAAAGAACTAATTTTCCATGGATGGAGGTAGGAGGAGAAGGGATAGTCAGGAGGCAAAGTTCTGGGGACTCAAGACCAGGGATTCTGGATTTGGGTGTCAGTGGAAGACAGCACCCCAGCCCCTATTCAAGTTTGGCACTAACACCCCACAAAATGCCAGCAGATGAGGACTCTCCCCTCATCTACTGTGTCCCTTACGCCCTTCCAGACATCATTCTTTTCCCAGAGGCCCTCTGGGGAGTCACCTCACACATTTCAAATTCTTCCTGCTGGTGTCTGCCCAAGCCCCATCCCCACTGCCCCCTCCATCTGTTCCTCAGCACCACTGACCTCATTCTCCCCAACCTGTCCGGTGAGACCTTTCTCCCTGCTGCCTCCCCTCCGCCCTTCAAGACTCCTTTCTTTCAGCCAAGGAGGGGGCGCGGGTCAGAGAAGGGTGGTCAGCTGAGGAGAGGGATGGTCTGACACTGAGATGGGGACAGCTTCAAAGAGAGTGACGGAGATGAAGGGGAACGGGGAACTGAGGCAGGGCAGGGGAGACATGATGAGGAGAAGGGGGGCACAGGCAGGAGCCCCCTCACCTGCCACATCCCTCACCCTGTATCCTGCTTGCCCTTAGTTTCCCCTGCCCTGCCTGGGACTGGGAAATTCTTGGCACATTTTGGGGGTCCTTCCGCTCAAATCCACCTACACAGTTTGGCACGGATGAGCAATGCTCTGAGGCCTGAGGAAAAGGCTGTCCTCGGACCCCAGCGAGGGCTTTGGTCAAACATGCATGGCCTCTGCGGTGGGTACGTTGCCACGCCCCCTACCCCCAACTCAGGAGCAAGACCTGGGCCTCCTCCAGGTCTGTTCACCCTCCTCAGCTCCTGCCACCTGGAAGCCTGTGCTCACCTGCCGTGTGAGGAGAAACTGAGTGCCGGGCCTGAGGCCTGGGGGAGGCAGGGAAGTGCTGGGAAGAGAGGGGCCGTCTGCCTGGGAAAACACACATCCACATGCAAGAACATGTTTCCACTCAGAGAAATGCATCCTGGACCACGGGAAAATAAGCTTCCAGGCAGCACCGGGATGCGTGGACTCCTCCCTCCCCCGGCAGGAAATCTGTGTCTGTCCTCTCCGGAAGGTGAGGGCCTCCCTGGCAGAACGTGCTTCATCTGACTTGTGCCAAGGCGGGTGCGGGGGGAGCATGCTTCGCCGGGGTGCGGGCAGGGGAGGCAGGGGCGAGGGGACTGTGATTTCCTCGCTGCTTCCCAGGCTCCATCCTCTGTGGTCTGGTGGCCAAGGGTCACTGTTTGTGAACACACCACTTCCAGGGTCTCCAGGGGGAGGGAGAGGGGAGGAGGTGGGAGAGGGGATGAGGGAACAGGATTCTGGGGTACAAATCCCCACAGAAATTCTTTGAGGGGGCCAACATGTGTCCAGGGCGGCAAAAAAAACCTCACCCTGCACATGGGAAAATACATCCCGTTGTGAGAAAGCACCCCTCCACGCGGGAAAAGACCACATTCCACACACCGAAGACGGGTGTCCCAATGGAGGGGAGAAAACGTCCCCCAGTTGTTCAAAGGCCCACCAGGTCCAGAGAAGAGACTGGGCTTCTCTGCGTGGGAAAGACACGCACCCCAGGGAGGAGTCCCATGTCCACCTTAGTGCTGCTGGATGGCGTGTGACGACTCCACAGGAGAAAAGCCAGTTGCCAAGTCCTCCTCCCTGCCTTCGGAGTGGCCGGGCCAGGGAGGGCCGGGGAGGAGGGCCTCCCCACGCCGCCCCCTATACCCGAGTGGTGGAGTGGGGGTGGGGTAGCGTGTTGTTGTGGCTGGTAGCAGTGGGAGGGGGCGCGGGGAAGGGCCCAAAGGGATGAAGGGAGGGAGGCGGTGGGGGTGGTGGTGGCCCCAGGCCACTGGGCAGCAGGGTCAGGGCCCCGGGGGCCAAGAGAGGCACATCGTCCGGTGCCCGGCGCAGGGCCAGGGTGTAGTCGGGCGGGCAGGCAGGGCGCAGAGCCTCTGCAGGGTCCGCCCCGACGCCACCACCCCGCTTCAGCTGCAGTGACACCAGCTCCTCCTCTGGTGGCAGCTCACGGCCCGCAGCGGGGAGCAGGGGGCCCCCACCGGGCACGCCAGAGCCTGAGCCGCCAGGTGGGCTAAGCCGCCTGCACCGCAGCTCCTGCCGCCGGTCCCGCTTGTAGTAGAGGGCAGCAAAGGCCAGGATGTTGAGGAAGAGGAGGGAGGCACCCACGGCCACGGTGACGCTCAGCTCCGTGGAGTAGTCCCGCGAGTCCCCGGGGAAGCGGTCGTAGGCCCTCGGGCCGGGCTCGGGCTCAGGCTCGGGAGGCAGGGTGGCGGGCGGTGGGGGCCGACGTGTGCCCGGGGCGCCGGCGGGGGGACGAGGCGGCCAGCGCGTGGCGTAGGGAGGCAGGCGCGTGGTGGTGGTGAAGAGCTCCGTGTGCAGGTTGTGCAGGTGGGGCACGAGCTCCAGCCAGAAGGCCACCTTGTTGGCGCGGTAGTTGTCACGTACACGTGGCTTCAGGCCTATGTGCAGATACTGCTTCTCCTTGCTGTTGAATTTGCTCCATACCACCTCCTCGAAGCGATTGGGCTTAGTGTGAATGAACTTGGTATCCTGCGGCACTGGCTGGTTGGGGTCCCTGTGGGCACAGGAGGGCAGGGAAAGGAGGAGTGAGGGCAAGGCTCTGAAGGAGGGTGAGTGGCAGTGGGAAGGGAGCCAGACAGAGATGCAGAGAGACGGGGGACGGCAAGAAAGCCAGAGAAAAAGTCACAGGGGCAGAGAGACGTAGATGGAGATGAAGAGACAGAGAAACTGCAGGAGACAACGCCAGAGAGACAAATAGGGATGGAGACAGACTGCCAGGGACAGCCAGAAATGCGGGCAGAGGGGCAGGGACAGACACAGAGATAGTCCCGGAGAAGCAGAAGCTGAGCCTGAATGAAACAGAGACAGGGTCAAAGACATGGGAGGGACAGCCAGAGACAGAGACACGGCGAGGCTGAAATCAGCCGGCAGCCGGAGACAGCGAAAAGTAAACAGACGTAAGAGAGCAGCAGAGGGAAGGGGGAAGAGCTGTCAGTGGATTTCCAGAGAGAGACAGAGACAGAAGTAAAGAGACAGACACAAACTCTTGCACACACTCAGACACACACACCTGAGCAGTCAGCCAGAGGCGCAGAGCCCTAGGGGGGTTGGGCAGGGGGGATCAGGCAAGGAGGAGGGAGAGATGGACCCCAAGCCAAAACCCCCGAATGGGCCCCCTACTCCCCAGAAAGGACAGGGGCCTCTCTGTCTGATACTGCTGAGTCTCCAACACTCAACTCAGTGCCTGGCGCAGAGGTGTCTGGGTTGCTTTCACTCGAGCAAGAGAGCAGGCCAGAGTGAGTGCCTTAACAGAGGAATGGCGGCCATGTGAAGGAAGGAGGGCCCGCCCAGCCCCACCCAGCCCCACCCAGCCCCTCTGGCCCTCACCCAGTCTTGGCGAAGTTGGTCCAGTAGGTCATGACCACGGCACTGAGCATGACGTCATTCTTGGAGAAGTTGCAGGGGAAGAGGTCAGTGGCACCCACCATGGGCACGCCAAAGACATAGGGCAGCTCATCCCCGTGAGCCGCGTCTGCCCACTCAGGCCGGCCCTCCGCCTGGCAGTGGTGGTAGAAGGTGTAAAAGTAGACAGGAGACTGGTAGTCGGCGTGCAGCTTGGCGGTGGCCACAGCTGGTGCCACCCATTGGTGGTCAGTAAAGAGCGCCAGCAGGGTTTTGCGGCGCATTTCGCCATTGTCCCGGTCGGCCCAGTCTGTGTACATAAACTTGATGGTCTCCCGAAGCACATCCTTGCCTTCCGGGTAGCCATACAGGTTGTCCACAAAGTTGGAGACAGTGAAGTCGAAGGCGCTGGCAGACACCCCGTCCTCGCTCTCTGCAGAGTCCTCCACGAACTTGAGGCCCTCTCCCTGGTTGACGCCGATGAGCATGTCATAGTTGAGGAATTCTCCCTGCTGCATGAGGATCTCCGGGTCATCGGGGACCACGTCGCCGTCCACCACGGGCCCAAAGGCGATATGGTAGCTGGGGAGAAGCGGTCAGGGTCTCACCACCTGCTCACTGGCCTCCTCTCGGCCCTTGGCCTGCTAAGCCCACACACAGATGCTTCCCTCTACCTGCAAGACCCTTCTTCCCTACTTGAAATCCTCCAGCGGGTCCTTTGGGGGATCTGGCCTCTCCAGAAGTCTTCCCAAAGCACCTCACGGCACCCTGTGCTCACCTGCTCTGTCTGAGCACCTCCACTGAAGGAAGGCTTGAGAGAGGAGGCCACCTACTGGGGGCCTGAAGCCCATTTCTCCTTGCCAAATGGGATGCCCATAGGCACCTCTCACCTCAGCCTCCTTGGAACCAGCAAGGAGAGTGAAGGCCTGGACCCAGCCCTCTCCCATCCCATACCGGGCAGGCTGCACGTCCTGGTCCACCAGCTCCCGGGAGGGCTTCCGGCGCAGACACTCCACAGCTTCAGCGCTGTCCTCTCGGTCACAGCCCACCTTGGCTGCCAGCAGCCGCGTGTACTTGAGCGGCTGGTAGTTGACAGACCAGCTGGAAATGGCGGTGCCACTCTGGGCGATGGCCTTCTGGAACAGCCCTGGTGGGACAGGCAGACCTCAGGCCAGGTTGTGAGGACTAGCCTGAAGGAGAAGGGGGAGCTGGCAGGGTCAGGAAGGGTGGGACAGGCTGGGACACTGCTGGTACCTTCTGAATGGTGGGAGAGGATCAGAAGGTTGACGCAGGAGGCCCCTGCCCCAGACCCAAAGATGGTGATACGCTCGGGATCGCCCCCAAAGTGGGCAATGTTTTCACTGAGCCAGCGCAGGGCCTGGATCTGGTCCAGGAGCCCATAGTTGCCTTTTGCAGCCTGGTCCCCGGTGCTGAGAAAACCTGGGAGTAGAGAAGAAGAGGCTCCCTGGAGGTGTCACAGCGCCCCTGCCCTCTTTCTGGGCAGCTCAGTCCAGCCCAGAAGCCATTCTACTGGATGTGGACGAACCCTGCCCACCAGGCACACCTCCCAGACTCCCCCGATCCCCAGAGTTGGCTGCCCACCCTCACCGAGCACCCCAAGACGGTAGTTGAGCGTGGCTACAATGACGTTGCCGTAGGCGGCCAGGACTGAGCCATCGAACATGTTTCCGGTGCCCTCCATGTAGGAGCCGCCGTGGAGAAACAGCATCACAGGCTTCTTCCCAGGGTCACGGATATCTGTGTGGGGAGGGGGTGGGCAGGTGGGCCAGGGGGTCAGGGACAAGGACACAGTCAGACCGGAAGCAGCACCGCCCAGCTCCCAGGCCTGCTGAGGACTGGCCTGGAGCTCAGGGGACATGTCACACCCATCCCTGGGGGGCAAGACCGGATTCCCCTCCTCCCTCCCCAGCTAGCCCTGGCAGACGGTCCCTCCCCACCCTCTGCCAGCCTTCCCCGCAGCACTTCTCCAATGCAGACCTTCCGAGAAACCCCATAGAGGCTGGGGGTGGGCAGTGGCCCTCCTTAGGGTATCTGCTGGATCCAGGGAACCCCCAACACCCCCCTACATAGCACATCTCCTTCCTGTCCCTGGGACGAGCAAGCTCCCGAGGCTAGAACTGGAGCCGGAGCTGCTGGGAGGGTCCTGGCATCTCCTCCAACTCAGGCCTCGGGCCTCCACTCCACATGGTACCCTGGTCGGTGGGTGAGGGGTGTCAGGCCTAGGGTCCCTGGTCTGTGGGTGAGGGGTGCCGGGCCTAGGGTCCCTGGGGCTTGGTCTCCTCCCCGCCCTAATTCCTTTCTAGGTCACCTCCCCAGTCACCATGGCAACCCCCAGCCTAATTACTGTGGCAGGAGGAGGAAGAGCCTGCTTAATGAAGCCAGGGTGCAGCTTAGTCTTGGATACCCCCAAACTGGCCTGAGCCCTGGGTTCTGCACTGGACTCCTTCCCGCCATACCCCCAGAGGATCCCCTGATCCCTGCCACATGTGATCAGGCCCTTGGGTCGCTCCAGATTGGACTGAAGGGTGACTCATTCCAGAGGAGGTGGGAGTCTGAGAGTGCTTGCCAGGGTCCCCGAGGCTACAGTACCCTCCCCTGCCCCTGCAGCTCCCCATGATTCAGCTATACTGCTAGGGCTGGGGTCACCCCTGGCCCACAGGTCCTCCTCTTTCTTGACACTGGCCCTGCCTGATAGCCTGGACACTCAGCAAACCAAAGCCAGGCCTGGGCCTCCACAGCTGGTCCCAGCACCTCTGCCCACCTCCCTCATCCTGCTAGAAACATCCCTCCTGCCAGAAGGTCAACCTGCAGGTCACTAAGACATTCTCCTTGACCTCACAGTCAGCTTCCTGCCTCCCATCCCTAAGACCCCCTCTGCAGCCCCCATGCTCCTGACTGCTTCCACCAGAGCTCCCAGGTGGGCAGCACCCTTGCTGTGTTCTCCCCAAATCCTGTCCTCTCCTTTGCTCCTGAACCTCAAGTGACCTCCCAGCAGTTTCAGGCTGGAATCTCCTTCCCTCCAAGGTCCTGTGCTAATTGTCCTCAGTTCTCCCATCCTCACCCCACCCCTCTCCCAGTGTGGGGGGAGGAGGGGTCAGAAAGGGAAGGAGCAGGAAGAGGGGCTGGGGCAACAAGAATTCAAAACCGACAACAAAAACAGGATCAAGAAAGAAGAAAGAAAGAAAGAAAAAAAAAAACAACCAAAAAGCAAGAAGCTCTCGGGGCAGATTCAACAAGAAAAGAAAAAACAAAAAGATCCATTTTGGAAAAAAAGAAAAAAAGAAAAAAATTCTTTGTATTTTTTTTTTTTTCAAAATTTTGTGGTGAAACTTCAAGATATTGGGCCCTGCTTTCAAAAATTGTCAAATTCTTTCATTCACTTCAAATGTTTGCGTTTTCTGTGTCTGACAGGCTTTTGGAAATTGCAACAGGCTTCCGATGTTTCAATGGTGTCATCAATTTGCCAACTTTTAAATTTTTTTTGAACTGTTGTTTTGCTCCAATTTCAAATTGTTTTTTTCAAATGTTACATTTCACAAGTTTCAGAACCGTCCAGATTTCTTTCAAATTCTAAACATTTCATCCAAATCTTTTGAATTTTTTTTTTCTCTGACATTCCAATTTCTTTTTGTTTTTCAGCTTATTTTCACCATGTTTAGCTTTTCTGGCAGGTTTTCTAGTGGGTCCAACATTGTTCAAATTTCGTTTGAAGTTTTCATAATTCTTTTTTCCAATTATTAAAAATTTTTCTTTTCTTTTCTTTTTCATTTTAGTTGGGAGAACGACTGAGGGGCCTTGAGGGCTATGGGGACATTTAGTGAGGGGGCAGGGCCATGAACTTCCTCTTATAAGCAACCACATGCAGCAGCGGGATTTTTAAATCTACCTGTGTCTGGCGGATTGAGCGTCGCCTCGTCACGTTTTTTTGTGAGCGGACCTAAGACCGGGAACACAAAACAGAGAAAAAAGGACAATTTTGTGGGGAAAGATGGGGGTCGGGGGGAGGTGGTGGATGGGGAGGGGAGGAGAGAAAGCAGAAAAGGGGAGGGTGGGGGAGGCAGAAAAAATAAGCCAAAAAAAGCAAAATTTGTTTGCAAGAAAAAGAAACCAAGAAAAGAGAAAAACGTTTCTACAACCCAATTTTGTTCCCCTCCCCGGAAAAAGTCATGCCCCAAAGAAAAGGCTGGTTTTGGGGGGGTGGGGTGCCTGAGTGGGCTGAGGCCTGTCTTAAGACATATCCACTTGGCTGGAAAGGTTTTGGCTTGTCGATGTGTTTGCTAATTGCTGGAAATGAAACAGTGTTAGAGGTGGGGTGGGAGGGGAGAGGAAGCCCACCCAGAGCCCCTGGGAGACCAAGGCCAGCTTGCCACCCAGGCCACCTCTCAGAAGGCCCCCTTCAGGGCCAGCGAAGCACCTGCCTGCCCCCACAAGGCTGTAGGGAGGAGAGACTGCAGCAGAAAAGACTCTGCTTTCCTCTGGACCACTCTGCAGGGCAGCGGGCAGGACAGGGTTGGGGGGGCAGCCTGCCCCACAGCTCAGCCCCAGAAGCCTTCCGCTCCCCACTGGGGGGCTATGGGAAGGTCAGCTGGGGCTGCCTGCCCGCTACCCAGCCTCACCACCAGCACTTCTCATCTATCCGCACTCACAGGCCTGGCTTCTCACCCCAGTTCCCCAGTGTGGGCAAAGCAGGGAAGGGGGTCATCAGGTCTTGCCCTCCGCTCCAGCTCAACCCTCCGCACTCCCCACAACCTCGTCCCTTACCCAGGCTTCCTCTCCTCCCCGCAAAATGGTGAATTTCCCACCAGGGCCACCAGCCACCGCCTCCCCTGCCCCTGCTCCACTGTCAAAAAGCACCCCCTTCCCCAACGGCCGAGTGGATGGTTCAGTCCACAAACAGGGAACGAGAAACACAGTGCCCTGAGCCAGCCTGGCACACAGGTGCCAGCAGGTACTGGGAGCACCAGGTTCACCCAGTGTCAGGGCTTCTTCCAGATTACGGGGTTGGTCAGGGGCGAGCTGGAGCCCAGAGGCCTGGGGGTTCCCCAAGGCCGATTGGTTTTTCCTCAGTGACACAGGGACTGGCACATGGGTCAAAGCCAAGGATGGGTCAAGGCCAAGGCAAGCTCTGGAAGGCGTCTCGTAAGTGGCAGTGATTGCCCCATGGGGACCCGTTGGGAACAGGACCTCTTCTTTGTGAAAGGATGGGGTGGGGACAAAGCCAGCAGGGCATGTGTGCATGTGAGTCTATGAAGCGCGTGTGTGAGCGCGCCTGAGTCAACCTCTTCCTCCCAGAGCTGGTGTGAAGATTCAGTGAGATCACCTGAATGTGTCAGGCCCCAAGCAGGTCTGCAATAAGCAGTGGCTAAAAATACAGAAGGTGTGGGCAAGGGTGGTGTGGGGGCAGGGGCGGACAACTGTGTAGAGGTGTTGGGGTGGACAGTCCCTTGGTGGCAAGTTCAGGGTGGATGTTTCACATGGGGGGTGACGAGACAGCACCCATGAGGGGGCTCTGGGGTGTGCAGAGCCTGTGTGAGAGTGGGGAGTGCTGGGATGGGCAGCCCGCGTGGAGGTGCTGAGGTGAAGGACTCACAATGGGGCAGGCGCTGGGATGGCAGAGGAGTGTGGCATGCACGGCTCTCCTGTGGAGGGTGTTGTGCTGGGGGGCAGATGGGGCATGTACTGGGATAAACGGCTTATGGGGAACTAGGGTGCTTCAAATTCGAATAGGATTAGAGTAGATGACGCTCTGTGCATTGTGCGTATGGGTTGTTGGGAGGCGTGGTTTATACGGAGATGGGTATGGCTAGGATGGGCGATACAGGGTGAATGGTCCATTTGGGAGGTATTGGGACAGACATGGGTGGGTGGAGGTGCATGAGATGTTCCGTGCTTGGCAGGAGCGGATTCTGGGTGCAGGGGGCATGGTGTTGGAGTACTCGTTCAGTGAGTAGGGTGCAAGGTTGCCGGATGTGTTTTCACCACCTGAGGTCGGGTGCAGATGATCCCTAGGTGGGAGTGGGGTAAACAACGACTGAGGAGTGTTGGGGGTGTTGGGGACTATGGTGTGAGGGGCCTGCTGAACACACAGCCCAGGCGTGCAGGGTTACTGGGGTGTAAGGTGTACATGTGGATGTTCTTAAGGCACATGATCTGTATCCAGGGATGCTGGGGAGCACGGGTGTGTGTGGGTGACACGGTACGCAGTTTCAGAGATGTGCTGGGGGTGTGTGTGATATGAAAGTATTGGGAATCGTGACTGTGGGGGGCTGGAGCACAAGGTCAGTGTATAAGTTGGTTGGGTGATGATTTAAGTGTGGAGTAGCTGGGATCTGCAGTCTGTTTCGGGACTTGAGCACGTGCCGTGGAGGTGCTGGGTGTGTACAGGGTACATTAGGGGCTCTTGGGTACCAGGCCTATGTGTAAGGTTGCTGGAAACATGGCCTGTGGGAAGCGTGGTGGCAGCGGATGGTCTCTATGCAGATGCTGCCATGTTTTGGAGCGGTCAGATGGGTGTCAGAAGAGCCATGGGGCAGGGGGGCGGGGCGGTGTTTGTGAAGCTGGTCTGCTGTGATGGCTGGAATCCACCTATTGCACCCTGTTCAGAATCTGGAAGGTGTTCTGATTAGTCTTGGAGTGCTGAGCATGGAGGGTGGAGAACTGCACAGAGGGAGTGTGCCAGGGGCTATGAGCAGTCCTGTAGTGAACAAGAGTTCATTAAGAACAGAAGTTCGAGAGCCCCAGGGAAGATGGCTGGGCTGTGCTGTGAGCGGAGGGGCCCTCGACAAGGAGCTTCCCTGATCCTTCAGGGGAGTACAGGGGTCAAGGGAGAAGAGAAGGGCATCGGTACCACTGCCAAGGCGCTCAGCTCAGGCAAGGGGCTCTGGACATGATGTGATAAGGTGGAAGGCAGCCCTCGCCGGCCAGGGGGAGAGGGAGAGCCTGCGTTGTCCTGAAGTGCAGATGTAGCTAACCTGGGTATTCTGCCAGGAACAAGCTCAGGTCTGGCAGCGGGAGGTGGGGCAAGGTTGGAGTGGGTGTCTGAGCAGAGGGTGGATCACCTGATTCCCCCTCCATGTCCAGGTTGAGATTAGCTGGCAGACTGTGCCTCTTTGGGGAGAGAGTGGGTGAGCCTAGACCAGTGCCTGCTATCCCTACCATGACCCCCTGTGGACACAAAGAACTTATGGGGCAGCTGTCTGCAGGGTGTGTGCCTGGGACTGCCTGGAGGCACCCTTACAATCCTCAGGGGGCACGTTGAGGCTGCAGGGACACTCCGTCCCTCACTGCCCCCACAGAGGCCCAGCTCTGAGCCCGAGAGCGGTGCCAGTGCCTGAGGGTCTGCATGTGCGTTTGTGGGCTGTGTCCACGGGGTGCCCGGCTTTGTGCCCGCGCCCTTACCGTCCTCGGTGGGCACGTAGAGGTTGAGGTACAGGCAGTCCTCGCTCTGGTTCTGCACGTAGGTGGCAGCCGCCTCCAAGTTGTCGGTGAACCACACAGGCAGCATGATGGCGGGCAGCGCCCCGTGCAGGTTCTGCGGGCAGGCGGGCGGC
>NW_012118154.1:3450770-3452309 GCF_000951035.1 Colobus angolensis palliatus | reverse complement strand
GCCAGAGCTGTTTGCTGACGCGGGGTTTTCAGAGCCAGGCGCCAGCCCGCGGGTGGCTCTCTGCAGGTGTCAATTTATTCCAGAGATGAGGACACAGGAATCCTTACCACACACACCCAGTCATGCCCCCTGCCTTTCAGCTTCTCTAAGGCTCCTATTCCCCCATCACCTGGAGGTGGCTCGGGGATGATTCTCCCAGGATCTCCTTTTCCTGTGCCAGACTGGGCCAGTTACCATGGCCTTGCTGCCCCCTCCCCCTCCCCACAACAAGATCTGCCTCAGTCACCCTCTCCTCCTGAAGGTACTCTGGGCCCCTGGCCTCCTCCCACCAGCCAGCTCCGCTCCCTCCTTCCCTCCCACTGGAGGCCCCCCCATCTCTCTTCTCTCCGTAGCGCTCCCTGGGAGCATCTTTCCTGGGCCTCTTCCAGCTTGCTCCAGGTCTTGCCTTCAGTCTCTCACCCTCGGTCTTTTTACATCTTTCTCTTCTGTATCTCTCTCCTTGGTGTTTCTCATTTCTTTCTCTCTCCTCCAAATACCTTCCCCAAATTTCCCCCTCAAGCCTTCTGTCTCTCTCTCCTGTCTTTCCCCATCTCTGTCTCCCCCATTTTCTCTCCCCATCTCTGTCTGCCACATCTTGCTCCCTCCTCCTTCTCCCCATCCCTCTGCCTTCTCTCTCCATTCCTGCCCAGGCCTGACTCCCCCAGCCGGGGAGAGTTGAGGGACGGGGGCTCAGGCCGCAGGCCCCCCCTTCCTGCAGTGGTGAAAATGGCTTGGCCGGGAAGGGGAGAAGGAGGGGGAGGGGGAGATGGGAACACACGGGGTCTGTGGGCCCATTCAAAGGATCATTCATGGACTGGAGAGAGGCAGAGACAAAGAGACCAAGACGCAGAGACACGGCGAGAGCATCCCTAGGCGGAGACACGCAGACAGAGCAGGCTGAGGGAAACCAGGCGCAGGGAGGGAGATGGGGAGAGGGAGACCCCAGTGGACCGCCACGCAGCCCCCTCCACCGGCCCGGCTTAGGTCCTACCTGGCTCAGCCCTGGGGCCGTGGTGCCTCCATCCAGGGCTCCGAGTGGGGGGCGAACGGCCTTCGGGAGGGGGCGGCGGCCTCTGAGCCCCCGCGGCCCCGCAGGCCCAGCCCCCGCCCGCAGCGCCTCACCCGGCGGGGGAGGGGGATCGCCCCAGCCCCGGGGGGCGGGGCCGGGATCCAGTCGATCCCCGGGAAAAGGAGGGCTAGGGGATGGGATCAGGGGGAGCCCGAGAACAGGGAACCCCGCAGTAGGGACGATAGAGAAAGGAGGGGACAACGGGACAGGACTAGACTGAGGATCCACTGGTTCCGTGGGCCGGCTTCGAGGGACCAGAAGGCGGTCCAGGCGGAGGATCCTAAGGATCGGGTGCTGGAGGAGGAGTCCACGGCAATCCCCAGGGGCCCGGGGCCCGGGAGCGCAGGATCCGCGGTGCAGGGGCAGGGATCCAGCCGGAATCCTCGGGGAGGGGGAGGGATCTAGTCGATCCCGAGGGCGGGAGGGAGGGG
>NW_012118154.1:3440949-3442925 GCF_000951035.1 Colobus angolensis palliatus | reverse complement strand
AAAAAAAAAAAAAAAAAGGCATACCTTCAGGCCAGTCGCAGCAGCTCACGCCTGTAGTCTCAGCACCTATAATCCTGGGAGGGTGAGACAAGCAGATAACATGAGTCCAGGAGTTTGAGACGAGCCTGCCCAATATGGTGAAACACTGTCTCTACTAAAAATACAAAAATTAACTGGTGTGGTGGTGCGTGGTGCTTGTAATCCCAACTACTTGGGTGCCTGAGGCATGAGGATTGCTTGAACCCAGGAGGTGGAGGTTGCAGTGAGCCGAGACCATGTCACTGCCCTCCAGCCTGGGCAACAAAGCAAGACCCTGTCTCAAAAAAGAAAAAAATGCATACCTTCAGAAAAATTAAGTATGCCCTCAATATATTATACAGATTGTACTATATAAAGCATACACAAAAATAGAAATTAAAAATGATGACACCTGGGTGCGGTGGTATGCGCCTGTAGTCTCACCTACTCAGGAGGCTGAGGCAGAAGGATCGCTTGAGGTTAGGGGTTTGAGACTAGTGTGCTAAGATCAAGCCTGTGAATAGCCACTGTACTCCAGCCTGGGCAACATAGCAAGACCCCATCTCAAAAAAAAAAGGAGTGACTTAAACTTTTCAGTGACTTACTATTGCTTTGCAAATAGATTCCAAGTGCCATACCACTGTCTCCAAGGCCTGCACTGGCCATCCGGGCCTTGTGACTCTTTGTCACTACATGGCACCCATGTTGCCAACCCACCACATTTTCTTCTGCCTCAAGATTTTGAGCTGCTCTTTTCAGCCTGTTTTGCAGTTATTCTTTGTGCCCAGAATACACTTCTACACTTTATGCATGCTTAGTTTAGCTTCAATAGGATCGCCTTGGTGAAGCCTTCCAAATCTGAAGGGGCACACCCTCCACCCTCCAGCTGTTCCACTGCCTCTCTGTGCTTTTTCGTTTTGTTTGAGACAGGGTCTCGCTTTGTCATCCAGCTGTAATTCAGTGGTGCCATAAGGAGTCACTGTAGTCTCCATCTCCCAGGCTCAAGCAGTTCTCTCACCTCGGCCTCCCGAGTAGCTGGGACTACAGGTGTATGCTACCATGCCTGGCATGCCTGTCTAAATATTACTTTTTTTTTTTTTGAGACGGAGTCTCGCTCTGTCGCCCAGGCTGGAGCGCAGTGGCACGATCTCAGCTCACTGCAACCTCTGCCTCCTGGGTTCAAGTGATTCTCCTGCCTCAACCTCCCAAGTAGCTGAGATTATAGGCACATGCCACCACGCCTGACTTATTTTTGTATTTTTAGTAGAGATGGGGTTTCACCATATTGGCGAAGCTGGTCTTGAACTCCTGACCTCAAGCAATCCACCCGCCTCAGCTTCCCAAAGTACTGAGATTTTTAAAAAATTACTATAGGGTTGTGGTTTTCAGCCCTGTTGTTATCAGCACCCTCTTACTCTGGAAGTGAGGATTAAGGCAAGGCAGGATAGGAGTATCATTAGTTACAAAATACTTTGGGGTTCAAAG
Source organism: Colobus angolensis palliatus (assembly GCF_000951035.1). Classification (NCBI taxonomy): domain Eukaryota; kingdom Metazoa; phylum Chordata; class Mammalia; order Primates; family Cercopithecidae; genus Colobus; species Colobus angolensis. The sequence continues at coordinate 3,441,422 of NW_012118154.1, read as the reverse complement.
CAGGGACAGATCATGTATTGGGGATCAGAAAATGTGTCACAATGCTTGAGATGATCCTTAAAGGAGCTGTATTGTGTGGAAGAAACAATGAACAAAGAACAAGATGGAGAGGGGAGGGGTTTGGAGAAGCGGGAGTCTTCAGTGTGGGCTGAGTTTAAGTTAGGCAGGAAAGAAATGAGAAAAGGTGGCAGGGCAGGCTGGAGTGGCAGTCACAGCATGTAGAGAACTGGAAGACATTGAGTGGGGACAGTGTGTATTTATTGTGACGGAGTCTTGCTCTGTTACCCAGGCAGGAGTGCAGTGGCACCATCTCAGCTCACTGCAACCTCTGCCTCCTGGGCTCAAGTGATTCTCCTGCTTCAGCCTCCTGAGTAGCTGGGATTACAGGCGCCTGCCACCACACCCAGCTAATTTTTGTATGTTTAGTAGAGACGGGGTTTCACCATGTTGGCCAGGCTGGTCTCAAACTCCTG
>NW_012118154.1:3438384-3440552 GCF_000951035.1 Colobus angolensis palliatus | reverse complement strand
CAAAGTGCTGGGATTACAGGCGTGAACCACTGCGCCCGGCCTTTGTTTTGTTTTTGTTTGAGATGTAATCTTGCTCTGTTGCCCAGGCTGGAATGCAGTGATGCGATCTCAGCTTGCTGCAGCCTCCACCTCCTGGGTTCAAGCGATTCTCATGCCTCAGCCTCCTGAGTAGCTGGAATTACAGGCATGTGCCATCACACCTGGATAATTCTTTTGTATTTTTAGTGGAGACAGGGTTTCACTGTGTTGGCCAGGCTGGTCTCAAACTCCAGATCTTCAGTGCTCTGCCTGCCTGGGCAAAGTAGGATTAGAGATGTGAAGTGCTGGAATTAGAGATGTGAGCCACTGTGCCTGTCCGAGCCTAGGAGTTTGAGGCTGCAGTGATCTCTGATGGTGCCACTACACTTCATCCTGGGTGACAAGAGCGAGACCTCAGTCTCATAAATAAATAAATAGGCTGGGTGTGATGGCCGACACCTATAATCTCAGCAATTTGGGAGGCTGAGGCAGGTGCACTGCTGGGGCCCAGGAGTTCAAGACCAGCCTAGGCAACATGGCAAAACCCTGTCTCTACAAAAAATACAAAATTTAGCTGGACATTGTGGCACACGCCTGTAGTCCCAGCTACTCGGGAGGCTGAGGTGGGAGGATGCCTTGATCCTGGGAAGCAGAAGTTGTAATGAGTGGAGATCATGCCACTGCATTCCAGCCTGGGCAACGGAGCAAGACACTGTCTCAATAAACAAATAAATAAACAAACCCTCAGAGGGGACCTCCAGAGTGACCTAAAGGGGCCGGGCATGGTGGCTCACGCCTGTAATCCCAGCACTTTGGGAGGCCAAGGTGTAAGGATCACTTGAGGCCAAGAGTTTGAGACCAGCCTGGCCAACATGGTAAAACCCTGTCTCTACTAAACATACAAAAATTAGCCGGGCATAGTGGCTGTAGTCCTGGCTGCCTGGGAGGCTGAGGCAGAAGAATTGCTTGAGCCTGGGAGGTGGAGGTTGCAGTGAGCCAAGATCGTGCCACTGCACTCTGGCCTGGGCGACACAGTAAGACTCTCAAAAAAACAGAAAAACCAGAGTGACCCAAAGGTCCAGTGGCAGAGCCAAGGCTGGGTCTGCAGGCTCCTTCCTCCCAGTTCACTGCTCTCACTGCATTTCCATCCTTCATCTCAGGTGGCATCTAGGGCCCAGGGGGAGCCGCCACATGGAGAACCACTGTTGCAGTACGTCTCACATCTCTTCTCTGTCCAGACCCTCCAACACTTCCCATCTCAGGGTATAATTCAGTGAACTAAAAGGCCATGTGTGATCTGGCCTCCTGTGACCTCTCTGACCTTCCCTTGTTAACTCCATTCCAGTCTCACTGGTCTTCTGCCTCAGGACCTTTGCCCTTGCTGTTCCCTCTGCCTGAAACACTTACCCAGTAATCTGCACAGCTCAGTCCCTCACCTCCTTTAGGTTCTGGGTCAACTATCGCCTTCTTTTTTTCTGAGACAGAGTCTTGCTCTGTCCCCAGGCTGGAGTGCAGTAGCAAGATCTCGGCTCACTGCAACCTCCGCCTCCCAGGTTCAAGCGATTCTCCTGCCTCAGCCTCCCCAGTAGCTGGGATTACAGGCATGAGCCACTGCGCCCCGCCACGATCTTTCTAAAACACACATTTGAACTTCTTTGTTCTAAAAATGTCTCGGTGGACTCCTTGCTGCCCGTGGGGCCAAATCCCAGCTTCCGCACAACCCGCCGTGTATGTGGACTGCACTCCGTCTCTAAACTCATCTCTTGCGCCACTGAGCCAGTGCTCCCCAAGGCCAGGACTGGTCCTGGCTTAGGATCCAGTCGAAGAGACTCGTCTAGGGGGCCTTTTCTGATCGCGCGTCCTCCTCTGGCCCTCTAGGCGGCCTGAGCACGCTCACTGACACCGTTTGGCGGCTTGTCACCTGCGTGGCTTGGGCACTTGCAGAAACTGCTGTTGCTGCGAAGTGCCCGTGTGGGTCACCGCTGCGCCAGGGAGAGAAGACGGCGAGGTCGCCCCTGGGAGGCAGAAGGCGAGCCAGGAGCCAGTCCTGGAAGCCAATGAGTGAGTGTGAAGGGTGTTCCGCTGCGTCAGCGAGGCCCGACCGCCCTTGGGAGGAGGAGCCCAGGGGCCAGCGCGGCGCTGGCCGCCCT
>NW_012118154.1:3436387-3437679 GCF_000951035.1 Colobus angolensis palliatus | reverse complement strand
CCGCCTCCGCCTCCGCCTCCGCCAGCTTCTGTGAGCCGCCGAGTGCTAGGCACCCGGGCTGTTCTGGGGGCTCCAGGTGAGCAGGGGCACAGAGGGGTCAGGGAGACCGCCCTCGAGGTGGGGCTGTCGGTCTGACCGCGGGTCCATCTGTCCTGCCGTCTGCCCACAACCTCCTCCGCAGGATGGGAGAACAAAGGGAGGGGGCGGTTCTGGGGCCCCCGAGGGAATCCTGGGTCCCAGGTACCCAGCCCCGCCCGCTGACACTTGGGTTTCTCCCCGAGTCAGAGGCGCCGCCCAAGAGACCCTGGGCCGGCGCTGGGCGCAGCTGCCTCTCCGCGTTTGCCTGTCCGTCTTTGTGTCTGTCTCTGTGTCTGTCTGGCTGTCTCCGAGTTTGCCTCCGCTTCCAGAACTAAGCCACCCAGACACCATCATCCCGAAACCTCAAGCCCTTCTCCCATGGCAGGTAAGTGTGCGCGCAAGTCCGGGGGTCTCCGTTATCCCCCCACGGACTTAAGAGCCGGGTGCGAACACATCCTCCCGGAATGTGCTCGGACTGGCTGGGTGGGGCCCCTCCCTTCCTTCCGGGGAACCTCCACCCTGCTCCCCTGCCCCATCTTTCTCTGCCTCTTGCCACCACGTTTCTCCTGAAGCCTTGCGACCCATGCGCTGAAGAATAAGGGGATGAGGCCTTGGGTCCCTTTCTCATCTATCCTGCCCCCACCGCTTTACAGGCTACTTGCCCCCCAAAGGCTACGCCCCTTCGCCCCCACCTCCCTACCCTGTCACCCCTGGGTACCCGGAGCCGGCGCTACATCCTGCGCCCGGACAGGCGCCAGTGCCCGCCCAGGTACCTGCCCCAGCTCCCGGCTTCGCCCTCTTCCCCTCGCCCGGTCCCGTGGCCTCGGGGTCTGCTGCCCCCTTCTTGCCACTGCCTGGGGTGCCTTCCGGCCTCGAATTCCTGGTGCAGGTGAGTGGGAAGGAGTGAGGGAGGATGACTGGGAGGGGACCTGGGCGTCCCGATGGGCCAGCTGATGTGCGCGCCGCCCCTCTTTCCAGATTGATCAGATTTTGATTCACCAGAAGGCTGAGCGAGTGGAAAGTGAGTAGAAGGAGTGGGAGGTTGGACCTCATGATGGTGGCCTGGATGGTGGGCTCCTGGGCGCACCAGGCTCTATAAGTCTCCCCGTGTCACCCCGGGCAGCGTTCCTAGGCTGGGAGACCTGTAACCGCTATGAACTGCGCTCTGGGGCCGGGCAGCCCCTGGGTCAGGCGGCCGAGGAGAGCAACTGCTG
>NW_012118154.1:3424969-3436302 GCF_000951035.1 Colobus angolensis palliatus | reverse complement strand
CGTGTCCGCCTGGCCGACCCCGGGGACCGCGAGGTGCTGCGTTTGCTCCGCCCGCTGCACTGTGGCTGCAGCTGCTGCCCCTGTGGCCTCCAGGAGGTGGGAGGAGGAAAGGGGCCGGGAGGGCGGGCCTTGGTGGGGCGGGACAATGATGAGGTCCACCTGAGATGAGGCCTGGATCAGGTGGGAGTGGGCAGATGGGGATGGGAGGTTTAATGAGGGCCAAATAGACACATGATAGAGCTGGGACCCCTGCCTCCGCAGTGACCCTGTCTGCTTCCCACTCCAGATGGAAGTACAGGCTCCCCCAGGTACCACTATCGGCCACGTGCTACAGACCTGGCATCCCTTCCTCCCCAAGTTCTCCATCCAGGATGCTGATCGCCAGACAGTCCTGCGAGTGGTGGGGCCCTGCTGGACCTGTGGCTGTGGCACAGACACCAACTTTGAGGTATCAGGAATACTAGAGGTTCTTGGGACCTTTGTAAACCTAGATGATGCTTCCATGAGGCAGGGTAGTTAACACTAAGGTCAAGACCCTGAGCTCATCAATCCAAATCCACTGTGACTCCGACCACATTTGCAGCATTCTTCCATTCGGAAATAGAATGGCCCCGTGGTCTTATAAAAGCATAACAACGAGGATTTCATTTTCAGGAGCAATGTTGATTATTACACGTGGCCCTGAGATGGGCAGAAAAAAAAAAATCTAAGGCCAGCCTGGATTTGGGGTGAAGGATGCTTAAGTCTGTGTGGGCTGGGCCCATGTGGCTGCTGTGTATGAGTTTGTGAGCCCAGGCCCTGGAGCAAGCACAATTTTAACATGTTAACATCCTGTGGCCTGCCCTGCTAAAGTAGAATCCACATGCCCCTGCCATTCTGAAATCCAATATATCCTTCTCACTGTGTATTCCTGTCACCAACCTGGAAGCTAGAGATCCCAAGTGGTGAGAATTTCAGAGAAAGGTGAGGCCTGGGAGGCACCTCGGTTTCTAGAAGACAGACCCTTGAGTTCTTTTTGTTTTGTTTTGTTTTTTTGTTTTGAGATGGAGTCTTGCTCTTGTTACCCAGGTGGGAGTGCAATGGCATGATCTCAGCTCACCACAATCTTCGCCTCCCAGGTTCAAGCAATTCTCCTGCCTCAACCTCCTGGGTAGCTGGCATTACAGGCATGTACCACCATGTCCGGCTAATTTTGTATTTTTAGTAGAGATGAGGTTTCTCCATGTTGGTCAGGCTGGTCTCAAACTCCTGACCTCAGGTGATCCACGCGCCTCAGCCTCCCAAAGTGCTGGGATTACAGGCATGAGCCACCGCACCCGGCCGACCCTTGAGTTCTTTAAGGGATAATTCCTTGTGCAGATAAGGGATAAACAACGGGTATAATCCAGTAGACTTTCCAACGCTTCTAATGAGGTACCCTACCTAAGGTTACTTTGCAAAAATGAGTCACCTTGGTAGCCAGAGGGAGATTCCGTGATGGGAGCCAGTTGGGAATAAGATGTAATAACTGTGTGATCTCCGGATGGGAATGTATAGGCTGTGGGGTTCTCATAGGGCCAGTGTCCCTTTTACATAATTAGAAATGATCCATACTTGAGGCTGCACCCTTAGGACCACGGCAGGAAGTGCCCCAGAGCTGTAGGACAGTGCAGGAAGGGGATGGGAATGACACAAAAGGAAATCACTCCAGTTCTAATCCCGGAGAATGAGCACAGGAAAAGGACCAGGAAGTCACGGGGAGTAACTACCCACATTGGCAGGGCCTGTTGCTGTGTGGCTCAGAGAAGCCAGTGGAAAGTGTGGTCCTCAAAGGCTACTTCCTGCTGCCCCTCCCCACAGTAGATAGGTGTGTATCCCCTCTAGATGAGGCTCTCATGCAGTGCTGGGCAAGGCCCTCCCCTACTTTGCAGATTAGAGAAAAGGTACTCTTTGGGGTAGACAGCCTTCTAGGAGCCTTCCTGGCTGGTGAAGTACAGCCAGGATTCTGGTAGCTTTCCTTGCCCTTTTGGCCAGGTAACTTTGTGCAGGGCATAAACTGTGCCAATTGTGGGTGGCAGGGGCATTGGGAACCAGAGCAAACCTAGCAAACAGCCATACCCTCAGGGGGTTGGATTATATCATGCTTCCATTTCTCCCACCACTGATGTTCAGTTATGTCATGCATCGCCTTTGGATAGCAGCAGATCTGAGTCTGAATCCTAATTTTGGGTATAGACTCACAGCGTGATCTAGAGTGCCTCAGTTTCCCCAGCTGTCATACTCTGTGATGGGAACCAGTTGGGAAAGCGATCACTGGGTGACCTCTAGAGGGGAAGATTCACTGAGTGGAGACCCTGCAAATCCATACATGCGACTGTGGGAGTGAGACTGGAGCAGGTGAGACTGGCTGCCTCCTCCTTAGTTGGGTCCTTCCTCCCTCCCGGCTAACAGGTGAAGACTCGGGATGAATCCCGCAGTGTGGGCCGCATCAGCAAGCAGTGGGGGGGCCTGGTCCGAGAAGCCTTCACGGATGCAGATGACTTTGGCCTACAGTTCCCGCTGGACCTGGATGTGAGGGTGAAGGCTGTGCTGCTGGGAGCCACGTTCCTCATTGTGAGTTGGCTGCCCCTGCCCCCCCGCCTGCCTGTCCTTTGCTGTTATTCGAAGCTTTATGCATTACCTGGCCTCTTGCTAGGGGAAAGTCAGGGATAGGTGTTGTGGGGGTTGAGGTTCCAGAGCTGGCCTGTGACAGCCGAGCTGGCTGGCCCAGCCGGATCTCCCGTTGACAGTGGCCTCCTCTTAGGACTACATGTTCTTTGAGAAGCGAGGAGGCGCGGGGCCTTCTGCTGTCACCAGTTAGAGGCCACCATGGTGTGAGGAGACCATCACCTCGACAAGAACTCCAGATGGTTGCCTGCACTGGCCCCTCCTCCGGGCGGCCCCTTTCCTCCATGGACACTGCAGGGGACAGAAGGGGGCCCCCACCCCTACCCTACTCCCTGGCCTCCTGCCCCTGTGGTACCCAAGGAGGGGTATGTATGAGAGCCCCTCTCCTGCTACCTCCCACCATTGTCCCAGCAGTCCCTTGGCACACAGGCATATCAGCTTTCACGCTTTCCCCACGCACTCCCTCCCACCCCCTTCCAGGGCCTCTGCTTCAAAGGAGGCCTCTGGAACCCAGGACTCTGGGGTTTTACAAGAGGGCTGGGGTGGGGAAGGGTAAGCTGCACCAAAGATGGTGGACATAACCACCCCCCAGCATCTGCTTGGCCAATTAGTTCAGCCTCAGACCATGGCACTTCAACGGGGTCTCCACCTCCCCATCAGCAGCTGCAGGGGGACCCCAGTGCCAACTTCCTCTCCCACTAGGGCCCTGCCCTCAGCTGGTGCTTGCTGCGATTCCTGTGCCTTATGTAACCGCCCTTCCTTCCCTTGCCCTAGGAAAAAGGCTGCATCTTTATATGTTACATTCATATAAACTTTGTAACTTTTTGGACATTGAAAGATGTATGTAATAGGGGAGGGTAGAAGAAGTTGATATGGGAAAAAACAAAGGAGAATGTGAGAGCTGGGCTGGGGCAGGGGCTAGCCCATCTCATAATCCATACTACCAGCATCAAATGTCCTTGAGTGCAAGAGAGCAATCTTCATCACCCACGATGGCCCTGGACCAAATGAAGGCAGTTTGGGCCTATACCCCAAGTCAATATGGCGGCTTCCATCATCCAGGATGGCTGCCCCACAGAGTCCAGTGTGGTAGCTGATGGCAGTTCAGGATGGCTGTTCGCATGGTCCAGTGTGACCCCTTGATCCTCTCTAGTGAGTAGAAGCTTCCTCTGGATATGATGTACAGCAGCTCTTTTCCTCCAAGTCCTCTTGTTTGAGAATGTAGTGGGCAGACTAGATCCTTCTTGGCCAAGCCAAAGGAGCTTCAGCCTTCAGAAGCCAAGGAGCATAGGAGGGAGGAGACATTTGCCAGTGCCTCCCACCATTGTCCCAGCAGTCCCTTGGCACACAGGCATATCAGCTTTCACGCTACGTGCCTATAGCAGGTAGGATCTCCCCAGGTGGAAAGTCTACCCCCGTCAGGACCTTGTTCTGGTTCTGTTTAGTCCCATGTGGCCAGGCCCTCCGGGGCCTAGGCTCTTCATGCTGGTATCCGTGCCTGCAGAAGCTGAGCTCAGGGCCTGGCTAGGACATAGCGGCTGGCAGCTGACAGGTCCCACTGGTAATGCTCCAGGATGCGCCGGCAGTCAGCTCTGGACCGGCTACTCAGGTGGAAGAGCTGGTCTACCTGTGAAAGCAGGAGGGTGGGCTGTAGCTGACTGCCAGGTTGCAGGGGCAGGAGAGGAGGGACCCCAAGAGAAGGGACTGGCTTTACCTTGAGGTTCCGGATGGCAGAAACCACATCTCCGCCAGTGGCTCCTAGTGCTGTCTGGCACTCCTGGTGGGTGACCCCATGCACACTCAGCTCCACCTGTAACAGACAAAGCCCCACTCAGGCCCCTGCCCCTGCCTGTAGCCCCTTGTGGCCACCAGGCCATTTCAGTGAGACCTCACCTCCATAATCTTCCTCCGCAACTCAGGGTCAGGCAAGAGGCCTCCAGAGAGGGCGGCGGCTTTACCGGCTCCAGGCGCTCCCATGGGGAGATTGTGTGGGGGTTTTTTTTTGGGAAGCCTCTCCCTCGGGGGCTGGCTGGGCTGAGGAGAGCTAGAGGATAAAGGTGGGCGTGGAGGCAGGCCAGGGGGTCCTTGGGGCACAGCTCTGGCTTGTCGAATTTCAGGGGGGCTTGAACCACCCCCTGTGGGGCGAGGACCCAGGGACAGAACTGACTCCAGACTCCTGGAAATGCCTGCACAGTTGAGAAAGAAACAACTTGATCTCGTCTCGCTGCAGCCTCCACCTCCTGGGCTCAAGCGATCCTCCCACCTCAGCCTCCCGAGTAGCTGTGACTACAGGTGCATGCCACTACGACTGGCTAATTTTTGTATTTTTGTAGAGATGGGGTTTCGGCACATTGCCCAGACTGGTCTCAAACTCCCGGACTCAAGCCATCCACCCACCTTGGGCTCCCAAAGTGCTGGGATTACAGGCATGAGCCACCATGCCTGGCCCCACTCTCTGTCTTCATCTGTGCGGAGCTGGATGGTTTTGCAAGCATTTGCAGATGAGCTAGCCAGCCCTGTCCCTGGGTGGTTCATGTGTCAGGTGAGACAATGAGACAGATGTGCAAATGGACACCAAGGCGTAGGCAGAGGGCCCAGAGTGTGGAGGTGCTCTACAGTAGGGAAGGCAGGAGGGCTTCCTGTCTTTTAAGATTCCACTGTAGGCCGGGCGCGGTGGCTCACACCTGTAATCCCAGCACTTTAGGAGGCCAAGGTGGGTGGATCAGGAGGTCAGGAGATCGAGACCATCCTGAAAAACACAGTGAAACCCCGTCTCTACTAAAAATACAAAAAAATTAGCCGGGCGTGGTGGCGGGCGCCTGTAGTCCCAGCTACTCAGGAGGCTGAGGCAGGAGAATGGCATGAACCCAGGAGGCAGAGCTTGCAATGAGCGAGATCGCGCCACTGCACTCCAGCCTGGGCAACAGAGTGAGACTCCGTCTCAAGAAAAAAAAAAAAAGATTCCATAGTATAGGGCTGGGTGCAGTGGTTCACGCCTGTAATCCCAGCACTTTGGGAGGCCAAGGCGGGCAGATCACCTGAGGTCAGAAGTTCAAGGCCAACCTGGGCAACATGGTGAAACCTCATCTCTACTAAAAATACAAAATTAGCCGGGCATGGTAGCGCATGCCTGTAGTCCCAGCTAGTCGGGAGGCCGAGCCAGGAGAATTGCTTGAACCCGGGAGGTAGAGGTTGTGGTGAGCCAAGATCACGCCACTGCACTCCAGCCTGGGCAAAAAGAGTTAAACTCTGTCTCAAAAAAACAAAAACAAAAAAAGATTTCACAGTATAGCTAGGATGCCAATAGAAAGAATTCAGAGGAAGGAAATAATAGATGCAAGAGCATGGATCAGGGCAGGGGGTCGGAATTGACGGGCTGGTCTTGATCTCAGAGACTCTGGAGTCCACCACACCCACCTTTCATCCTCTCCAGGGGCACGTTTCTCCTCTGGCCCCGTGCTGGGGGCACATCCCAAAGATTTGCCTTCTTTCTGTCTCTGTCAGAGAGGGATCCAGTTCGTCCTCCACACCAACCCTCCCCACCCCACAGATCAATACACCCTCCCAAAAAAACTAACGGGGGAACCTAGGAGATGCAGCGCCCAGGGTGCAGGCTGCAGCTTCATTCTGGTCCTGTCCCCAAGCTTCCTTTCCAGAGAATCTCCTGGACTTCATCAGTTCTCCCAGCCTACCCCGTCCCCCACCCTTTCAGGTCCTCACCCATCTATGCTTCCTGGCTGTTGATCTCCCCGGGCAGGGGTGCCTCTGTGAACTGGACGGGTGACTGGCAAGCCCCCCGCATCTGCCAGCGTCACCGCTGAGGCTGGAAAGCTGCCCACTTTGAAGGTGCGACCATTCTGGCCCTTCCAGATTGTGGAGTCGGGGCTGTGGAAAGAGGAGCTGGTAAATGGGATAGGCATAAGGGCAAGAGTTAGGGCTGGGCCCTGGCCCTCAGTCAGCTCACCACTAGGCTATGTGCCTTGGAGCTGCATCTGCCTAGAGGAAGGGAAGCATTTTCCCTAATGCAATAAGGCTCTATGGGCCAGCAGTGGCTCCAGCAGGGAGGCCAGGACCATGCTGGAGCTTTCAGGACCCAGTGGGGAGAGGAGATAAGACAGAAGATCAGGGTTAAGGAGCTGGAGAGAAGCAGAGAAGGAAGGGATCAGGAATGAGGTTGCGAGGGTATCCTCCTCCTGAGGATGCTTGGGAGGTATGGGACTGTCACCTGCCCTCGATGACTGTGATGGGGTCACCAGTCTCCATCCTCAGGGCGCCTGGCTCTGTGACATCCCTCACACAGCATCCTTCCGAAGGCCAGGCCTGTGGAGACAGGAGGAAAAGGTGGCTGGGCTTGTGGCCTGAGTCAGAAAGGTAATATGGGAGCAGGAAGAAAGAAAAACCCCACTCTGTATGTCATCTGTGCTGGGCCCAAGGTGGGAATCTCCCTGTCCCCGAGTTGTAATTCAGTGAGGGAGGCAGACCTGGATCCCATGACAAACAGGTCAGGGCTCAAGGAGAGCAAGCGAGGGCCCTAGCTCTACCTAGGGGGACTAACAGGAGCGTCATCCTGTACACTGCTTTCACTCCTCATCCAGGCCCGTCAGAGCAGCCTCCCAAGCCCCTCTGGGAAATTTCCACTCCTCTGCAGCCTCACTGCCTCTACCCTCACCCAGACCTCTTCATCTTCCTTCTGCTTCACAGCCACTGTTGCCTACCTGGTCTCCCAGCCTCAGCATCATCCCTCTAATCCATGCTTGCGCCACGCCAGAGTGCCGTCACGGGCAGAGTGGCTTGTAACTCCCCTGCTTAGTAGACTTCCCTGGCTCCCAAATGCCTTCAGAGTCAAGACTAAACTTTAGTGGTAGAGTGTAGCAGCTTAGGGAACAGCCCTGAAGTCAAATCCACTGGCTCAAATCCCAACTCCTCCACTTACCATGTGACTTTAGGTAACTCTCAGTACCTCAACTGCCCATCAGTAACATGGAGATAATAATAATTACCTCATCCAGGCCAGGCATGGTGGCTCATGCCTGTAATCCCAGCATTTCGGGAGGCCGAGGCGGGTGGATCATTCGAGGTCAGGAGTTCGAGACCAGCCTGGCCAACATGGTGAAACCTCATCTCTACTAAAAATACAAAATTTAGCCAGGCATGGTGGCAGGCGACTGTGGTTCCAGCTACTCAGGAAGCTGAAACAGGAGAATTGCTTGAACCCGGGAGATGGAGGTTGCAGTGAGCCAAGATCCCACCATTGCACTCCAGCTAGGGTGACAGAGCAAGACTCTGTCTCAAAAGAAAATAATAATAATAATAATAATAATAATTACCTCATCCAATGGTTGAGAGCATTAAATGAGCGAATCTGCATACACACCCATGTAAAGCTCACAGTGCAGTCTCCTGCACAGGTCAAGTGCTGTATGTGTTAGCTTAACACGCTTTGCAAAGCCCTCCATGACACAGCTCCTGCTCACTCTGCTGCCTCATTATTATTATTATTTTTTTGAGATGGAGTTTCACTCTTTTTGCCCAAGCTGGAGTGCAATGGCGCGATCTCGGCCCACCACAACCTCTGCCTCCCGGGTTCAAGCGATTCTCCTGCCTCAGCCTCCCGAGTAGCTGGGATTACAGGCATGCACCACCACGCCCAGCTGATTTTGTATTTTTTAGTAGAGACGGGGTTTCTCCATGTTGGTCAGGCTGGTCTTGAACTCCCGACCTCAGGTGATCTGCCCACCTTTGCCTCCCAAAGTGCTGGGATTACAGAGGTGAGCCACCGTGCCCCGGCCTGCGGCTTCATTACTTCTATTTCCCCCTCCCACACTGAGTCCCTCTCTTCCTCTGCCTGTCAACATGACTGTAACTGAGTGCTGTCTCCTCTATGCCCCTTTTCTGGCCCAGACACAGACCTCAGCCTTTCAGTCTGCATCTGTGTATCCCCAAGTTGCCTCCTCAGGGCTCTGATCTCCCTGCAGGTAGGGACTGCATCTGTTTTGCTCAGAGCTGAATCCCAGAGCCCAGCACAGGCATCTGGATATGTTAGTCCTTGCATGGAGCCCTGGGAGAACGAATGGAGGGAAGAGGGACTGTATCTGGTGAGGTAGGGGGTTCCCACCTCTTGCAGCAGCCCCTCCAGCTGGGAAAAGCTAGGCCGGTCAGCAGGGTGGGGGGCCCAGCAGCGCAGGGCGAGGGAGTAGAGGGCCCTGGAGCAGACGGGAGGCTTAGGCAGCCTGGCTCTGTCCTCCAGCCGCTGCAGGATGAGGTACGGTGGGACCCCGGCCCAGGGTTCCTCGCCCCCGGAGAACATCTCCCACAATGTCACCCCAAACATCCACACGTCCGAAGCAGACGAGAAGGCTCCGTGGCGCAGGCTCTCTGGAGCACACCTGCGGAAGGAAGTGGAGCTGAAAGGGGCCGGACACGTGCTCCTCGGCGGCTCACCTTCCACGGAGCACCCCGGAGTGCTCCCATCTTTCACAAAAGTCCTCTTTTCCTAGGAGGATAACCCTTCTGGTCCCAGCTTCCCTCAGAAGCCCAGCCCCCTCCGATCTCCCTCGGCTGCTGCCCACCGGATTCGCACGGCTGAGAGCCCGATTCCCCCGCAGGCCCGCGCTCACCAAGCGTAGGGGATGGGGCGGGGCCCGCCCATGACGTAGCGGCCCCGGGTGCCGCCCAGAGGCCGCACCAGCCCGAAGTCAGCCACCTTGATGGTGCGCGGCGACGCCAGCAGCAGGTTGCGCGTAGCGAGGTCTCGGTGCACCAGCCCACGGGCCCCCAGGTACGCCATGGCTCCCGCCAATTGCCGCAGGAAGAGGCAGAGCAGGGACACGGGCAGCGGGGGTGTCGGGGCCGAGGCCGTTAGGCGCGCGTGCAGGGAGCCCAGTGGCGCCAGCTCCATCACCTGCAGGAGGGAGCACCGCGCCGCGTGAGCCGGACCCACTGGTCCCAGCTTACCTCCTGCCGCACTCTCCTGCGGCACGGCTGTCCCGGGAACCAGCGGCTGGATCTGCTCACCATCTGCAGAGGCTGGCCCAGTACAAGGCCGTGCAGACGCAGCACGTGTGGGTGCTCCAAGTTCATCATGACCGATACCTCGCGCAGGAAGTCCCCCAGTTCTGTGCCCATCGGGCCTTCGGGACCTACCCGGAGGGACTTGACAGCCACTGGGACCTGGAGGTGGGGGGAAGCAACTTTAGGCATTGTGGGCATGAAGAACAGAGGGGACAGCTGGCCTGGATGAAGTGGGCTCCCTGGACACTCACACTCTTGCCATTGGGCAGCGTCCACAGCCCTCGGTGCACCACACCGAAGCAGCCCGAACCCAGCAGCTCCCCTCTGCAAACAGCACCCTCTGGGATCAGACACTTGAGGCCCCCCTCTGGCTCAGGGAGGTGCGTTGGGCTGTCCGAGGGCAGGGTGGGCTCCTTGTGCTCAGGGGCTAAACCTCCAAGGATCTGAAACAGGGATGGGAAATCCGATATGCAGAGCCCTGCAGCCCCCTCCCTGCCCCTCAAGCCACCTCATTCCCAGGCCCAAGCTGCCCACCCAGAACACACACCTTGTAGACCCAGTTCTTAGACTTAGGCCCGGAACGTAGCCTTTTCAGAGCTTCGGACAGTCTGCGCTGGGCTGTGGGAGGCCAGAATCAGGGCTGGGGTGGAGGTGGGGGTGGGGAAGAGTGCGGAGAGACTTACAGGGAAGAAAAGGGCTGGAAGAGGGTTGTGGTGGGGGAAGGCAACTGATAGGCCGTGGACAGAGACACCAGGGCCTCGGGGCAGGGGTCTCTCACCAGGCCGGCCCATGCCAATGCCGTCCAGGTCCTCGGGCTTTACAAAGTCGAAGTGCTCTGGCCGAGTGACATTAAGCTCCTCAAGGATGGGCCAGTAAAACTGGGCCAGCTGGATGTCCCGGAGCAGCTTCAGTAGCCACAGGGAGCCGGCCTCAGGAAGCATGTTCGGAGAAGGAGTCCCGAAGGATGAGGGCACTCTCCTTCAGATGTTCGGCCCAGGGTAGGCCCTAGAGAGACCGGGTCTCCAGCTCCACCTGCACGTCATCAGAAACACTCAGGTACAGAGGGAGGGACACAGCAGAGACAGCCAGGATCCCTGCCACTCACACACACAAATACCAGGTAGAATATTCCCCGTGCCCACAGCATCTGGGTACTCTGTCCCTTCACCTCTGAGTAACCTGCGCTGCTCACACCTGCAATTTTAGCATGCTGCCTGCTCCTACTACAGACTCCAGGTATGTTACCATCCTGACTCTGAAATATCATGGCACATCATCCACCCGGACACCCAGAAACACTGCCCTTTTAGACCTCACTCATACATAGCTGAGACATCTCCCTTCCTCCAACATGAGACATGTTTGCCTGCCACACACACTAGAGATGCCCAGATATGACAACCACATCATACCTCAGGCATGTAGGTAGAGCACACACACACACGAAGGTACACTGCCTCCCACACACTGCCACACACACACTGAGACCTACAGATATACTGCGAAACATGGCCGAGGCTCCCAAATACGTGTCCTCCTTTTTTTTTTTTTTGAGACGGAGTCTCGCTCTGTCGCCCAGGCTAGAGTGCAATGGCACGATCTCAGCTCACTGCAAGCTCCGCCTCCCGGGTTCACGCCATTCTCCTGCCTCAGCCTCCCATGTAGCTGGGACTACA
>NW_012118154.1:3413315-3424919 GCF_000951035.1 Colobus angolensis palliatus | reverse complement strand
GGGCACCTGTAGTCCCAACTACTTGGGAGGCTGAGGCAGGAGAATGGTGTGAACCCAGGAGGCAGAGCTTATAGTAAGCTGAGATCGCACCACTGCACTCCAGCCTGGGTGACAGAGCGAGACTTTTTAGTAGAGACAGGGTTTCACCATGTTGGCCAGGCTGGTCTTGAACTCCTGACCTTGTGACCTTGTGATCTGCCCGCCTCGGCCTCCCAAAGTGCTGGGATTACAAAAGTGGGCCATTGCTCCTGGCCCTACTCTACTTTTCTTTTTCTTTCTTTCTTGTCTTCTTCTTCTTTTTTTTTTTTTTTTTGAAGCAAAGTCTCTCTCTGTCACCCAGGCTGGAGTGCAGTGGCGCAATCTCAGCTCACACTGCAACCTCCACCTCCCAGGTTCAAGCAGTTCCCTGCCTCAGCCTCTGGAGTAGCTGGGACTACAGGCGCGTGCCACCATGCCCAGCTATTTTTTGTATTTTTAGTACAGACAGGGTTTCACCATATTGGCCAGGCTGGCCTTGAACTCCTGACCTTGTGATCCGCCCACCTCGGCCACCTAAAGTGCTGGGATTACAGGCGTGAGCCGCCGCGCCTGGTCGATATATGTCCTCCTAACGCTGAGACATTCCAGCATGCGGCCACAAAACGCCCAGGCTCATCCATGTCCTTCCATGAGATGTTCCTTGTACATACATGTCCTATCCATGGGACACAGCAGTTCACTGCCTCCAAACACCTAGATACACTGCCCCACACGACTGAGACACAAAGGTCCACATGAACACAACACAGAGACATCGAGGCACAGTGTGCACACAGCATACCTGAGCTATGGGGCATAGGGCCGCCTTAAGCCAAAAGAGGTCCAGGGTCCTTGCCTCTCCTCCACCGGAGGCAGCAACATTTGAAATCAAATCAGGCACTTGTGATGGCTGCTAGGCTTAGGTGCTGCCTATGGAGTCACTGAGGCTGTCAAGTACATAGTCCCACACCTACCTGAACTCAGCCCCAGGCACAGATCCCTGCCGGCAGCCTGAGTCACTAGGTCTAACTTGGCTTCAAAGCAACTCCACCAACCTTTGTTAAATAAGGCTCTGGGCCTCTGGATACTGGCCGCCTGCTCACACTTTCCCTAATACACACCTGGACCCGTCCTTTCCCCTACAATATAAGCAAGGAGGAAGAGGATCGAGGCTGGGCCTAGCTGGAAACGCGCAGGTCGGCTCAGAACCGGGCGCGAACGGGGGTTGGGTTGGGAAGGAGAAAGCCCAGGACCCTGGGGGACCCGGCCGTGCGCGCTCGGTGGGAAGTAGGGAGCGCAGGAGAAGGGAGACAGGAGGAAGCGCGGCTGCGGGAGGGAAGGACGTAGGAGAAGGGGACAGGCCCAGCGCCTCTGGGACGCGCCCCCAGCGACGGCTGCTCCACTGGCCCGCCCCAGCCCGGGCCCCCTGCTTGGTCCGGACCCTCACCTGGTCAAGGCGGAAGCGGCGACTGCGGAACCTCCCAGGCTGCCTGGGCTAAATCCGAGAAGGCGGGACAGGAGTAAATCCCGCGGAGGGCGGGGACCTGGCGGCTGGCCCGGGGCTGGCGAGAGCCGCACCCCGAGTTCCCTGGTGGGACAAGGTGACGGTCGCCAGGGCGGCTGGCGGCCCCTCCCTCCTCCAGACCAGATCGCCCCGACTGTGAGAAGCCCCTTTCCCTTCTCCTCTGCTCTACTTCTTTCACGTCTTTCCAGCCTTCTCCGAATAGCTTCCCAGCCCTCCCCAGACTTCACTCCTCTGCTTCTGTTCCCCATGCCCTCTCTCCAAATCCTTCACCTCTCTGCCAGGACCCCACCCCTTACATGAATAAGCGCCCGATAGAGCTATCCTGTTCATGCACAGAGAATATAAGGCTAAATAGGACACAGTTCCTGCCCCATGGCAGGGGGTTCAGTTTCCTAGCATGCTTTTCTTAATGAACCCTGGAATGGGGCCAGGGCAGAGAGTTGTTGGTGTTGGTAGGGAGAGTTGGCCCTGGCCTAGGCAGAGTCTACAGTTGAAGCTGTTGTTGATCCCGGGCAGCATTCCATGCCTCAGGGCACGCTTCCCCATTACTGACACTCCTGGGCTTCATTCCAGCATAATGCCCGCCCTGCATGTAAGCTCTGCAGAACCCAGGGCCCTGCACACTTCTACCTAGCCTGTGGCCACCGGGACTCAGTCCAGACATTGAAGAAGGCTCTGAGAAGGAGCATTTGTCTCCGCGTCTCTCGGGGTTCCAGAGAGGAAGCTGCCAGTCTTAGGACATCTAATCTGCCCCCTGCCCCAAGGAAGGATGCGTGAACATAGCAGCTGCTGTCCCAAGCGTCCCTTGGAGCGAAAAGCCCTCCCAGTCTTGGTAAACATGTAGGATGTTTGATCCCAACTACCACCTCTGTGTTTCCCAGCCTGGGGTCCTCTTCCTGCTCCTTGCTTATAATGAGGGGTAAGGGAGGGGTCCAGATGTCTGTAAGGGAAAGTGTGAGCAGGCAGCCAGCACCCCAAGACCCAGAGCCTTATTTAATAAAGGTTGGTGGAGTTGCCTTGAAACCAAGTTAGACCGAGTGACTCTCAGGCTGCCAGCAAGGGTCTGTGCCTGGGGCCAATCCCTGCGTGGATCCTACGTGGGATAGGAAAATCTTCATAATACTGTTCTATGGTATTGTTTGCTTGCTGATTCTTTTGCCCTCCAACCAGGATCGCTCATCACACTATAATTGTTACTGCACATCTGCAATGCCTGATAGAGGTTCTGTAGCTCCACAGGGTAGGGGCTGGGCCTGGCTTGTTCATGCTTGCTAAGTACCCAGGACAGTGTGGGCATATAATAGGCATGATACATGTTGGTTGTAAAGAAGTCTCCTCAGTCTAATCCTCGTTGTTGTGTAGATGATCTCTCTTTACTCCCTGCTTTTAAGATGTCATTAGTGTTTTGTAGTTTTATTACAATGTGTCTAGATATTTATTTATTCAATTTATTCTGCTCAGTATGTTGTATTTCCTGTATGTATGAATTCACATATTTTATCATATTGGAAAGTTCTCAGAAACCATCCAGATATTATTTTTCCTCCGTCTTCTGTGCTCTCTCCTTTGCCAACTGATTAGGAGTGTTCTAGACCTTTTCACTCTGTCCTCCATGTCTTTTAACCTGTCTTCTGTATTTTTCATCTCTTTGTGTCTTGGTGATACATTCAGGTAATCTCTTCCAGTCTGTCCCAGTTCACTAATTCTCTCTTTGGTTACATCTGATGTGCTGTTTAATCCTCACGTGGAAGGCTTTTTAATTTTATTTTTTGGTTATTGTTATATTCATATGAAAATTACTCTACTTGGCCGGGCGTGGTGGCTCACTCCTGTAATCCTAACACTTTGGGAGGCTGAGGCGGGTGGATCATGAGGTCAGGAGATCGAGACCATCCTGGCTAACACGGTGAAACCCCGTCTCTACTAAAAAAAAAAAAAAATACAAAAAAATTAGCTGGCCGTGGTGGCGGGCACCTGTAGTCCCAACTACTTGGGAGGCTGAGGCAGGAGAATGGTGTGAACCCAGGAGGCAGAGCTTATAGTAAGCTGAGATCGCACCACTGCACTCCAGCCTGGGTGACAGAGCGAGACTTTTTAGTAGAGACAGGGTTTCACCATGTTGGCCAGGCTGGTCTTGAACTCCTGACCTTGTGACCTTGTGATCTGCCCGCCTCGGCCTCCCAAAGTGCTGGGATTACAAAAGTGGGCCATTGCTCCTGGCCCTACTCTACTTTTCTTTTTCTTTCTTTCTTGTCTTCTTCTTCTTTTTTTTTTTTTTTTTGAAGCAAAGTCTCTCTCTGTCACCCAGGCTGGAGTGCAGTGGCGCAATCTCAGCTCACACTGCAACCTCCACCTCCCAGGTTCAAGCAGTTCCCTGCCTCAGCCTCTGGAGTAGCTGGGACTACAGGCACCTGCCACCATGCCCAGCTAATTTTTGTATTTTTTTAGTAGAAACGGGGTTTCACCATATTGTCCAGGCTGGTCTTGAACTCCAGACCTCGTGATCCACCTGCCTCAGCCTCCCAAAGTACTGGGATTATATGCATGAGCCACTGCGCTCAGCCCCTACTCTACTTTAATTACACTATTTTACTGAGATACAATCTATAGTCGGTAACGTACACATTTAACTGTACGATATGATGAATTTCAACAAATGTACACATCTATTAATGTGGCTAAAGATCCAGAACATTTATTTCATCCCATAAAGTTCCCTTGTATCTATTTTTAGTCAATTTCATCCCCCAGAGGGAACTACTACTCTGATTTTTAAGACCCAATGATCTGGCCAGGCACAGGGGCTCATGCCTGTATTCCCAGCACTTTGGGAGGCCGAGGCAGGTGGATCACTTGAGGCCAGGAGTGCAAGACCAGCATGGCCAACATGGTGAAACCCCATCTCTATTAAAAATACAAAAATTAGCCGGGCATGGTGGCAGGCGCCTGTAATCCCAGCTATTTGGGAGGCTGGGGCAGGAGAATTGCTCCAACCCGGGAGGCAGAGGTTGCAGTAAGCTGAAATCATGCCACTGCACTCCAGCCTAGGCAACAGAGCGAGGTTTTGTCTCAAAAAAACAGGCTGGGCATGGTGGCTCAAGCCTGTAATCCCAGCACTTTGGGAGGCTGGGCGGATCATGAGGTAAAGAGATCGAGACCATCTTGGCCAACATGGTAAAAACCTGTCTGTACTAAAAATACAAAAATTAGCTGGCTGTGGTGGCCTGTGCCTGTAATCCCAGCTACTTGGGAGGCTGAGGCAGGAAAATCGCTTGAACCCGGGAGGCGGAGGCTGCAGTGAGCCAAGATCGCACCACTGCACTCCAGCCTGGTGACAGAGTAAGACTCCGTTCCCCTCTGCCACAAAAAAAAAAAAAAAAAAAAAAAAAAAAAGGTGGAAAAAAAAAAAAAACCAATGATCACTTTACCTGCTCTTGATCTTATAAATGGAGTGCTTATTCAGTTTTTTTTGTTTTTGGCTTATTTCACTTAACATAATCTTTTTGAGATTCATCTATGCTGTGTGCATATTAGTAGTTATTTTTTATTATGAAGTAGTAGTCCATTATATAAATATATTACTTTTCAAATCTAGTATCCTAATGATGGATATTTGAATTATTTTTATCCACTGGAGATTTTTTTTTTTTACAGCTTTATTGAGGTATAATTGCCATTCTACAAACTGCCCATATTTAAAGCTTGTGATTGGATAAGTTTTGACAAATGTGTGCACTAATGAAACCATCACCATAACCACAGTAATGAACATATTCCCCTCCTAAAGTTTCCTTATGTCCCTTTGTAATCTCTTCTGTCCCTCATTCCTCAGACAACCACTGATCTGTTTCCGTCGCTCTAGACTAGCTTGCATTTCCTAGAAGTTTATGTAAATAGAATTATACAGTATGCATTCTTTTTTGTCTGGCTACTTTTTTTTTTTTTCTTTTGAGGCGGAGTCTCGCTCTGTCGCCCGGACTGGAGTGCAGTGGACAGATCTCAGCTCACTGCAAGCTCCGCCTCCTGGGTTTACGCCATTCTCCTGCCTCAGACTCCCGAGTAGCTGGGACTACAGGCGCCCGCCACCTCGCCCAGCTAGTTTTTGTATTTTTAGTAGAGACGGGGTTTCACCGTGTTAGCCAGGATGGTCTCGATCTTCTGACCTCATGATCCGCCCATCTTGGCCTCCCAAAGTGCTGGGATTACAGGCTTGAGCCACCGCGCCCGGCTTGTCTGGCTACTTTTACTCAGAATAACTATTTTGAGATTCATTCAAGATATTGTATGTATCATCAGTATTCATCCCCTTTCAGTGCCGAGTAGTATTCTGTTGTATGGATATACCACAATTTGTTTATACATTCACCTGTTGATAAACATTTGCGTTGTTTCTAGTTTTCACCTATTATGAATAAAGCTGCTGTGACCATTTGTCTTTAAGTCTCTGTGTGGACATATGTTTCCCTTTCTCTTTGGTAAATACCTAGGAGTGAAATGTCTGGGTCATAAAATGAATATGTTTAATTTTTATTTATTTATTTATTTTGAGACAGAGTCTGACTCTGTCGCCCAGACTGGAGTGCAGTGGCCTGACCTCTGCTCACTGCAAGCTCCGCCTCCTGGGTTGACGCCATTCTCCTGCCTCAGCCTCCTGAGTAGCTGGGACTACAGGTGCCCGCCACCACGCCCGGCTAACTTTCTGTATTTTTAGTAGACACGGGGTTTCACCTTGTTGGCCAGGAAGGTCTCGATCTCCTGACCTCGTGATCCGCCTGCCTTGGCCTCCCAAAGTGCTGGGATTACAGGCGTGAGCCACTGTGCCCAGCCCATGTTTAATTTTTTAAGAACCCAAAAAATTGTTTTCCAAAGTGGTTTGACCATTTCATTTCATTTATTTGTTTATTAAAAGAAAAAAAATTTTTTTTGAGATGGAGTTTTGCTCTTGTTGCCCAGGCTGGAGTGCAGTGGCGCCATCTCGGCTCACTGCATCCTCCACCTCCTGGGTTCAAGCGATTCTCCTGCCTCAGCCTCCTGAGTAGCTGCGATTACAGGTGCGTGCCACCACACCCAGCTAATTTTTTGTATTTTTAGTAGAGACACGGTTTCATCATGTTGGCCAGGCTGGTCTCAAACTCCTGACCTCAGGTGATCCACCTGCCTCGGCCTCCCAAAGTGCAGGTGTGAGCCACCGCCTCTGGCCAAGAAAATTTTTTTTTTAAACGAAGATGAAGTCTCACTCTGTCTAGCCCCTTTTATTTTCTTAATAGTGTCTTTGGAAAATAACAATTTTTAAATTTGAATGGAGTCTAATTTATTCATTTTTTTTCTTTTAGTGCTTTTTGTGTCATATTTAAGAGTCTTTTTTGGGGGCTGAGCATGGAGGCTCACGCCTGTAATCTCAGAACTTTGGGAGGCTGAGGCGGGTGGATCACCTGAGGTCAGGAGTTCAAGACCAGCCTGGTCAACGTGGTGAATCCCTGTCTCTACTAAAAATATGAAAATTAGCTGGGTGTGGTGACACATGCCTGTAATGCCACCTACTCAGGAGGCTGAGGCAGGAGAATCACTTGAACCCGGGAGGTGGATGTTGCAGTGAGCTGAGATTGTGTCACTGCACTCCAGCCTGGGCAACAGAGTAAGTACTCTGTCTCAAAAAAAAAAAAAAAAGTTTTTTTTTAACTTCAGCAATTACATTTTTCATGTCATTTTTTCAGCCGAAGGTACTTTTGGCTCTTTAATGTCCCTGGTCATCTTTTATAGTTTTCTGTTGCTTTATTGTTTTTTAAAAACTTAATTAATTGTGCCAGGAGTTATGGCTCACATCTGTAATCCCAGCACTTTTGGGAGTCTGAAGCTGGGAGATCACTTGAGCCTAGGATTTTGAGATTAGTCTGGGCAACATGATGAAATCCTGTCTCTACAAAACATAACAAAAATTAGCTGGGCATAGCAGCAAGCACCTGTAGTCCCAGCTGCTTGTGAGGCTGAGGCAGCAGAATTACTTGAAACCAGGAGGCAGACGTTGCAGTGAGCTAAGATCCTGCCACTGCATTCCAGCCTGGGCAACAGAGCGAGAGCCTGTCTCGAAAAAAACCAAATAGTAATTAATTAATTGTTTCAGCTGGGTGTAGTGGGTCACACCTGTAATCCCAGCACTTTGGGAGGCCTAGGTGGGAAGATCACTTGAAGCCAGGAGCTCAGGACCAGCCTGGGCAACATAGTGAGACCCCTGTCTCTACAACAATAAAATAAAAATTAGTCAAGCCTGATTGCATGCACTTGTAGTCCCAGTTACTTGGGAGGTTGAGATGGGAGGATTGCTTGAGCCCAGGAATTTGAGGCTTCAGTGAGCCATGATGGTGCCATCACACTTCAGCCTGGGCAACAGAGCAAGAACTTGTTTCAAAAAAAAAAGAGAGAGAGAGAAAGAGAGAGTCAGAGAGGAGCTTTGTTGCCCAGCCCAGGCTGATTCAAACTCCTGAACTCGGCCCAGCGTGGTGGCTCATGCCTGTAATCCCATCATTTTGGGAGGCCAAGAAGGGAGGATCACTTGAGGCCAGGAGTTGGAGAATAGCCTGGGCAACAAGTGATTCTCTCACCTCAAATCAACCTCCTGAGGAACTGGGACTACACCACAGGTATATGCCACCATGCCCAGCTGTCTTATTTTTTTCTTTTCTTTTCTCTCTCTCTCTCTCTCTCTGTCTCTCTGTCTCTCTCTCTCTCTCACTCTCTTTCTTCTTTCTTTCTTGGGACAAGGTCTTGCTCTGTGGCCCAGGCTAGAGTATAGTGATGTATTGTGATCATAGCTCACTGCAGCCTCAAAGTCCTGGGTTCGGTTGATCCTCTCACCTCAGCCTTCTAAGTAGCTTAGATTACATGCACCACCATGTCCAACTAATGTTTTATTTTTATTTTTGTATAGACGGGATCTTGTTGCTTTCTCATTTTTCATTTCACATTCTCTCTTTTGGTTGTTGTTGTTTTTTTGGTTTGGGGAGTTTTTGTTTTGTTTTGTTTTTGAGACAGTGTCTCACTCTGCCTCCCAGACCGGCATGCAGTGGCATGATCTCGGCTCACTTCAGCCTCTGCCTCCCAGGTTCAAGCGATTCTTGTGCCTCAGCCTCCTAAGGCTTACAAGTGCGTGCCACCATGCCTGGCTAATTTTTGTATTTTTAGTAGAGATGGGGTTTCATCATGTTGGGCAAGGCTAGTCTCGAACTTCTGACCTGAGGTAATCCACCTGCCTTGGGCTCCCAAAGTGCTGGGATTACGGGTGTAAGCCACCACACCCAGCCCTTTTTTTCTTTTCTTTTTTTGAGACAGAGTCTCACCCTGTTGCCCAGGCTGGAGTGCAGTGGCGAGATCTCAGCTCACAGCAACCTCTGCCTCCTGGGTTCAAGCTATTCTTCTACCTCAGCCTCCTGAGTAGCTGAGACTACAGCCATGCTCCACCTCGGCCTTCCAAAGTCCTGGCATCATAGGTGTGAGCCTCCGTACCTGGCCCTTTTTATTTTTTAATAAGTGGAGATGGAGTCTCATTATATTGTCAAGGCTGGTCTCAAACTCCTGAGCTCAAGCAATCCTCCTACCTCGTCCTCCCAAAGCACTGGGATTACAGGCATGAACCACCGCGCCCGGCCCTTTTTTTTTTTTAAATAAGTAGAGATGGAGTCTCATTATATTGTCAAGGCTGGTCTCAAACTCCTGAGTTCAAACAGTTCTCCTACCTCGGCCTCCCAAAGAGTTGGGATTGCAGGCATGAGCCATCATGCCTGGCCTATTCCACATTTTCTTTAATATTTCATTCATAGTTTTGTTTTTATTCCAATTTTTAATATCCTTACAGATCTAAATTTATAGTAGTTTCTGCTGACTCTCGTTCACAGTGGATTATTTCCTTGTGTGTCTGTGATTATGAAATTATATTACATTTTGTTATATTTTATTTTCTCTTAGAGATAGGTCTTGCTATCTTGCCCAGGCTAAAGTGCAGTGGCTATTCACAGGCACAATTATAGTGTCCTGCAGTCTCAAACTCCTGGGCTCCTGGGATCCTCCTCCTCAGCCCCCCGAGTAGCCGGGACTATGGGTATGTACCACCATACTCAGTTTAATATTATATTTTATTGATCTTAATCTGTAGGAATTCCAAGTGCCTATATTTGAGATGTTTTACTACAGAGAGAAATTTCATTTGCTTCTGCCAGATGCCAGAGGTTGCAACCAACCTGAGACAGTTTTACCTTCTTTCAGGAGTCCCAAATTAATGCAGGAGTCTCCGTTCAGCTTCCTCACCTTGCAGTGGGTTTACAAATTAGTATGCGATCCTCCCGCCTCAGCCTTCCAAGGAGCTAGGACTGCAGCCGCGCACCGCCAGTACTGTCGGAAGCAGGTTCTCAGTACATGCTATTAGGTGAGTAAATCCATAACATAATTAATGAAAGCAGTAGCTCTCATATAAGGAAGAACTGAGGGGGCCTTGGGAATGCCAAGAAGTGGGTGAATGTTCTCACTGGGCTGAATGAACCCATGAAGGCAGACTTCATGAAAGAGGCAGAAGTGGCCAGGCACGATGGCTCACGCCTGTAATCCCAGCACTGTGGGAGGCCGAGGTGGGTGGATCACCTGAGGTCAGCTTGGTCAACATGGTGGAACCCCGTCTCTACTAAAAATATAAAAATTAGCCAGGTGTAGTGGCGGTCACCTGTTATCCCAGCTACTCAGGAGGCTGAGGCAGGAGAATCACTTGAATCTGGGAGGCAGAGGTTGTAGTGAGCTGAGATCACGCTGTTGCACTCCAGCCTGGGTGAAAAGAGCAAAACTCTGTCTCAAATAAACAAATAAATAAATAGGTAGTAGCGTTTGAGCTGAGGCCTGAAGGACAGGTCAGATGTTGCTAAGCCTTCTAGGCTGAAGGGATGCAACAAGCAAAGTCCCAGTTCTTGGTAGGAAAAACCCAATTGTTCCACGGGCTTCTTCAGGGAAGAGCATGTGAAATCTGACTTTCCTCTGAACACCCAGTGTACTCTGGGAAGTGCTAGAGGTCCTCTGATAATTGAATGAACGTGAGGCTAGGGCACATGAGGAGAGATGAAGGCAGATGTAGCCAGAGAGGCAGGAGCCGGAGCAGGCATGGATTCATCCCTCTAGCGAACTTTCACTGAGCCTCTACTCCATGCTAGGTGCTGGAGACCCAGGTGGGCAAGCAGACACAACGTGCCCCAGGGGAGCTTCATTCTAGAGGGCCTGCAGAACACGGTAAGGAGCTTGGGCCTTACCTGAGGGCTCTGGGGAGTGGTCTTACACAGGGGAGTGACAAAATCAGCGTGCTGTGGAGACCCGGAGAGGGCGAGGGAGAAGCAGGGGGCAGAGCGAAGGGGCGCTGACCGCTGGATTAGGAGAGAGAGACTGGCCTGCCGAGGCCCTGCTTATAGAGTGATAAAAAGGGGGAAAAAAGGGTTTTAATACTCTCACGTACCATTCTGACAACAGATGTGTGGGTTTTTTTCCCCCGTGCCAAGCAATTCTCCAATTCTCTGCAGACATCAACTGGATGTCCTATAATTTAATTCGGTTCTGGCACTCAGTACCTAGTTAGTGCAGACCCCTACCTAGTTAAGGGCACATTCTCACAGATGCCCCTGACTTCAGATGCCAACTGTTCCTCCAAGCCTCCTGTCCTTCTCACTGACCAGTTAGAACTCAGGGGTCCCCACAACCCCTACCTTGGGTTGAATAATTTGATAGAATGGCTCACAAAACTGAGGGAAACATTTACTTACATTTACCAGTTTGTTTTAAAGGATATTACAGGGCAGGCACGGTGGCTCATACCTGTAATCTTAGCACCTTGGAAGGCCGAGGTGGGTAGATGGCTTGAGCTCAGGAGTTTGAGACCAGCCTGGGCAACATGGTGAAACCATGTCTCTGCAAAAAATACAAAAATTAGCTGGGAAAAAAGACCAGGTGCAGTGGCTCACACCTGTAATCCCAGCACTTTGGGAGGCCGAGGCAGGAAGATCACTTGAGGTCAGGAGTTTGAGATTAGCCTGGCCAAC
>NW_012118154.1:3408118-3411443 GCF_000951035.1 Colobus angolensis palliatus | reverse complement strand
TTCAGCTAAAAGAGTGGAAGAGGTGATTTATTATAGGGTTGTTACACTCGGCCACAAATAAACACAGATATAGTCCAGAATGTCACAAGTCCAGGGCAGAGGACCAACATGGGCAATTTTGTTTATGAGCAAGGTGGGTCTCAGAGGTGATCGGCGATCACAGGGCGATGAAGTTCTAGATCCACTGAGACAAGCTCTAGACAGTAGCATGCAGTCCCACAGCTTGTACCAGCATCCCCAGCGCCCGGCATTCCATGTTTCTGCTCCTGTGGCCTCCACGGTGCAACAAGCTAGCGGTTTACTTGGACCTCTGCCTCATCTTTCTTCTTTTGCGTTTCAGCCTGCGCATTTGCTTCTCCCTCCACTTGGCTCTCATGGCGCAGAGGTTTCCAAGAAAATGACGCTAAGGCCGAGAGGCCGGCCTATTTTTTTTTTTATTTTTTTATTTATTTTATTTTATTTTTTTTGAGACGGAATCACGCTCTGACGCCCAGGCTGGAGTGCAGTGGCCTGATCTCAGCTCAGTGCAAGCTCCGCCTCCCGGATTTACTCCAGTCTCCTGCCTCAGCCACCCCAGTAGCTGAGACTACAGACGCCCGCCACCTCGCCCGGCTAGTTTTTTGTATTTATTTATTTTTTTTAGTAGAGACGGGGTTTCACCGTGTTAGCCAGGATGGTCTTGATCTCCTGACCTCGTGATCTGCCCGTCTCGGCCTCCCAACGTGCTAGGATTACAGGCTTGAGCCATCGCGCCTGGCCGAGGCCGGCCTATTTTTTAACTTTTGGATTTAAGTTTCTCCCATCGCCACCTTTGCCCATAAAGGGGGTGGGATGTGAGGGAAGCACAGCCTGGTCATCCTAATCGCCATTAGGGAGCATCTCCTTCAGGCTGGGATGCAGCACCCATTAACACTTACACCTGGAGACCCAGATGGGGCACCGCCTACTCGGACTGCCCTTCCCTAACCTCTGCCCTGCCCTGCAGGCTCTGCATCCGGGAATGAGGACCACATTCACAGCAGGAGGGCCAATTCTTCCCCCACCGGGAAGATAAGAAGAGAGGGTACTCAGCTGCCTAGCGGCCCTCACCGCCTTGGATGGGGGTGAGATGGGAGAGGCACAGGTTGAGTGAGGCTCATTCCTGTGCAGAGGCCTCTCCATGCCAATGAGGAACCACATTAGTACCTCCTTAGCTTCTCCTTCCCTGCTCTGATCCTGAGATTACCAAACTGTCCTCCTTCCACCTCCCACCAGCCAGGCTCTCAACAGAGGAAAGCACTTCAGCATCTTGGCTCTCTCTCCCCTGAGCCTCTGCATGGCTGTTCCCTCTGCTGGGAAAAGTCTTCCCAATCTGGCCTACTCTTGTCTCACTTTCTAAATGCAAAACACCTATCCCTGGCCAGGCGCGGTGGCTCGTGCCTGTAATCCCAGCACTTTGGGAAGCCGAGGCAGGTGGATCACCTGAGGTCAGGAGTTCGAGACCAGTCTGGCCAAGATAGTGAAACCCCGTCTCTACTAAAAATACAAAAATTAGCTGGGCGTGGTGGCACACACCTGTAATCCCAGTTACTCCAGAGGCTGAGGCAGCAGAATCGCTTAAACCCAGGAGGCAGAGCTTGCAGTGAGCCAAGATCATGCCACTGCACTCCAGCCTG
The DNA here is from genome assembly GCF_000951035.1 of Colobus angolensis palliatus. Lineage (NCBI taxonomy): Eukaryota > Metazoa > Chordata > Mammalia > Primates > Cercopithecidae > Colobus > Colobus angolensis. The sequence continues at coordinate 3,409,788 of NW_012118154.1, read as the reverse complement.
GGCAACAGAGCAAGACTCTGTCTCAAAAAAAAAAAAAAATAGCCAGGCATGGTGGCAGGCACATGTAATCCCAGCTACTCAGGAGGCTGAGGCAGGAGAATCACTTGAATCTGGGAGGCAGAGGTTGCAGTGAGCTGAGATCGTGCCACTACAATTCAGCCTGGACGACAGAGTGAGACTCTGTCTCAAAAAAAAAAAAAAAAAAAAGACCCCTATCCCTGACTGGTCCTGTGTCTTCCTCTGCACCTCAAGACCCTCGTGCTTTCCCGTCATTGCATTGGTCTCCCCTGCTAGACTCTAAGCTCCAGGCAGACAAGGACCTCATCTTGCCCGGCCATTACTATGTCTTTCCTGTTCAGTCTATTGCCTGACTTCCATGCTACGTGCTCAGTAACGTTTGCTGAACAAATGGATGAGACAGAGTCATCTGAATTGAGTGAAGCAAAGGAGAGGTTTGTAATTAAGAGCTCCTGTGCTGGAAGAGATGGGGATGGCAGTCTCCAAACCTCATCAATAAACATTCTTCTTCTGAACCCGTCTATGAGGCCCTCCCAGTTTGGTACTCCCTGACCCTGCACAGTCAGCTCCTCCCAAACCCTTGGGTACACCCTTCCTGTTCTATCACCCCTTCTTCATCTCCTAGGACGCTGAGTTCCCATCCTTTCCCAATTTGCATTTGCTTCGCTTGTTTTTCGAATCATCAGCCCACCCCGTTGTACATATCTGCTGTTTTGCTTTCCAAAGTGGAAGCTGTCACGTGCCCGCCACGTTCCTTCAGGCTCACAGTGCACCTGAGATGCTTGACAGCACAGTGACTTAGGCCTCAGCACTGGATCTGCCTGCCTGTGTTCTATCCAGCTTTACCACTTACAAGACTGTGAATCTGAACGAGTTACTTCTCATTTCTGTACCTCTGTTTCCTCGTCTACAAGATATATCTATCAGGAGCATCTACCTTACGGGGTTATTGGAGAAGTCGCTGTGTCCACATGTGCGGTAACCAGCCTCCAAAGTGGCTGCGGCTGCAACGCCCCTCCTGGTATTCCTACTGTTGTCTAGTCCCTTCCCACAATGAATGGGCCTCATCAGTGTCATCAGTGGGATCCCCAGAAGGGATGGTGCGTGACTTCTGAGACAAGCCCTATAAGACAGCATGGCTCCTGCCTGGCTCTCTTGGATCACTCCCTCTGAGGGAAGCCAGCTACCATGTCAAGAGGCCACTGAAAGCCGGGTGCGGAGGCTCATGCCTGTAATCCCAGCAACGTAGAGGCCGAGGCGGGAGGATCACTTGAGATCAGGAGTTTGAGACCAGCCTGGCCAACATGGCGAAACCCCGTCTCTACTAAAAATACAAAAATTAGCCAGGCGTGGTGGCAGGTGCCTGTAATCCAGCTACTTGGGGGCTAAGACAGAAGAATCGCTTGAACACGGGAGGTAGAGGTTGCAGTAAGCTGAGATCACGCCACTGCACTCCAGCTTGAGTAAGAGAGCGAGACTCCATCTCAAAAAAAAAAAGAGAACATTCAAGAAGCCCTATGGAGAGCTCCACGTGTCAAGGAACTGAGGCATCCTGCTCCGGACCTCGTGATCCGCCCACCTCGGCCTCCCAAAGTGCTGGGATTACAGGCGTGAGCCACTGCACCCTGCTCTTCTTCCTTTCTTCCTTTCTT
>NW_012118154.1:3403428-3407269 GCF_000951035.1 Colobus angolensis palliatus | reverse complement strand
CAGGATGGTCTCGATCTCCTGACCTCGTGATCTGCCCGTCTCGGCCTCCCAAAGTGCTGGGATTACAGGCTTGAGCCACCACGCCCAGCCTAGTTTTTGTATTTTTAATAGAGACCGGGTTTCACCATGTTAGCCAGGCTGGTCTCGAACTCCTGATTTCAGGTGATCTGCCTGCCTCGGCCTCCCAAAGTGCTGGGACTGCAGGCATGAGTCACTGTGCCTGGCCTTTTTTGTTCTTTTTTTAGACCTGGTGTCTCACTCTGTCACTCAGGCTAAAGTGCAATGGCACAATCTTGGTTCACTGAGGCCTCGACCTCCCAGGCTCAAGCGATCTTTCTGCCTCACTCCCAGGTAGCTGGGACTATAAGCACACACCACCATGCCTGGCTAATATATATATATTAGAGATGCAGTCTTGCTCTGTTGTCCAGACTTGCCTTGAACTCCTGGCCTCAAGCAATCCTCCCACTTTGACCTCTCAAAGTGCTGAGATTTATAGACGTGAGCCACCCCACTCAGCCCCAAATTTCTAATCCACAGGCACTGTGAGAAAATAGTTATTCCTTTAGGCCCCTGAGTTTTAGAAAAACGTGTTACATAGCTACAGATAACTAATACAGTGCATAAAATGCTTAGAATGGGCCAGGTATGGTGGCTCACGGCTGTAATCCCAGCATTTTGAGAGGCCAAGGTGGGCGGATCACCTGAGATTAGGAGTTCAGGACCAGACTGGCCAACATGGTGAAACTCCATCTCTACAAAAATACAAAGTTAGCCGGCTGTGGTGGCACACGCCTGTAATCCCAGCTATTTGGGAGGCTGAGGCAGGAGAATTGTTTGAACCCGGGAGATGGAGGCTGCAGTGAGCTAAGATCGTGCCACTGCACTCCACCCTGGGCAACAGAGCGAGACTCCATCTCAAAAAAAAAAAAAAAAATGCTTAGACTATCTGACACGCTGTCTCCGTACACATTAGCCATCATTAACTCCATTTTGCAGGCAGCAGGACTGAGGTTTAGCTTGCTGAAGTAATGTGCCCCGTGCACATGGCTAGGATGGACCTGGCCAGCCATGTCATAAACCCAAGACATTTAGTGCCACGTCCTAGGCTCCTTTTTCTGTCCCACTCTACCAGTTATCTGTTTTGAAGGAATAATACCTAGTGGCATAAAAATCACTGTTTGATCATTCTTCTGGACTTTGTGAGTCAGGAATTCCAGCAGGACACTGTGGGGATGGTTAATCTCTGCTTTACAGTATCTGGGGTCTTAGTAGGAAAATAAAAGTATGGGGGTAACTGGACATCTGGGCGCTGCAATATCACCTGTATGTGTGGCAGGAGATGCTGGCGTTTGGTTGGGACCCCTCATATGGACCCTTCCTGAAACCTGGGCCTCCTCAGAGATGGTGACTAGGTTCCAGACTGAGTACCCCAAGAGACAGCGAAAGCTGCCAGTTCCTTAAGGGGTGGGCCCAGAAAGTGGCATAGTGTCACTTCTCCCACATTCTATTGGTCAGCCAGACACAGACCCCAGATTCAAGGGAAGCATCCATAGAACCTGCCTCTCCATGGAAGGCAGGTCAGAGAGGATTTGGGGGCCATTTAAAAACATTTCTGCACCCACAGCAGCCTCCCTTGTTTGGGAGGTGCTCAGAAAAACCAGCCCTGCAGACCATACTCCTGTAGACTGGCTTTATGTGCACAGAAAGAAACGCAGGCCCAGTGCTGTGGCTCTTACCTGTAATCCCAACACTTTGGAAGGCCGAGGTGGGTGGATCACCTGAGGTCAGGAGTTCAAGACTAGCCTGGCCAAAATGGTGCAACTCTGTCTCTACTGAAAATATAAAAATTTGTTGCCCAGCTTGGGCAACAAAGTGAGACTCTGTCTCAAAAAAAAAAAAAAAAAAAAAGACATGCCCTAGCTCTTCCTTGCCTGCAGTTTATAGACCTGACTCTTTTTTGTTTGTTTGTTTTTTGAGACGAACTCTTGCTCTATCTTCAGGCTATAGTGCAGTGGCACCATCTCAGTTCACTGAAAACTCCACCTCCCGGTTCAAGTGATTCCCCTGCCTCAGCCTCCTGAGTAGCTGGGATTACAGGCACCTGCTACCACGCTTGGCTAATTTTTGTATTTTTAGGAGAGATGGAGGTTTATCATGTTTTTCAGGCTGGTCTTGAATTCCTGACCTCAAGCAATCCACCTGCCTTGGCCTCCCAAAGTGCTAGTTTTACAGGTGTGAGCCACCGTGCCCTGCCAATATACCATTATTTTATATACTAAGAAAAAAATACTATCCATTAAGCCATGGCATACCTTCAGTTTAAGATGCATTCTGACTTCAGAGATGTTCAAATGTAAACAGATTTAAAACGTTATATAGAGTCAATAAAATACATTTACTGCATTTAAAAGATGAGGCGGCCAGGCGCGGTGGCTCACACCTGTAATCCCAGCACTTTGGGAGGCTGAGGCGGGCGGATCACCTGAGGTCAGGAGTTTGAGACCATGACAGCTAACATAGTAAAACCCCGTCTCTGCTAAAAATATAAAAAATTAGCCCAGCATGGTGCTGGAAGCCCGTAGTCCCAGCTACTCTGGAGGCTGAGGCAGGAGAATCGCTTGAACCCGGGAGGCAGAGGTTGCAGTGAGTGGAGATTGCGCCACTGCACTCCAGACTGGGCGACAGAGTGAGACTCCATCTCAAAAAATAAATAAATAGATAAAATATGAGAAAACAGGCACAGAGAGGTTAAATAACTTGCCCACGGTCCAGTAAGAGACAAAGCCAGGATTTGATTGAAACCAGGTAGCCCAACTCCAAAGCCCAAATTCTTAATCATCATTTGATGCAGGGCTGGGGGTTGTGAGCACTGTGGAAGTTTTCAGGGAGGCCAGCGTGGCCGCTGAGGGTGAAGTGCATTCCAGGGGAGCAGGCAGTCTGGTGGCGCCTCTGGGAGACTGGGGTCCACTGTGAGAGGGTTCTGGGTGGGCTGGGGCTACGGAAGGATGGGACAGACAGGATAGAGATCCTTGAAAACTGGGCAGGACTGGCCAGGCACGGTGGCTCATGCCTGTAATCCCAGCACTTTGGGAGGCCGAGGCAGGCGGATCACTCGAGGTCAGGAGTTCCTGACCAGCCTGGCCAACATGGTGAAACCCCGTCTCCATTAAAAGTACTACAAAAATTACCCAGGCATGTGGCTCATGCCTGTAATCCCAGCACTTTGGGAGGCCGAGGCAGGAGGATCACCTGAGGTCAGGAGTTTGAGACCAGCCTGGCCAACATGGTGAAACCACATCTCTACTAAAATACAAAAGTTAGCTGGGCGTGGTAGTGCATGCCTGTAATCCCAGTTACTCAGGAGGCTGAGGCAGGAGAATCGATTGAACCCAGGAGGCAGAGGTTGCAGTGAGCTGAGATCGAACCACTGCACTCCAGCCTGAGCAACAGAGTGAGACTGTCTCAAAATAATGATAATAATAATAATAATAATAATTTGTAAAAATAATATATTGGAAAAAAGGGAGAGGTACGGCCAGGTGCAGTGGCTCACACCTTAATCCCAGCACTTTAGGAGGCCGAGGTGGGTGGATCACCTGAGGTCAGGGGTTCGCCACCAGCCTGGCCAACATGGTGAAACCCTGTTTCTACTAAAAATACAAAAATTAGCTGGGCATGGTGGCAGGCACCTGTAATCCCAGGTACTTGTGAGGCTGAGGCAGGAGAATCGTTTGAACTTGGGAGGTGGAGGTGGCAGTGAGCCAAGATCGTGCTATTGCATTCCAGCCTGGGCAACAAGAGCGAAATTCCGTCTCAAAAAAAAAAAAAAAAGAGAGAG
>NW_012118154.1:3388420-3403378 GCF_000951035.1 Colobus angolensis palliatus | reverse complement strand
AAAAATACAAAAAATTAGCCGGGTGTGGTGGCGCACGCCTGTAGTCCCAGCTACTCGGGAGGCTGAGGCAGGAGAATCGCTTGAACCCAGGAGGCAGAGGTTGCAGTGAACCAAGATCGTGCTATTGCATTCCAGCCTGGGCAACAAGAGCGAAATTCCGTCTCAAAAAAAAAAAAAAAAAAAAGAGAGAGAGAGAGAGAGGTACTACTGTGGAAAGGGTAGGAGTTCTTCCCATCCTTAGGGCCTCTCTGGACACCCTGGAACAATGATTCTAACCCTGGCTGTGGGTTACACTAACCAAGGCCCCATATACGACCATTTATTCCAGAATCTCTGGAGATGGGGCCAAAGCACAGCAAGTTTTACGGCTGCCCAGGTGGCTCTGATACGCAGCGGGCTGAGAACGCTTACCCTGGAGCCTCGAGGTATCCAGTTTGAAAACCCATGGGCTGGGATCTCTGCCAGGCCTAGGCACTCAGACCGTGCCTTGTGGTTGGCAACAGACCTCTCTTCTCATGTTCCATGTCCCATGTCCCACTCCCAAACCAAAAACTCCTGATAGGCAAGGGACGAAAAACCAGGGTTTCTCAACCATGCTCTGACATTTTGTGTCTTTCTTCTCTTTCTTTCTTCTTCTTCTTCTTTTTTTTTTCCTGTCTCCGTTTCCTGGTAAACACTGACATTTTGGACGGGATAATTCTTTGCTGTGGGGACTTTCCTGTGCATTGCGGGGTGGTTAGCAGCATCTCCAGTCTCTACCCACCAGAGACCAGTAGTACATCCCCCCCAGTTAAAACAATCCAAAATGACTCCAGATGTTGCAAAATGTCTACCGGGGTGCAAAATCACCCCCATCTGAGAACCACTGTGCTACTCTGAGAGTCTCCCATCCTTCCTCTGCCCTCTCCAGTTGCAGACAGAGGCTAGGCAAGGGCAGAGGCCATGAACAGCAAGTTTAGTTAGGCCTGGCAGGACGGAGGCCTCTGAGGGAGGCCAGGGTTTGAAACTGTTAACACGATGGAGGGAGGGCATGCCCGCGAACCCACCGACATGATCTCACTCTAGCGGGGTGAGTTTTCCAGAACACGCATTCCCGGATTCCTAATCAGTCATAGGAGGGCCTGGAATAGCTTCTGGGGCAGATGCCCCCGCTTTCCCGGAACAGGCAGAAGGGGGTGTGGGTGTGGTGGGAGTGGCGTAGGGGATTCTTTCCTTCTGTAGATATTTTCCTGGCATTGTTGACAGCTGTGTGATTGGTTGAGGGCTGGGGGGGAGGAACTTTCCAGCTGTGGGTGCCTGGGTTCCCAGGAAGCTGTCTGACACTGGGATTGGGGGGGGTCTGGGTTTTTGGGGATTTTCTTGTTTTTTATTATCTCACCAAGCAAAAGCAGGGATGTCTGGGTTTTAGGGTCTGGAGACTGTTTTTGGAGCTGGGACTAAGGGGCTGGCGGGTTCCCCTCCAAGGGATGTAGAAGTTGTGAGTGCATACTCCTTAGAGCTGGAGGCTGGGAGGTTGTCAGCATCTTCACAAGCCACTTTTTGCTTGGAGGTGGTGGGACCTGAGGGAAGACAGAGGATGGGAAGCCTACGGGAGGGGCCTGGGAGGGACAGAGGGAGGGAGGGTGGGTGGTGGAAGGCACTGGGTGGGGTAGGATTCCTGTCCTTATCCCAAAACTCACTCCACCAGGAGACTCAGAACACCCAGAAGCAGGACAACTCCAAAGACGGAGAGGAGCAGAATCTTGGCTTCCCAAAGATCCTGACTTCCTGCAGGGAACCCAGGAGGCAGTGAATGATTCTGGAACGCACACTCACCGACGGGGGAGCCCAAGGGCTCAGGGATCTGGGCAAGGTGGGGCGGGGCCAGGGTGGGTATGAGGACCTGGGAAGCAGCGCTTTCGGGGCCAGCAGGACACCTCCATCCCCTTGCAGGTGGAGCAGTTGTACAGCGTGGTGCTGCCCCCTACAGGAGACAGCAGAGGCAACGCTGGGGAGGGGAGGCCGGGCCTCCACCCTGCCTGGTACCCAGTTTCTTCCTGCAGCTGCCAGGCCCTCCTCTGACACCCTGCAGGCCCCAGGTTCTTGCTACCCCTTTCCTTTCCTACTCACGGCAGACAGGGGGACAGAGAGCTGAAATGAAAGACAAGGAAGGGGTGGGGTGTGAGTGGATGAGCTGCTCACCACACATCCCTTTGGCTAAGACGCTAGGCTCCCCTTGAGGCCCATCCCGCGTCGGTACCTTCCCTGATGTACTCAGGGAGCTTGATCTTTCGAAGCCAACTCCAATATGAAGGGAGTGAGGAGAGAGCCTCTTTGATCTCTGGGGAGGCGGAGAGCAGCTCTGTTGCCCTGGGCCTCGACAGGGCCAGTGCCCCCTCCCTTCACCCAGCCCCCTCCCTGTCAGCCCTCCTGTCTCAGCCCCTCCACCCTTCCCCTCTCACCCCAGCCCCTGCCATCCACCCCTCTCCCTAGTGTCCTCCCAAGCCCCTAGGTCACTCTTTCCCCTTGACCTCACCCATGACCCTCAGGACTCTGTGAGTCTTCTCTGTGACTTTGTTCATGGACACCTCATCTGTGGAGATGGGCAAGGACCAGCGACTCCCTCACCAACTCAGGTTCTGGGGTCTCTCCTGACTTTCCCAGATATGGAGCTCTCTCAGAGAGAGAGGCCAGCATGTCCACAAAGGGCCACAGATGGAGGGCACAGCTGGGAGGTCACATGCCACCCTATGGGGGTATGGGGGTGAGTGCTTGCTGGACTCATCCCTGGATGTCTGATCCTACCTAAGGCAAAGGCCGAGAAGTCCGGGGAGGCCCCACATTCCTTCTGCCCGGCCTCCATCTGGTTGCAGAGCCGAGCCAGGCGGCCTGACAAGTCGTGGCCTGGGAGGCGGCAGAAGACACAAGCCTGGGCGGCTGCCAGAAAAACCCCGCCTAGTGCCAGCCTCCACATGAGGACCACTGGGGGATGGGGCGGGGCTACCCCAGCTGGGCCGAGGAATGCTCTGCAGCCCTGGCTCCAGCCCTTGCCTGGAGGTTCTAGAGTGTTCCAGAACAATGGCACTGCCCATCCTCAGCTAGGGTAAAGCTGGGGCTCAAGGAACTGGGGTCCAGAAGACATCTCCAGCAGGCGATGGGCAGAGAAAGCAGGGCTTCTGTTGTGAGGGGACAGCACCCCCAACCTAGCCCTCAACAGCCTTCACAAGTTTGTGGTTCCAAAAGCAGTTTTATTTTTCTTCTCGTAAATCATGACCAGTGAGAAATAATGCGTGCCCCCCCCCCAGTGAAGAAGCTGTGCATGAGTATCCCACCCGCTCTGGGACCCAGAAATCCCATCCTTTCCCATCTCCTCCCCCACTGTCCGAACTCTTCATCTCCTCTCTCTGCCCTGGGCAGCCTTGGGCCTTCCCCAGCTATCTCCTAGCAACAGGCCCATGGTTGCCTCAGCAACCAAGAGTTCCATACAGGCCTCAGAGGCCCAGCTAAGCCCAGTGACTTCTCTTACCTCTCACCAGGAAGATCCCAGTGACTCAAACCCCACAGACCCCTCCTGGCTACGTAGTGATGCATATACATGCGTGCACATACACACACACACACACACACACACACACACCCTGTGATTAAACTACTAATTGTCAGCCACCTCACAGGTATACCACAGACACACCCTGTGCCAGAAGAGTCACTAGGCAACCCCAAACAGGCCTGGACATGCAGACATCACAGACACTGCAGTCAGCAACACAGATAGGAACCAGGATGCCATGGACCTATACATCAGTCAGACACACGGGCTGATATGCACGCACACATGAGGGAAGGCCAGGACCCAACAAATACTGCCCTCTTCCCCCTGGCCAGCCCTGCTATCAATATAGGATTCTTCCAGATGAGGGATGCTCCAGCCCCATTGCCGTGGGGACTCTCCTAGCTCCCGTGTGTCAACCTAGGGTGGGTTGTGGCCTTTCCACGTCCCTCAGTAGATGGCTTGGAACACAGCAAAGAATTCCTCTTCCCATGTTCCAGAGTGTTCTGGCCTCTCATTGGTCAATCAGGCCAGGCCAGGCCACCCAGCTTCAGGAGGAGAAGCCATGGTCCGAGAGACTGCATTGGGAAAATGCGAAGTCCTCCCTTTTCCCCAGACCTCAATATCCTTCCAGGATTTTGCCAGGTCTGGTCTGGGTAAAGAGATGTTCCCCCCTTTTCCAGTCCCTTAAACACTGAGATCCAAATCAAGGAGAGACTGGAGGTCCCCAGCCTTAGGTGAGAACAAGCCAAGAGAACCTTCCCTACCCCTCCCAGGGTCAGCACAGGTCGAGACCTTCTGGATCATTTGTGAGTCCTTGGTGGGCCAGGTTTGGGAATTCCTGCCCACATCTGAGCTCCAGTCAGGGGCAGGAGAACCCCGACTCTCATAGCTCCTGAAGCAGAGCTGGCAAGAGGCTTCAGGGGTGCCAGTACCCCATTCTCTCTCCTCCCCACAATCAAACTGAGAAGAGTCCTCAGTGCCGGACAAAGCGCAGAGACCGGGAGTTGAGCAGGTCTTCGGGGTCGGGGAAGACAGAGTCTAGGCGGAAGCCGTGCTCGAGAGCCACCCGCAGCACCTCCTCCAGGAAGCTTGGCGTGCCCACCACCTCCCGCCGCTCTCCTGGCCCTCCAGTCCACAGCGGCTGCAGCCCCAGTCTCCCATACTCCACCTCCGGGAGTTCCACGGGGCGGGGGGCCCACTCCAGATGAAAATGTGGGCCCCCCTCTGCCCTATCCCCACTGGCCACACCAAATCGGGCCCGCAAAGCACCTAGACAGTCAGGGTCGGTGCAGAAGAGGTTGGCTCGGAAGGTGTCCACTTGGACGGAGCTCAGCTCATAGTGATGGGGACCCCGGCGAGCAGAGAAGTGCACCAGGCGGGGACTGGCATCGACATCTGCGTGGAGCAGGGCAGCTGTGGGTGCAGGGGTCCCCCGAGAGGCCTCCAGTTCCCGCAGCGCGTCCAGGAGGGGCCGGATCTGGTAGAAGTCAGCCTCTGCCCTGAGCAGCGCTGTCTCTCCGTACCCGCGGGGCAGGTCCAGGCGGCCCAGCCTCAGGAAATTGAGGATGTGCCGGAAGGCCTTGCCATCCCGATCGATGAAGTAGTGGCCGCCTCCTTGCGGATTGAGGTTAGGAGGCATGGGGGTGCCGGCCCTAAACATGGCCCCCAGCATGGAGTCTGGGAAGCGGGTCAGGGTCTCCAAAGTGGTGGAATATAGTGTGCCCCCCACATTCAGGGTCACGGGGCCCCCAAAGGAGGGGGGCGAAGAGGGCACAGGAGGAGGAGAAATTTTGGGAACCACAGGAGACACCGAAAGAAAAAAAAAGGCACAACTTCCTGGGTGTGTGCAGAATTGGGTCGAAGTTGTCAGATTCGCTGGGTTGGAGGCACAGGTGGAGCACACGCAGTAAGGTTGGGGGCTCACCCCAGCTACTTTGGTGGTGGATGGGGAGCTGGTCTCAGGACACAGAAATCCCCAAAGGGTTGAGAGAAGAGATGAAAAGAGCAGAGGGCAGCCAGAGAGGGGAAGGGAGCTTGAGGTTTGGACGTATCGGATTTGAGGTGGTCAGCGACAGCCCTCTGTGGTCTTCAGACAGTGGGTTTCCGGAATCCAACCAGCAGATGACGGTGGCGAGCACAGGGCCGACTCTGAAGGGCTGGCTTCCGAGACCCCGGGCAGATCGCTGCCGCCGTGGATGAGTTCCCCAGGGCTCTGGGGCCACTCAGAGGCCTGGCCTGGCTGCCGGCGCGGGTCCCAGGAGATAGATACGGAACTGACGGGAGCGGATGGCGGAGCCCCCTTGTATCCGCCGGGGAGCGATGATGCGTGTGCTCAGCCCGGGCTGGGGAGTGTCCGAGGGCTCTGATGGAAACAGCCAGGAGTCTCGGGACCCGGCCGCGCCGCCTTCCCTGGGTGTCGCCGCAGCCGCTGAGGCCCTCTCCGCCCCCAGGAAGTGGCCTAAGGGCAGCGGCCCGGGGCCCTTTAAGAGACAGCCCCGCCCCTTGGCGCCCCGCCCCCGCCCCCGCGAGGCTCGCGCTGCTCGGGCGGAGGCGGGAGGCTGGAGACGAGTCTCGGACGCGAGAGACTGGGCGGACTGGCTGGACTGGCAGACGCTGGCGGGACGGGGTGACTCAGGCACGTCGTCCCGGATGTGGCCGGGACCTCCCCGCCGCCCCTACAGGTGTGCCCGACCTCACGTCTCCAACTCGGCGGGGCTGGAGCCTCTAACCCCACCGCTCAGAGCCCGAGGCCCGGCCCGGGAGCCGTGTCCCTCCCAGCGGCTCCCCCGGGGAATTCCCGAGGGGGCGGGTGCTGAGCCGCCGCATTCCGGGGATGCCTTCCGGCCGGGGTGGCCCGGGCGCGCTCTCTCCGCGGCGGCGGCGGGGCCAGCGAGCCCCAGGGCCAGCCCCACCCCTCGGCAGGACTGGGCCGGCCTGGTCACCCCAGCCCGAGAGCCCCCGCCCCGCAACGCCCGGCGCTTGGGTCGCGGCCGAAGCTGCCGCCTCGCTCCCTGGAGTCGCCCCTTGCTGGACTCGAGGTCGCAAACCCCCAGCCGCTCCCCGCACCCCGGGAGCCTCAGCGCCCAACACCCTACAGGTCCAAAGGTGGCGCCCAAGAAGTGAACCAGAAGGGAAGAGCGAAGCACGGAAGCTTTAATGGCAGAGGGCCCGGTGACGGGGAGGGGAGGGAGGCGCAGACCCTTAGGGCCTGGGGTCACAGCGTGTGGAGGTCGTGACTGCGCCGGCTCAGCTTCTCCGGGTCGTCTGACGCCATAAGGGAGAAGTCGCGGAAGATGTCGAGATACGTCTCATCTCCTGAGGGAGGGAGGAAAGGCCGGGAGGCGGCTGGGCCCCAGTGCAGAAGGGCAGGATCCGGCGTTTGGGGCCCGCCTGGGGACCTCGCGCTCCGAGCCTGGATGGGAACGTGCGCGCCGCGAGCACCGCGCCAGCGCCTATGCCTTGCCAGGGCCTGGCACGTCGCATGCGCCCAATACGCATTTGTTAAATAACGGAATGAATGCAGCTGGGCACTAGGGAGAGAGGTCACCGTGGACCAGAAACCCAGAGTTCGGGTGTTGGGCCTGGGGGGTGTGGTGGGTGTATTCTTTACCTGCCTGCCCCTGGGCCGCTTCAGCCTCCCTCATCTTTGCCAGTCGTAGCCTGAAGGGAAGGGAATTAAGACATGAACGACGCTATACTTGGCCGGGCGCGGGGGTTCACGCCTGTTATCCCAACACTTTGGGAGGCCGAGGCAGGTAGATCACGAGGTCAGGAGATCAAGACCGTCCTGGACAACATGGTGAAACCCTGTCTCTACTAAAAATACAAAAAATTAGCCGGGTGTGGTGGCGCACGCCTGTAGTCCCAGCTACTCGGGAGGCTGAGGCAGGAGAATCGCTTGAACCCAGGAGGCGGAGGTTGCAGTGAGCTGAGATGGCACCACTGCACTCTAACGTGGGCGACAGAGTGAGACTCCGTCTCAAAAAAAAAGAAGGACACTATTCTCACCTCCCCCACCAACTTCCCATCCTTTGAGCTGGGTTGCGTTCGTTCATCTGCCCACCCGGGGTCACGTCTAGTGCTAAAAAGATGCCTGACGGCAATGTTGATGGGCGAATGACGCCGCGAATGACGCCTCTCAGGGTGGGCCAAGCATCCTCGCACCCTGCCCGCCCTCCCGCCTGCCTTCTACTCCACGCCCCAATGCACACTTGGCGCAGCCTTTCTTGAGCCTGGCCCAGGCGCTGGCCCAGCCCTTCCCCAGGCCCCACCAGGCAGGCTCCAGTTTCTGCATCAGCCCCGCCCGCCTGAAAGTGGGCGGGTGGTGGTGGTGGGGTGCCAGCGCCAGCCCCTGCCCTTCAGGCATTCTCACAGAGTGACGATGTCAGCGTTGGCTGTTTCCATGGCGATGGTCAGAGGGTCCCTGCCTTCAGAGTCTCGAGCCCCCAGATCAGCCCCCCGTTTCAGGAACAGGCAGGCGAGGCTGGAGAGAAGAGCCAGGGTGAGCCAGCCACCCAGCTCCTCCCAGCCTTCCTCCCCATGGCTGTCATCCCTACCCTGTGTGGCCAAGAATGGTTGCGTGGTGCAGCGGGCCCCGGCCCATACTGTCTGCTTGGTTCACATTCGCCCCGTTCTGGAGGAGAAACTCACAGGCCAGAAGAGAATTCTGCATGGAGAGATCGAGAAGGGGGGTTGAGGGTGGCATCCCTAGTGGTGGATTTCAAGATGTCTTAGGATGGCGCCAGTTCACAGAATGGGAGGGTGGGGTGTGTTAATCAGGAGTGTGGAAGGGGTTACAGCTAACTCAGGCTTGACTCTATCTCTTTGCATGTATTCATATATAAATCTGTAGTACAAGCTTATGAGGTATGTTACTGTTTTACAGATGAGACTGAGATTGTTAAAAGTCTCCTGTAAGGGGTGAGAGCCTGGGTTCAAACTCAGGTTCTCTGCCTCCAAATCACACACTCTTAGCAACCAGTCTCTGTTGCTGATATCTCTCTATGGGTGGAGGCCCTCGGGAACAGGTCGTGGGAAGAGGAGGTAAGGGCAGGGCCTAGAGTCAGGAGTAGGTGTCAGAGCCCTAGGGTGGGGTGGGGAGGTAAGCAGGGCTCTCACAGCAGCTGTGGCCTGGATCAGCGGTGTGGCATTCTCTTGGCCCCCATTGACCCAGTTGACATCAGCTCCATGGGCAAGGGCATCGGCCATGGTGGGAAGAGATGGAGGATGCCCAGACGCTCGAAACAGCAAGGCCCCAGGGTGCAGGCTTCCCAGGTCCTCAGAGGGGGGCTCTGTTCGGGGGATTTGGTTCTTTTAGGGGGAAGCAGCTCCGAGTCTGGGAAGAAAACCCTCAGCACAGTGCCCCGATGCTCTAACGGGACATGTCTTTTGTAAATGGTGGGGAGCTTGGGACTGTGGAGGGAACAGAGTGTGCAGGCGTGGGTATGTGGAAGTGTGAGTATGCATGTGTACGAGTCCCTAGGGTGTGGGGGAGAGACGGCATCACCACCTCATCCAGTCCAACCACCCCAACTGCTGGGATGACACAGGTGAGCTGACTGCCTGACACTCAGCCTCAGCTCTCAACCCCTGCCGCTCCAGCCAAACCCACCCCTCCTTTTCTCATGCTGCTGGCACCCTTTACCCTACCTGCCCACACCCAGCCCCACATTCCTTCCCATTCTTCATGTCACACTCCACTGTAACCCCTGAAACGGCAGTCCGGTCCCTCCGACATTCTCCGGGGAAAGGCCTGGGCTTCACACTCTGTGCCTCCCTGCAGGACCCAGCACGGTGCCAAGTACACAGCAGGTGCTCAATGAATGCCCAGCCAACCCTATACCTGGCTTGGATCTCAAGCTCCCTGGCCGGGGCCTGATGGAAGGCTTTGGGGGCACAGGAGGCTGCCCCCTTGGGGGCCCCCGGCCACCTCTTCGCCCTCGAATCTCAGGCAGCTTGGTCAGGAACTTCTTCTCCACATATTTAGCATGAATCCAGGCCTCCTTCTCCTGCCTGTGGGAGGGGAGAAGCATGCAGTCTTCCCTCTTCTTGCTCCAGGTATCCCCCATTCCCCTGGGAGGCTAAACCCCAAGCTTACCGGGAGCAGCTGGGCCCTGGTTTCTTCACTGCCATGGCCTCCACACGGGCCTCATAGATCTGGTTGATGACGACATTTCCCAGCTCACACATGAGCTTCGAGAGGCCCAGGCAGAGGCAGAGACAGGTAAGGTAGGGGTGAGTGATTCCTCAGGGGTCTCGCCCCTGCACCCCCATGTCCTTGCCCTGCCCCAGGTTCTTGCCCCCAATCTTCACAATACCCCAAGTTACCTTCACTAGTTCTGGCTCCCATGAGTCAAGGGTCAGAGACCGGACTTTGGAGAAGTGAACACCAAGGCTCCTGGAGGGCCAGAGGGGAGGGTGAGGCCCTGTGCGGGGCAGTGGCCTGGGCAGCTGCTGCTGCTCCTGAAGACACTGGGAGGCAAGGCTGGCATGGGGGCCCATGCGGAGGTGCTGGCCCAGGAAGCAGGGCAGCTGCGGCCATGTAGCTGCCATGTAGCCTTGCCCTGGCCCTGGCAGGACCCTGCCTCGTCACCGATTCCTTCTTCCTTAGGTTTCATTTCAAGGCTCCAGCCACCTCCCTTCTCTAGTGACATTTTGGCCTGGGCAACCTCTCCCATGTCACCTCTCTTCCACCGCACTGAGGCGGGGGGCAAGGGCCTTAGACACTTGCTAAGGCCTCATGAGCGTTTCTCTGCCTGGTCTTCCTTGGCTCCCCCAGCCTCAGCAGCCTGGACCCCACGCTTCTTCCAACCAAGCCAACAAATTCTGGGTATCCCCCAATTCTGGCCAGACTAGGACACAGAGGGGCCAGGCCCACCTGGGTCCAACTGGCACCCCACAGGCTTGGGCCCAGGCCTGGTACCCAGTGACAAAGCCAGAAGCTAAGAGAGGAAGCCAAGACAGGGAAGGAAGAGGGGCCAGTGTGATGAGCTGTCTATTGGAGCCACACTGTGGCCCAAAGGAGTGGGGCCCCCGCCTGGGCCTCATGGAGTAACCTGTGGATGCCGGAACACTGAATGCAGAGGGTGACACCAAGGTTGATGCTGGCCCACTCTGGGGCTGGCTCCCGGCAGTCGCAGCACTGGGCATTGCCATCCACACTCTGGACCTGTGCCACCACGTGCCCGGCTCCCCCAGACTCCCTTCCCCTGGCCATTCCACCACAGCCCAGGGTGGCAGCAGAGCCTATGGCCAGGTGTCCCGAGCCCTGGAGAAGAGAAGAAAGGGTGGCCTAAGGTAAGGGGTGCCCCATCTCCATGGGCAGCCTGGCTCCGCACCCCCAGGTTAAGTTACCTGGCCTGGACCCCGGGGGCTGTCATCAAGGTGAGCCTGACTGAAGGCAGAAGCGATGCTGCTCTGCACAGCACTGACCCACAGCTGCAGGAGGCGCTCTGAGTCAGCCTGGAGGAGGCAGGACCTAGGTAGGAGGGTGAGGGAGATGGCAGAGGGGTCTGAGGCCTGGGAAGCAAAGTGGCAGGATGAGCAGGCTGACATCCAGCCAGTGTTTAACCAGTTCCAGTGGCATTGAAAGACTTCTGTACCAGTTGGTAATATTCTCCTGAATATCCCCCATCATCCTGTACCCTCTTCCACAATGGCCCCCCAGTACAGCCACCAAAGGGTTAAATTAAGGTCTGGAGCTGCATGGGGGGCCTCCATTGTCGTGGGCCTCCATTGTCGTGAGCCCTGCCTTTCAGATTGGCAACTGTTTAGATATGTTAGAGTATCACCCCTGGGGACTGCACTCACTTGCTGGTGGACACCACCTCAAAGCAGAACCGCCTTTCTGAGTCAGGGCAGAGTTTCACTGTGCAGAGACGAAGGTCATCCACCACCACAGTCACAGGGTCCTGGCGGGATAAGGTGATAAGGGGGCAGATGTCCAGCTGCAGGCAAGGGCTGAGTCTCCCTGGGGCCCAGGCATCCAGGACCCAGGCCCACTCACCTTGTACTTCTTCTGGTAAACCAGTTGGTTGCTCTGAATGGTGAACCAGCGTCTGTAAGAGAAGGAAATCATTATAGACATGGGCAGCTTTAGGATGAGGGACGGAAGAGAGGCTGTGCTCTTTGCCTATGAGGATCTTACTGAGAGGAGAGACACCTAGGCTGACTGTTCCACGAGACATTCCAGAGAAAGGTGGACAGTTGTGTAGCCTGGAACATCTAAAGGATGCTATTTAGTCATATCTTGGACAATCCAGATTTCATATAGTTATGAAGACAACTTTCCAGCAGATGGCAGTAACATTATTTTTCTAATAAAATGTCTATTGCTACAATTTAAAAAATACTATTTAGGCTGGGCTCACACCTGTAGTGCTAGCACTTTGGGAGGCCGATGGGGGCGGTGGATCACCCAAGGTCAGGAGTTTGAGACCACCCTGACCAATGTGGTGGAACCCCGTCTCTACTAAAAATACAAAAATTAGCTGGGCATGGTGGCAGGCGCCTGTAATCCCACCTACTTGGGAGGCTGAGGCAGGAGAATCGCTTGAACCCAGGAAGCGGAGGTTGCAGTGAGCCGAGATCGTACCACTGCACTCCGGGCTGGGCAACAGAGCGAGGCTCTGTCAAAAAGAAAAGAGAAAAGAAAAGAAAGAATCTTGGGGGCCAGGTACAGTGGCTCATGCCTGTAATCCCAGCAATCTGGGAGGCCAAGGTGGGCGGATTGCTTGATGTCAGGAGTTTGTGACCAGCCTGGGCAACATGCTGAAACCCTGTCTCTATCAAAAATACAAAAATTAGCCAGGCATGATGGCGCACACCTGTGGTCCCAGCTATTTAGGATGCTGAGGAGGGACGATCACTTGAACTCAGGGGCGGAGGTTGCAGTGAGCCAAGACTGTGTCACTGCACTCCAGTCTGGGCAACAGAGTGACACCCCATCTCAAAAAACAGAAAAAAAAAAAAAGTATCTTGGGGAAGCGGCTCCATTTTCTAATTTGCACAGAGATCCCATATGGGCTAGCAGGGGCCCTCGAAGGGGAAGGAGTCAAGTCACAGCATGCTGCCATCCTGTTCCAAACCCTACAGCGGCTCCCAATTGACCTCAGAGTAGACCCCAAATCCCTACAAAAATCTATACGGCCCTATAATGACTCATGCCCCCATTAGCTCCAGTTTCATCTCCTACACATCCTCCTCCCTCACTCTGTCCAGACCCAGGGCCACCACCCTGCTCTTCCAACTCCCCAGCTATCTCAGGGCCTTGGCACTGGCTCTTCCTCCTGTCTAGAACTTTCTTCCCCAGATATCCTTCAAGTCTTTGTTCAAAAGTTACCTTCTCATGAAGCCCACACTGCCCAGCTATTTAGAACTGCAACCCCTACCCAGCTCTCCACATTCCTTGCTTTATTATCTTTCTCCTATAGCACTATCACTTTCCAACATAGCACGTAATTTACCGACTAGGTTTATCGTCTTCCTTTGCTGATGGAATGTAAACTCTACTGAGGCAGGGGGGTTCATCCGTTTTTCCTTGCAGTGCTTAGCGTGCTATTACCACTCGAAAATACATAATTGGGTGGGGTAGGCTGATTGGGGTGTTCTCTCCTCACCTGCTCCAGGTCTTAAATGCGTTGCTGGCCCGTTTGAAGAGATGTCCTTCCATCACCAGGCCACCGGGCCCCTCTCTTAAGCTTGGTTCTGGCTCCTCCCCACCCAGCTCCTGGAGGCACAAAGAGGTTCAAAGGGCAACTGAGATGGGCAGAGACCAAGGCCATAGGCATCTGCCTCCTGCCCGAAGCCCTAGCCCTCACTTCTGCTTTTTGAAATATTTTTTAAAATTTATTTTTAGAGACAGGGTCTTGTTCTTTCACCCAGGCTTAAGTGCAGTCGTGTGATCATAGCTACTGCAGTCTTGAACTCTTGGGCTCAAGTGATCCTCCCACCTCAGCCCCCTGAGTAGCTAGAACTACAGGTGCATGCCACCACACCAGCTAATTTTAAAATTTTCTGTAGAGATGGAGTTTCACTATGATGCCTAGACTAATCTTCAACTCCAGGCCTCAAGCGATCCTCCCACCTCAGCCTCCCAACATGTTGGGATGACGGTCGTGGGCCACCGCACCTGGCCCCTCACCTTCTGTTTCAGCAGCACGTGTCTCTGCTCCATGTCCCTCTTCTCTCGTGCGGAATTCAAGACCAGCTGGTGCAACTGGGCACAGGAAAGGCATCTCAGATGCCCAAGGCCCCCCAGTTAGGAGTCCCTAACCTCCCTCCACCACCTGCTGTGCCCTGGGGGCCCCACCTGGGCGCCCAGCTCCTTTCGATACTGGGACAGCTGGCTCAGCTCCTCGTGGCCCTGCTGGAAATGGGTAGCCTGGGCTTCCACCAAACACAGCGCCTGGGGGACAAGGTGGGCAGTGGGTGGGCGGAGGAAGAACCCCTCTCCCCTTTCCCTTGTGCTGGCAGCAGGCTCCTCTCCACCCTGCCCTCACCCCCGCCACTACTCACAAACTCCATGATGTCAAACTTCCTCTTGTCCTCAATTACATTGATCTGAGGACGTAAAAAGACCCAGGTTAGTCTTGAAAATACAGCACCCCTTCCCACTGCACAGTGGGGACCCCCCAGCCTCGAGGTGACACCTGAGGCTCTGGTACCCCAGGAAGACAGGTTGGGGTAGGCACCTGCAGGGCATAATCCAGTGCCCGTCCCCGGTACCCAGCTCGCGCCGTCCTCAAAGCAGCTCCTGCCTCTTCTGCCTCCTGGGCCCGGCGCCTGGGAACCTCTGCGTTGTGGGTCAGGGCAGCCTCCAGGCTCTCAGCCCCCCGCCAGAAATCCCGGCGAGCCTCTCGGAAACCCCGAAGACCTCTGAGGATGGGAAGATAACACAGAATCGCAGCTAACACCCACCTGCCCCAGCAGAGCATTCCCAGGGTAAAGCCCTCATGTCCTTTCAGTTAGTCTCTGCATGTGGGAAACCCAAGGAGATCCCTGGGATGGAAGTCAGGACATCAGAAACCCCCAATCTCACAACTCCGCCACTGGGGAGGCCCCTGTGGTCATGGGAAGAGGGCGGCGCGGCTGGTTTCCAAGAAATAAGGCTCCTTTCCCTCCCATCTCACTCCGCCTTTTTTTTTTTTTTTTTTGTGACAGGGTCTTTTGCTCTGTTACCCAGGGTGGAGTACAGTGGCACAATCACAGCTCACCGCAGCCTTGACCTCCAGACTCAAGCAATTCTCCTGCTTCAGGCTCCCAAGAAGCTGGGACAACAGACATGTGCCACCACGCCCGGCTATTTTTTTTATTTTTTATTTTTATTTTTTTTGAGTCAGAGTCTCGCTGTGTTTCCCAGGCTGGAGTGCAGTAGCGTGATCTTGGCTCACTGCAGCCTCCACCTCCTGGGTTCAAGTGATTCTCCT
>NW_012118154.1:3383933-3388370 GCF_000951035.1 Colobus angolensis palliatus | reverse complement strand
CCCAGGCTGGAGTGCAGTAGCGTGATCTTGGCTCACTGCAGCCTCCACCTCCTGGGTTCAAGTGATTCTCCTACCTCGGCCTCCTGAGTAGATGGGATTACAGGCACCTGCCACCACGCCCCACTAATTGGCTTTTTCTTTTTTTTTTGTATTTTTTAGTAGAGCCGGGGTTTTGCCATGTTACACAGGCTGGTCTCGAACTCCCGACCTCAGGTGATTCACCCGCCTTGGCCTTCCAAAGTGCCGGGATCATAGGCATGAGCCACCGCGCCTGGCCTAATTTTTGTATTTTTTGTGGAGACAGAGAGTTGCCATGTTGGCTAGGTTGGTGTCGAACTCCTGGGCTCAAGCAATCCTCCCGCCTCCCAAAGTGTTGGGATTTCAGGCATGAGCCACTGCGCCCGGCCCCATCTCACTCCTTGACCAGGGTCTGGATCTGCTGCTGCAGTGTGTGTTGGGTGGCATCTAGAAGCTCCTGAGGGAAGGAGAAGTTGGTAGGTTGGGGTCAGGATCACAGGCGACCTGGCCACCACCCCCGCAATCCCTACCTTCCCCTGCTTACTGCATGGCTGTCCAGTTTGTGGTTCAGGCTCACGGTGAATTTTTCCAGACACTCCTAAGCAAGCAGAGGCATAGAAAGAATACCAGGCGTGGGGTGGCAGTGCCCTCCCGACTCGAGACCCAGACTGCTATGGCTATCTAGGACAACAGCCCAGCCCTGCTCTGGCCTGGAACCTGCAGACCCCAGGCCAGCCCTCCTCTTCCATGGCATCACCTCCTCACCCCAGACCCCTTCCCACCCAGATGCAGACCCTCCGTATACCGCCATCATGGGTTCTGGTGGACCCAGGTGGGCCAGGTCACAAATGCCGACAATGAAGGCACGGCTGGCAGCAAGGTAATGGCGCCCACTTTCCAGGAGACCAGTGCCCAGTTTCAGGAGCTGGGAAAGAAGGAGAGTAACAGGGAGCTGTGCAGTCATCCCCACACCAGGTGACGCCCCCACACCTGCCCCACTTCCTCTCCCCTTGCCCAGAGCGGCGCTCCCCCATTCCTGCCTGGCCTCACTGTCCTCCAGGCTCATCCAGCTCTCCCTGTATCTAACACACACCTGCTGTGTTCCCATCACTGCCTCTTTGCTCCCACTGCCTTGGGCCTGAAACCAAATTCCTGCCCATTCCTCTCAGCCTGTCGCCAACACATCTGTCAGCCTTACCTCCAAAACATCTTTCCCTGTCCACTCGCACACATCTCTTCCTGCCCTGCCTACCTGCTTAGATCCAGAGCTCCCTGGAGATTCTAGCCTCCTGCATGGTCTGGATGCTCTATGTGGTTGCTATTAAATTCTACAGTATTGGCCGGGCGTGGTGGCTCACACTTATAATCCTAGCCCTTTGTGGGGCCATGGCAGGCCAGTCGCTTGAGCTCAGGAATTCAAGGCCAGCCTGGGCAACATGGTGAAACCCCATCTCTACTAAAAATACAAAAATTAGCCAGCCATGGTGGCACGTGCCTGTAATCCCACGTGCCTATAATCCCAGCTACTTCGGAGGCTAAGGCAGGAGGACTGCTTGAACCCAGGAAGCTGAGGCTGTAGTGAGCTGAGATGGCACCACGTGCCTGTAATCCCAGTTACCTGGGTAGCTGAGGCAGGAGGACTGCCTGAATCCGGGAGGTCAAGGCTGCAGTGAGCCGAGATGGCGCCACTGCACTCCAGCCTGGGTGACAGAGCAAGACTCTGTCTCAAAATAAATAAATAAATAAATAAAATCTATAGTATTTACTGCTAGGAGTTGTCCCATTCTGTGCTCACTGCACGTTCCCTCATAAATATTAATCCATCATCCAAACCACAGGTCAGGACCAAGAGGAAATGCTGGGGTACTCCTGGGGCCCATCCTATCTGGCCCCTTTGACTGACAAACAAAGAGACTTGATAGTCCAGGCAAGGTGGCTCAGACCTGTAATCCCAATACTTTGGAAGGTTGAGGTGGGTGGATCACCTGAGGTCAGGAGTTGGACATCAGCCTGACCAACATAGTGAAACCCCATCTCTTTTTATTTTTCTATTTTTGAGACGGAGTTTCACTCTTGTTGCCCAAGCTGGAGTGCAGTGGCGCGATCTCAGCTTACCATAACCTCTGCCTCCTGGGTTCAAGCAATTCTCCTGCCTCGGCCTCCCGAGTAGCTGGGATTACAGGCACCCGCCACCACACCTGGCTAATTTTTTATATTTTTAGTAGAGATGGGGTTTCACCATGTTGACCAGGCTGGTCTCCAACTCCTGACTTCAGGTGATCCACCTGCCTTGGCCTCCCAAAGTGCTGGGATTACAGGTGTGAGTCACCGCACCTGGACTGACCAAGATCAAATCTTACCAGATATCACCATGGGTTGTCTGTGACAAGGGATAAGGATGTTCGCAAATCACTGTGTGAATCTGAGGACTCTGTGTCTAGTTTTTTCCTTACCGTCTCAGACCCTCCCCCTTAGATGAGTAAGAAACTTTCATAAGACTGGACTAGTGACAAACTGGGACATCTGTACAATAGAACAGTACTCAGCAATAAAAAGGAATGAACTGTTGATACGTGCAACAACTTGGATAAATTTCAAGAGCATTAATCTTTTAAAAAATTTGTATTATTTTTAGAGTTGAGATCTCTGTCGCCCAGGCTGGAGTGCAGTGGTGGGATCACAGCTCACTGCAGCCTTGAACTCCTGGGTTCCAGGGATCCTCCAACCTTAGCTTCCTGAGTAGCTGAGACTACAGGCACACACCACCACACCTGGCTAATTTAAAAACAAAACAAAGCATTTTTTAGAGACAAGGGTCTTGCTATGTTGCCCAGGCTGGTCTCAAGCTTCTGGCCTCAAACAATCCTCCTACCTTGACTTCCTGAGTAGTTGGGATGACAGGCATGAGCCACCACACCCGGCAGGAGCATTATTCTGAGTGGGGGGGAAAAAAGCCAAATCTCAAAGAGTCACATACTGTATGATTCTATTTATGGAACATTCTGGAAATGACAAAAGTAGAGAGATGGAGAACAAATCAGTGGTTGCCACAGATTAAAGCAGTGTGGGAAGGGTATTGGGTATCACTGTAAAGGAATTCCTTGTGTCCATTTGTATGTGGCGATGGTTAAAGGAATCCATACACGTGATAAAGTACCGTAGAATTATACACAAAAACGCAAAAAAAAAAAAAAAAGAGCATATGCAAAATGTAAAATCGAAGTAGGATCTATAGAGTTTATTTATTTATTTAGAGACAGAGTGTTGCTCTGTCACCCAGGCTGGAGTGCAGTGGCGCGATCTCGGCTCACGGCAACCTCCACCTCCTGGGTTCAAGCAATTCTCCTGCCTCAGCCTCCTAAGTTGCTGGGATTACAAGTGTGTGCCACCACGCCCGGCTAATTTTTGTATTTTTAGTAGGGGTGGGATTTCACCATGTTGGTCAGGCTGGTCTCGAACTCCTGACCTCGTGATCTACCTGCCTCAGCCTCCCAAAGTGTTGGGATTACAGGCGTGAGCCACTGTGCTTGGCTAGAGTTTACTGGGTTTTTTTGTTTGTTTTTGTTTTTTGAGACGTAGTCTCACTCTGTAGCCCAGGCTGGAGTGCACGATCTCAGCTCACTGCAAGCTCTGTCTCCCAGGTTCACGACATTCTCCCACCTCAGCCTCCCGAGTAGCTGGGACTACAGGCGCCCACCACCACACCTGGATAATTTTTTGCATTTATAGTAGAGACGGGATTTCACAGAGTTAGCCAGGATGGTCTCGATCTCCTGACCTCGTGAGCTGCCCGCCTCGGCCTCCCAAAGTGCTGGGATTACAAGCATGAGCCACCGCACCCAGCAGAGTTTATTGTTAATTATAATGTGACAATATTAATTTCCTGGTTTTAATAATGTACTAAAGATGTCACCACTAGGGAAGCTGGGTGATGAGTACATGAGACCTCTCCTTACTAGTCTCCTGAGTCGATAATTTACTCAAAATAAAAAATTCAGGCCAGGTGTGGTGGCTCACACGTGTAACTCCAGCACTTTGGGAGGCTGAGGTGGGAGGATGACTTGAGTCCAGGAGTTCCAGACCAGCCTAGGTAACATAGGGAGACCCCATCTCTACAAAAAAATAAAATTTAAAAAAGCCAGGCATGGTGGCATGTGCCTGCAGCACAGCTACTGGGGAGGTTGAGGAGGGAGGATCACTTGAGCCCAGGAGTTCAAGCGTCTGGGACCATAGCTGTGGCCACCCCATCCAGTCCGTTGTTTCATATCATTATTTGTAGACCAGGTGTGGTGGCTCACGCCTGTAATCCCAGCACTTTGGGAGGCTGAGAGAGGTAGATCATTTGAGGTCAGGAGTTCAAGACCAGCTTAGCCAACATGGTGAGACCCCATCTCGACTAAAAATTTAAAAAAAAAAAAA
>NW_012118154.1:3381437-3383626 GCF_000951035.1 Colobus angolensis palliatus | reverse complement strand
CCGGGAGGCGGAGCTTGCAGTGAGCTGAGATCCGGCCACTGCACTCCAGCCTGGGCGACAGAGTGAGACTCCATCTCAAAAAAAAAAAAAAATGTTGCTCACCAAATTGGTGACAATTTGGTACACAGCAGTAGAACTAAGACATAGCATGCAAATATATAATGTGTCAGAGGTAAATGTTGCAGAGAAAAGTAAAGCGAAGTAAGGGGAATGAGAGAGCATTTGTGTGTGTATCTGTGTGAACATGCTGTTTGACAGAGTGCTCAGGGGACACCTTACTGTCTTGAATTGAAACATTTCACTGGTTTGTCTTCCAGTCAGCCTTTGGGCTTCATGGGAGCAGAAATGATCTTGCCCTCCCTGAATGCCCAGGGCCTGGCACAATGCAGGAGGAGCTCAAAAGCTGAACAAGGAAGTCCAAAAGTAAGTCTTTTTTTTTTTTTTTTTTGAGACAGAGTCTCGCTCTGTCACCTAGCCTGAAGTGCAGTGGTGCAATCTTGGCTCACTGCAACCTCCGCCTCCCGGGTTCAAGCGATTCCTCTGCCTCAGCCTCCTGAGTATCTGGAACTACAGATGGGCGCCACCACGCCTGGCTGAGTTTTGCATTTTTAGTAGAGATGGGGCTTCGCCATGTTGGCCAGGCTGGTCTTGAACTCCTGACCTCAGGCGATCCATTTGCCTCGGCCTCCCAAAGTGCTGGGATTACAGGCATGAGCTACCACGCCCGGCCCAAAAGTAAGTCTTGTTTTCCAAGATCCTGAGCTTCTTGAGGGTACAGAACCACCTTTTTTGCTTCTCTGGAGTCTCCAAAATATCTCCCCTACACAGTATTCAGTAATCCCTGGAACGCATTCTCTATCTCCAGCTTTCTCCCTGGCCCTACCCCTCTCAACCGTATCCACTCCAGGGTCACCTCTCCATGTCAGGGTCACCTTTTCCAGACGGGTCTCCAATTCTGACACGTCGGCTTCCACCATCTCAATAGAGGCTCTGGGAAAGAGGGGGTCATGGGAACAGAGCTTGGGTCGGTCTGGTCTGTCTGCCTCATCAGGCGGGATGGAGTCGCAGGGCGGTGGGTATGGAGGAGGAAGCTGCAGAGTTGAGAGGCTCGCTCCCCACCCGCGCACTTGTGCTCTGCCCGCTCTGCAGTCTGGGAACTACCACAGCCCAGGCCAGAGCAGTAAGGGTAGAAGCAGGGTGGATGTGGCCAGGGCAGGAAGTTGCTAACCGCCCCAGAGCAGGTGCTGGGGGAGGGGCAGGGGTCCCACTGAGAGGCCAGAGGGAATGCCAGCTCTAGGGCTGAGGGAAACTGCAGAGGCCAGGAGGAGCATGCAGGGGTGGAGAGCACTGGAGTACCCTGCTTTGATAGCTGGGGTACCACTTTGGCCCACAGGCTCGCTCCTGCCTCTGGGAGGCCTGCTGCCTGGAAGGAGATCTGGCCTGGGGAAAGGTGTGTGTGTGCTGGGGGTGTGAGACTTTTCCCTCCTTAGCCCCCTAGACCAGTTCACACTTACCGGAAACGGGGTGAGTCCTTGAGACACTCCTCGAAATCCAGCTTGACCGTCATCTCAGCTTGCCTGCTGTGGGGCCCGCGGGCCCTGGAGGCCAGACGCCTGGGGATGCAGGTGGAGGCACTTTCTGTCCCAGGAGGTGGAGATGATGGGGAAGGAGAAGAGGGACCTGAGCGGGGAAGGGCCTGGGGGGCACAGTTCTTTCCCCAAGGGGAAAGTGGTGTCCTAGGAGGAGCTCCCACCCCACACTTCCAGGCAGTGCTAGGAGGGGCAGGGGTGGGGCCTGGGCGGAGGATGGGGGCCTGAGATCAGAGAAGCCACAGCCCCGCCCTCAGAGGCGATCTGCCAGCTCCTTCCTCTTGGGGCCCTAGCCTCTGTTTCTTTCTCTCTTCTTGGTTGAGTCTTGGGGGCCTGGCAGATCTAGGTTCAAATCCTGGCTCTGTCACTTAGAGGTTGTGTGCCCCTGGACGAGCTCTCTGATTCCTCAGTTTTCTCATCTGGAAGATGGGAATGATGACCCCTTCCTCCAGGGAATTAATTAATTAATTAATTAATTAATTTTTGAGATGGAGTCTCCCTCCGTCACCCAGGCTTGGAGTGCAGTGGCGCGATCTCGGCTCACTGCAACCTCCGCCTCCTGGGTTCAAGCGATTCTCCTGTCTCAGCCTCACGAGGAGC
>NW_012118154.1:3377962-3381387 GCF_000951035.1 Colobus angolensis palliatus | reverse complement strand
ATTAATTAATTAATTAATTTTTGAGATGGAGTCTCCCTCCGTCACCCAGGCTGGAGTGCAGTGGCGCGATCTCGGCTCACTGCAACCTCCGCCTTCTGGGTTCAAGCGATTCTCCTGTCTCAGCCTCCCGAGGAGCTGGGACTACAGGTGCCTGCTACGGCGCCTGGCTAATTTTTCATATTTTTAGTAGAGGCAGGGTTTCACCTCATTGGTCAGACTGGTCTTGAACTCCTGACCTCAGGTGATCCACCCACCTCGGCCTCCCAAAGTGCTGGGATTACAGGCGTGAGCCACTGCGCCCAGCTGGTTCACTAAATTAATTGCATCAGTCATTATCATCCTGCAGCAGCTTGGGCCTTCTCGTGATGCTAGGCTCCTGTGGAGTCCAGTACCCTGGACTGCTCCCAGCTTTCTTCGCTCTGCCCTCATATTCATAGTTCCTGTGTGTGAACTCCCTTTCCTCCTCCCCTCTCCTCAACGACTGAGCAGGCCCAGCCTGAGCACCCGATTCGCAGCTCCCAGACTCTTGCTCTTCTGCTCTTTATCGTCCACTCATAGGGTGGCCAGGAAAGGAAGGTTGCCCCCACTCTGCTCCCAACCAGCCCCAGTTTCCATTGTTTGCTTTCCTTTTCTTGAGTCCATGGAAGTCCCAGAGTTTCATCTGGAGAGAAGAGTTTGAGTTCATGGCTTTCTTGTAGCAGGCATGGGATCTTGTTCATATGACCCTGAATCTCCTAGAACCTCCCCACTCAGCTCCTCTACCTCCCTGGCCAGTGCGAGCATCCCCTTGCCTCTGCCCAGGCTCAGTCTGTCAGGCTGCGCTTGTTCTGGCTTGAGGGGTTGGGGTTGCTCCACTCTCCCTCTCTGAACTCCCTGGGCTTTGCCAGCTCAGCCCCCTCGCCACCAGCTGGACACCATTTGAGACTCACTGTCTTTGAAGGACAGAGAAATACCTGGAGTGGGGTGGCGTGGCAGAGAGGAGTTAAGGAGGAAGCATGGAGCCAGTGGGTGGTGCCAAGCTGGAGGGGGTCTCAACCCCTTCTGAGTCTCCCTGGTTCCTCTCCTGTCCAATGTGGACCTTGGACTCGAGGCTGTTCAGGGCCTCTCCTTCCACCTGTTGCTGATGTACTGGCCTGAAATAATTGGAGGGCTGGGAGATGGGAGCTTGCCAAGAGACAGTCCCACGGAGATAGCGGCCCGGTGCCCTCGACAGGCTGCAATGGTGTCACTGTCACCATCAGGGAGCTCTCTGTGGCCTTGTGATCCCTAAAGGGGCCTCCCATGTGGTCCAGTAGGTGGACCTCAGTGCTTACAGGGTTCTCAATCACCTAGGTCAAGCTTGTGGAGCCTAGAATCAGGGATCAGGGCTGGGGTACCCATCAGGCTGTGGGTTCCCAGCCCTCCTGCCCCCTAGGCTGGCCTGCCCAGGCCCTCACCATCCTGATGCTCATCTTCCATGTCCTCCACAAGCTCTGAGTGGGAGCAGGACCTCAGGTATAATCCTTTCCCATAATACTCCTTGTGCTGCAGAGCAATCTTCTGCCCCAATATGATGGTGGCCACAGCTGGTGGGGGGAGGCACTGATTTCTGTAGGTGGAGGAATCTGAGGAATCAACCAGATGAATCCAAGTCTTCTGGCCATCTGCTATATCCATGCCTCCCAGGTGTCTGTCATGGGCCCTCACCAGAGGGGAGAAGCTCAGGCCCCAGATCCTCAACTCACTGACTTCTCTTACCCTTCCCATTTGAGAAAAACTTCAGTGACCGCTCCGCCTCCCCCCATGGTTGTCTCAGACTTTGGTTTATTTTTTATTTATTTTTTGAGACAAGATCTTGCTATGTTACTCAGGCTGGAGGGTGGTAGTGCCATCATTGCTCATGGCAGCCTCAAACTCCTGGGCTCACACTATTCTCCCACCTTAGCCTCCCCGGTAGTCTGGACTACAGGTGCACGCCACCACGCCTGGCCAGTTAAAAACAATTTTTTTTTTTTTTGTAGAGATGAGGTCTCCCTATGTTGCCCAGGCTGGTTTTTGAATTCCTGGCCTCAAGCAATCCTCCCAAAGTGCTGGGATTATGGAAGTGAACCACCGGGCCTGGCCAACAAACGAGCCCCCAGTCAGACTTTCTGTTCCTCAACAGCCAATAATCTCTGGGGGCTATCCTGAATGGGGTCCTTTCTCCAGCTGCCCTCTTTCTTCCCTGGGGTCACTTCCCAGCGTTACCTCCCTGTCAGGCAGCAGAGTCTTGAGCTGATGGCCACTGAGGAAGACAGACTGCGGTAGAGAAGTGAGGAACGGGCTCTGGAATACAACCCCCTCTAGTCCCTGGAGCCCTCCCGTCTCTAACCCTGGGCTTCAAGGATGTGCTTCTGGGTGACCAGGCCTGGCTCATCTTTGGCTCCTCTGGCTGGTTCTCCTGCCCAGCCTCTCTGCACAGTCCTGGGCTCTGGGTCCATCATCACACCTCGACTGCCACCGCTGATACTCATACCACCATTGCTGTCCTCTTCATCCTCCAAGGGCCAATTTTTCTGAGCATTGAGAAACTTCCCTTTGTCATAGCGTGCCTTGCAGTGCTTGTCAAAGTCATTGGAGTCTGTGACCGTGGTGAGAGCCTGGCTTTCCCACTGCACTCTTGCCAAAGACTCGCTCCCCCTCCCACTTTCCATTCAATCCCAAACCCTTCATCTCATGTTGTGGGAGAAAGATTACCTAGGTGCCGAGGCAAGAGGCTGAAGGCACAAACTGTTTCAGTATAATAAAGAAAATAGTTAGAATCAGAATAGTCATAACATAAATTAGATATAGAGATGATCATGGACAATTATCAATCATTATTATAAACATTATTAATCATTAGCTTTTAATATTACTCTTTGTTGCATTACTAATATAACCTAGGAATAACCGGCGGGTATAGGGTCAGGTGCTAAAGGGACATTGTGAGAAGTGACCTAGAAGGCAAGAGGTGAGCCTTCTGTCACGCCAGCATAAGGGCCGCTTGAGGGCTCCTTGGTCAAGCAGAGACGCCAGTGTCTGGGAAGACACCCATTACTTAGCAGACCGTGAAAGGGAGTCTCCTTTCCTTGCAGGAGTCAGGGAACACTCTGCTCCACCAGCTTCTTGTGGAAGGCTGGATATTATCCAGGCCTGCCCGCAGTCATCCGGAGACCTAAACCCCTCCCTGTGGTGCTGTGCTTCAGTGGTCAGGCTCCTTGTCCGCTTTCATGTTCCTCCTGTATTCCTGGTTCCTCTTTGAAGTTCGTAGTAGATAGCGGTAGAAATAGTGAAAGTCTTAAAGTCTTTGATCTTTCTTATCAGTGCATAGAAGAAAACGCTGACGTAGGTTGCCTTCTCTCTCTCTGCTTCGGCTACCTAAAAGGAAGGGCCCACGTCCTGTGATCACGTGACTTGCTTCACCT
>NW_012118154.1:3374107-3377697 GCF_000951035.1 Colobus angolensis palliatus | reverse complement strand
GTAAACCCGGGAAGTGGAGCTTGCAGTGAGCTGGGATCCGGCCACTGCACTCCAGCCTGGGCGACAGAGCAAGACTCCGTCTCAAAAAAAAAAAAAAAGAAGATTCACCCTCCTTACCCTGCCTGTAATAAATATCAGCGCGCCCAGCCATTCGGGGCCACTGCCGGTCTATGTGTCTTGATGGTAGTGGTCCCCCAGGCCCAGCTGCTTTCTCTTTATCTCTTTGTCTTGTGTCTTAATTTATTACAATCTCTTGTCTCCGCACACAGGGAGAACACTTGCTAAGCTCCATAGGGCTGGACCCTACATCATGTGTCTTGGAAAAGTTGTCTGCAGGTCCTGAGCTCCTGTCAGCACACTCCTGGAGGAACCTGGGGCAGATACTGTCCATCATGGCAATCCTGAAGGGGTAGGAGACTAGTGGGGGCATCGAGAGAAGAAAATAGCAATGGGGACAGGTGGTAAACGAGGCCAAATTGGCAGACCCCCGCCCCCATCCAGGTCTGATGGAAATTGTAGCAACTCCCATTGTGGGTGTCAAAAAGCAGACCAGCTGCAGACCTGAATTCAGCCCTGAAGGGAGGAAAGAGGCCCCACACCCCAGCTGCTCTCTGGCAGGACTCACACCTCTCTGCCAGCACTCCAGGATTGACTGAGCAGGAGGAAGCAGCAGAGAGGTCCTCAAAACTGTCCTGCAGCCTGTAGAGGAGGGGGAAGCAGTGCTGGGAAGTGGGGGGTCAGGCAGTATCCAGTCCCTAAAGCTCTCTCTGCCTCCTCCACCTGTCCCCCTCCTTTAAACAGAGAAGAATCTCTGGACTGAAGGGTTGGGGCTGAGGGCTCAGCACCTGTGGTAAGGACTGTTGGGCTCATCCACCATCATAAATCCATAGTCCTTGTCAGTAGGGAGGTAGGTGGCCAGGATATTCATCTAATCCCAATGCTGAGGCTTCCTTCTGGGGCTGGACCTTCTAGTGACCCCCCACTCCTTATAGGCATCCCTCGTTTTCCCAGTCATTCAAAACAGTTGTTTGTTTTTTGTTTTTGTTTTTGAGATGGAGTCTCACTCTGTTGACCAGGCTAGAGTGCAGTGGCACGATCACAGCTCACTACAACCTCGGTCTCGTGGGTTCAAGTGATTCTCCTGTCTCAGCCTCCTGAGTGGCTGGGATTACAGGCACACGCCACCACGCCTGGCTAATTTTTGTATTTTTAGTAGAAATGGGGTTTCACCATTTGGTCAGGCTGGTCTTGAACTCCTGAGCTTGTGATCTGCCTGCCTCAGCCTCCCAAAGTGCTGGGATTACAGGCGTGAGCCACCGTGCGTGGCCTTCAAAACAGTTTTTGTTGTTTGTTTTCTGAGATGGAGTCTTGCTCTGTCTCCCAGGCTGGAGAGCAATGGTGTGATCTCAGCTCATTGCAACGTCTGCCTCCCTGGTTCAACCCATTCTCCTGCTTTAGCCTCCCAGGTAGCTGGGATTACAGGCGTCTGCCACCACGCCCGGCTAATTTTTGTATTTTTAGTAGGGATGGGGTTTCACCACATTGGCCAGGCTGGTCTCAAACTCCTGACCACAGATGATCTGCCCGCCTTGGTCTCCCAAAGTGCTAGGATTACAGGCATGAGTCACCACACCGGGCCTCAAAATAGTTTTCTTATACCCTCTTGTTGAGGCTGGGGATGGGGTCAGACTTATTGACAATCACAGTCCTGTGCAGCCAGGGTTTATGGGGCACCTGCTCTTCTCCGGAAGGCCTGGAACCTCGGACTTCCGACTCAATTGCCCTCACCTACTCTAACTCTTCGTTCTTAAGGCTCTGCCCCTTTCCTTCTGGCTCTGATCCTCCAGTGTCCTGAACCCTCCCGACTCTGGGCTGCCTGCCCACAGAGCTGGGCTCCTTACTTCTCCACATTGGGGGATTTTTGCATCAAGTTGGAGCTGTTCTTTCGTAGGATGCTCCGGGGGCCGGTCCTGTTGGGAGTTTTGGGGGTTCAAGCAAGTGGATCCAGAGTGCGGACTGCACTCGGGGCTGTTTACCTCTCGCCCTATAGGCCCCCCAGGCCCGGGGCTGGAAGCCCTAGATACACTGGTTCGAGGCTCGGGGATGTTGAATCCACCAGGGTTTGTGCCAGACCCAAGGCTGTGGCTCGCAACCTCCCCTAGGTGCTGACTGGGCCTGGAACCAAGGACCACTATCCCCCCGAAAGGCCAGCTTGAACCAGTACCGCGAGATACGGAGACCCCGGAGTGCACGCGGGGCCCAGGACCGTGAAACAAGACTACTCCGGAGGACTGCCCAGCGTCTGCCTCGGCTCCTCTGACCGCTGCGGGAACTCCTCTGGCTGCCCCTCCAGGGGAAATCCCGGTTGAGGCCGCCAGCCGCCCCTAGGCACTCCAATTTCGCCATAGCCCCACCTGGGGGCCGCTCTCAGCGATCCTGCCCCACCTCCCGGCTCCACGTAGCCCCGCCCCTGGCCCCGCCCCCACCGCTGCCGGCGGGGCATGCTCTGGCTCAGTCCCGGGTCCACCTCTCCCCTGCTCCCGAGCTGCGGCTGGCGG
Source organism: Colobus angolensis palliatus (assembly GCF_000951035.1). NCBI lineage: Eukaryota > Metazoa > Chordata > Mammalia > Primates > Cercopithecidae > Colobus > Colobus angolensis. The sequence goes on along the minus strand of NW_012118154.1, from coordinate 3,375,139 downwards.
AATCAAGGCTATATAGAGACACTGGCTGGGGGTCCCTCCGCTTGCCCCTTTCTTTTGTGTCCCACCCAAAGACTTTCTTTGTTTGTCTGGGCAATTTGTTCCCGCCCTTCTCCATCACCACCCTCATCCAAACCAGCCAATCCCAGTCAGGGGACCAGGCCAGGGGGCAAGAAGCCTCGATTGTGACGTCACGGTCCTCCAACCTGAGCGTGAGCGTCGGGGAGGTGGGCTGGGGGCTTGTGAATAGCTCTAGGGGAGATCTTTTGGGGTCGTCAGCGCTGTCGCTTGAAACTGCCTGTCGGGGCTTCTCTAGACTCTTTGTGGTCTTAACATGGAATAGTTTGGTTGAGTTGGAGTTAAGGCTGGGCTTGACTTAATCATCAACGAGCTTCCCCCATCCCCGCCGGTCGGCTCGCTCAGCCAATCAGGAGAGGTGTGAGGCAAAGTGGAAGGATTGCGGCGCTGTCACAAGACACTTCGGTCTCAGTGGGGTGGCGGGCAGACTTTCACTACCGCTTCTCTGGGTCCTGCAGACTCGGCTCACGCTGCTTTGGAGCGTGCATCCCGAGGGGAGACAACCCCCCCCTCTTGCCGTAAAATGAGTGCTTCAAGGTGCCACCTCCCTCTAGCGAGGGCAGGGTGGTCGGTGCCGCTGTCGCAAAGCAGAAGTGTTTGGGCTCCAGTACTCCACCGTCGTAAAGATGCCTGAGGTGGGCGTGTCTTCCTCCCACTGTCGCAAAAGCTCCCTACCCAAGTCTACGTCCCCCTCGGAGCCAATCCATCACTTCGCTATGCCGTAAAGCGACGCTCCCGACCCCGTCGTCCTTCTGTTCTCACCGTGGTCGTCCCCAGCTCCTACCACGGGCTGCTTCGTTGCCCGGCAGTGCCGTAAAGCATACCTGGCCTCAGTTCCTGGTCGTATCCCTCAGAGTGTCTGCCCGCCGCGGTTGCCACGGTGCCGCCAAGCGCGGCTGTCGCGCTGCCCCGGTGTCAGCGGAGATGGCGGCGGGGTCGGGTGGGAGTGGGGGCTCT
>NW_012118154.1:3353104-3374022 GCF_000951035.1 Colobus angolensis palliatus | reverse complement strand
GGCTCAGGACCGGGGTCCAACGGGGGTCTGGGCAGCGGCGGGGAGCTGCACCCGCGCACTGGGCGCTTGGTGAGCCTGTCGGCCTGTGGGCGTACAGCGCGGCGGCAGCAGCCGGGCCAGGAGTTTAACCACGGGCTGGTGTTGAGCCGAGAACCCTTGCGCGATGGACGCGTCTTCACCGTCCGCATCGACCGCAAGGTGCAGCGCTGGTACCGCGGAACCGAGATGTGGAGGGTGGTGGGAGGGGACTAGAGGGAGACGGGGTAGGACAGCCAGGGTAGCCCACATCGCCCGGCACCGAGAGAGAACAGAAAGACCATAGAGCACCAGGAGGCGGACAGGAAGACAGCATGAAGCAGAAACATTCAGTTTGAAGAAGACAGTAAGAGCTTGAGTGTTCTCAAGATCCAGAACCAGGGAAGGGACACGAGGGCTAACCCACTAGAATGGCTGGGAACAGACCTCCTGGTACAATTTCTTGAGCATGGAGGATGGAGAAATGTCAGAGATGCGATGACAAGTGAAGAAAGATACCAAGGAACGAACAACCCTAATCCCAGCTCTTTGGGAGTCCGAGGCGGGCGGATCACTAGAGTCAGGGGTTCGAGACCAGCCTGGCGAACGTGGTGAAATCCCGTCTTTACTAAAAATACAAAAATTAGCCAGGCATGGTGGCGCGCACCTGTAATCCCAGCCACTCTGGAGGCCAAGGCAGGAGAATGGCTTGAACCCGAGAGACAGAGGTTGCAGTGAGCCGAGATCATGCCATTGCACTCCACCCTGGGCAACAGAGTGAGTGAGACTGTCTAAAAAAAAAAAAAACACTGAAGGACACACTCACAGGCTGTGCCAGAAAGATAGGTGAGGAGAAATAATCCAAGATGAGGGAGGTGTGTGTGATTCAGTGAAGAGGTCAGGCTTACAGAAAAAGAACTTGGGAGGAGGTTAAATCTGGGTAGAGCCTGATCCTTGGAGAGAATTAGGCCAGGGGAAGGGAATGAATGATACACAAGAACAAGAGGTGTGGGTATAGGAAGTAGGTGAATTTGGATGGTTGGAGAGCCAAAGAGACTAGGGAAGTTAGAGGAGGCAGGAGACTGGAACCAAGGAATTCGTGCTTGGCTTGGAAAGGAGTGGTATAGTAAACACTGAGTAGAGAGCAGAGTTGCTAAAGGAAAGCCCAAATAATTACTGAGACAGGGTCCAGAAAATCACTAGTCTGCATCTCTGGATTAGTGTTCCAAGAGACAAGGCCAGCTAGCTGTCTGAGAGGTGGTAAGATATGGTGGCCTGTGGAATGGAGGGTGGCCCATTCTAAGTCTCTGTCCAATACCCCTATCCCAGGTCAACTCCTGGAGTGGCTCCATTGAGATTGGGGTGACAGCGCTGGACCCCAGTGTGCTGGACTTTCCAAGCAGTGCCACGGGGCTGAAGGGGGGCTCGTGGGTAGTGTCCGGCTGCTCTGTGCTGAGAGATGGACGCTCTGTGTTGGAGGAGTATGGTCAGGACCTGGACCAGCTTGGCGAAGGGGACCACGTGGGTGTGGAGCGCACAGTTGCTGGGGAGCTTCGGCTCTGGGTGAATGGGCGGGATTGTGGTGTGGCCGCCACAGGCCTGCCCCCTCGTGTCTGGGCCGTTGTGGACCTTTATGGCAAGTGCACTCAGATCACCGTGCTACCCCCTGAGCCAGGTTTCAGCCCCCCTACTCCCATCCCCACACCTCCCCTTGAGCCCTTGGCCTCCACTGAAGACTCTGCCTTGGCTGAACAGGGTACCTCTGCTGATGAAGGTGAGAACACGGCTAGGGCAGTGGTGATGGGGTGGGGACAGAATGGGGGAAATACAGTGACAAGACAGACTGGGTGTGGGCAGGGCCACCCTGATCCCCAAGTCTGTTGAATGGGAAAGCAGGAGCTAGAGGATGGGCGGGGGGGGGGGGGGGGTCTCCTGGCTATGAGCCCTGAAGCAGGGACTGAACCCTTATTCCCCTCCCATCCCACCTGGTCCCCAGCCTTCATGGTGTCCCCAGCGCAGGCCCGGCCGGAGACGTTTCCTAACAGCCTTGAGTCGCATAATGGTGAGGGCTTTGGGGAGGCCCTGGGAAGGGGAGTGGGAAGTGAGGTGGACAAGGGAGGGCCCTCAGGAGAAGGGACAGGGAGAGAGGCACCTGGTCTGGGGGTATAGAGCCTCATCCCAACTTCCCAGCTTCCTTCCTCCATCCTGCTGTTGTAGACTTTGCCAGCATGGAGCTGTCTGAGGTGGTGAGCAGCACCATCCTGTCTGCCTACAATGGAGGGCTTCTGAATGTGAACCTGAGCTCCCCGCCAGCAGGGGAAGGCCTGGGGTCTAGCGGTGCTGCCACCTCGCCCATTCTCACTTCCAACGACGCCTTGCTCTTTCATGAAAAGTGCGGAACCCTCATCAAACTCAGCAACAATAATAAGACGGCTGAGCGCCGGCGGCCCCTGGACGAATTCAACAATGGGGTTGTCATGACCAACCGCCCACTTCGGGACAATGAGATGTTTGAGGTGTGCAAAGTCCTGTGGTCTGGTTGGCACCTTACCCCTGGGAGCTAAAGATAAGGCTCGACCATTGGTGCTAGGAGGGTGGGCCCTGGGGAAGAACCAAGGGCTGAAGGTCTCTTTCTGCATTTACATTCCCTGCTTTTCCCTTCTGTCCGTCAATGCCAGATCCGTATCGATAAGCTTGTTGATAAGTGGTCAGGCTCCATTGAGATTGGGGTCACCACCCACAACCCCAACAGTTTGGAGTACCCAGCCACCATGACCAACCTCCAGTCAGGTACCAGCCCTGGGCAGGGGCGAGGGTGCGGGCCTGGTATTGCTGAGGGGAAGGAAGCCCCGTACTTGAACCCGAGTGTCCACCATCACCCAGGCACCATCATGATGAGCGGCTGTGGGATCCTGACCAATGGCAAGGGCACCCGCCGAGAGTACTGCGAATTCAGTCTGGATGAGCTGCAGGTGAGGCTGGCGCACAGATCCTCGGGCCACTTTCTAGCAGAGCCACAGGTACTCTATGACCCTGCGAGGGCACCAAGCAGGGTCTCCTGTGTGACCTAGAGCCAGTCCCTGTATCTTCTACCTCAAGGTTCCTTCCGAGAAGGCAGAGTTGCCCAAGAGTTCAGCACTCAGATTTTGGAGTTAGATGGTTGAATTCTTCTTACTGTTTTCCCATTTGTAGTGGCGAACCGAGGCAAGAAGCTTCTCCTCTTTCATTGCTCCCCCAGCCCCTGCAATCTCTAAAATGGGCCTATGAGTAGTACTTATTCCATAGGCTGAGACTTGTAGAAGCTGATGTCTGTGAGGTGGTTTAACTCAGTGCCTGACTCACGGGGAGCATTGAGGAAATGTAGCAATTGTCATGTCTGGAAAACAAGGACCCAGGATCTGTCCTCCAGGATGGTCTGAGACTCTGGCGAATACCTTCTGGAGTTGTTCCTGTGTGGAGTGGGGTGCTGGGCAGGCCTCGGGACTCCTCTGAACTATTTTTCTTCTTTGAGTAGGAGGGTGACCACATTGGCCTCACAAGGAAGTCCAACTCTGCCCTGCACTTCTTCATTAATGGTATCGATCAGGGTAAGGGTCGCTCAGAGAGGGCCTCTGGGCTGGGGCTGTCAGTGGGGCTGGGGCTGGGGGCTATACTTCATCCTTCTGCTTCTCTTTGGTGCTTGGTCTCCGTGTTTGACTTTCTCCCCTCATTCTCCCTGCCCACTCCCACACCCCTGTACCTTCCTGCAACAGGAGTGGCAACCCCCTTGACGCCCCCAGTGGTGTATGGCGTGGTGGACTTGTACGGGATGGCCGTGAAGGTGACCATCGTCCACAATAACAACCACAGTGACCGTCTCCGCCGCAACAATGCCATCCTGCGGGCACTGTCCCCCGAGGGCGCCCTCCGCCGTGCTGCCCCTGCTGCTCAGGCAGAACCTGAGCGCCTGCTCTTCCACCCCAACTGTGGGCAGAAGGCAGCCATCACCCACGAGGGACGCACTGCCCTGAGGCCCCAGTATGGCCCATGGGGTGGGGAGAAGCCTGAAGAAGGGGTTCTAATGGGAGGGGGGCAGGGCACGGAAGTAGAAGGCAGAGGGAGCCTGGCGGGGGCAGTTTCCTGGAGGTTGAGGTTTAGTTCTTTGGCTTGGGGCTGTGAATGTTGGCAGGCATTGCTGGGCTAAGCCTTGGCACATTGAGAGCGTGTGTTGGGGATCTGACTGTCCACTTGCTGTTCCCTCAGTGCCACCGATGACTTCAATCATGGCGTGGTGCTGAGCAGCAGAGCCCTGCGGGATGGAGAGGTGTTCCAGGTGCGCATCGACAAGATGGTGGACAAATGGGCTGGCTCCATTGAAATTGGTGTCACCACCCACAACCCTGCCTACCTCCAGTTGCCCTCCACCATGACCAACTTGCGCTCTGGTGAGCTCCCAGGAAGGACGGGCCAGGACAGGGTTTTGGGGGGAAGCTGTCCCCAAAGCCCTGGCAGTTGTTCTCCAGCTTCTTTTTCACTTGTCACTCTTGTGACCACTCATTCAGTGGCTAGAGAGTGCCCCGTGGGCAGGGCTGTGGCTGTCTTGGAAGCTGCAGAGTTTTCTTGTCCTGCTCAGGGAAGAAAGCTAGTCGTCAAAGAAAAGGCAAGCTGGGCTGTGGGCTCAGGAGTTCTGTGGGGGCTGCTATGGAAAGGAGAGGAGCCCTTCATTTCCCTTCATGTCCTCTACTGCTCCTTGTCCTCCCAGGGACCTGGATGATGACTGGGAATGGGGTAATGCACAATGGGACGACCATCCTGGATGAATACGGGCACAACCTGGACCGCCTCAAGGTGGGAAAGTGGGTGCGCCGCCTGGCGGCCGCAGCGGGCATCACAAACACCACAGGGCTGATGTAGGACCAGCCCCGGCAGGAACTCTGCCTGACTCCTCACTCCAGCACCCCCTTCTTCCAAGGCAGGGGACACGGTGGGCGTGGTACGGCGGGAGGACGGGACTCTCCACTTCTTTGTCAATGGGATGACTCAGGGCCCTGCTGCCTGGAACGTGCCCCCGGGCGTCTATGCTGTCGTCGATCTCTATGGCCAGGCGGCCCAGGCCACCATTGTGGACGACGTGGGTGAGGGCCGGGCTAGGCTGAGGCCAGGGGTTAGGGTGGCCTTGGGAGGTCTGAGAGACACTTAGAGATCTAATGGGTGATGATGTCCGCTTTTACAGAGGTGTCTCCAGTTCCTGAACCACTTCCTGAGGGGAATAACCAGGTGTCTCCAAGCTCTCCATCCTCAGGGGCGGGGGGCTCTGACCTGCGCTTCCACCAGCTGCACGGCAGTAACGCAGTCATCACCAATGGGGGCCGCACTGCTCTCCGCCACAACTGTCGCAGCGAGTTTAATGATGCCATCGTCATCTCCAACCGGTCAGTCTCTCTACTTTCATGTCCCCACCTTCCTCCTGCCCAGCCTCAGCCACCCAAGTGAGCCTCTCTGATCACCAAACTCCCTGGCAGGGCGCTGCGGGATGGAGAGCTGTTTGAAATTGTCATTCAGAAGATGGTGGACCGCTGGTCAGGCTCCATTGAGGCTGGTGAGGGGCGTCTGTGTGTGTTGGGGGCCGTTGGATGTCTGTGCCTTGGGGGATTGGCCTTGACTTACCTCTGCCTCCTCCCAGGAGTGACTGCTATTCGGCCTGAAGACCTGGAATTCCCCAACACCATGACAGACATTGACTATGACACATGGATGCTGAGGTTGGGCTTCCTGCTTTGGGGGCCAGCTTAGGGCTGGGTGGAGCTGGCTGGGATCAGGGAAGCCAGGTTTCAGCCTGTGGTGGCTGTGGGCAGGGACAGACCTAGGGGATCTGCCTGTCCCCTCTCTGGGATTCTGGGAAGGCCTGCTCAGGCCCACAGGGGCTCAGTCCTCCTCCATCTTAGGCAGTTCTTGCTTTTCCCTGAGGGGATCCCAGGGACAAAGGAGATAGGACTGGGCCTTACACCCAGATCAAGACCCCAGCCCAAGGCATTGGAAGGTTCTGACAGGCAGGGAGTGGGCGGGGGCCAATGTGAATTTGAAGCTGGCAGGCTGCCTCACCCCTTCTGCCATCCCCCCAGTGGTACAGCCATCATGCAAGACGGTAACACGATGCGCAACAATTACGGGTGTGACTTGGATGCGCTGGGCACAGGTGCACGCATTGGCATGATGCGAACTGCCAAGGGCGACCTGCACTATTTCATCAATGGCCAGGACCAAGGCGCTGCCTGCTCGGGCCTGCCTCCGGGTAAAGGTGACTATGTGGCTTTCAGCCTGCCACCCTCAGCCCAGACCACCTGGCTGTCAGGCTTCTGACCTTCCCTCTCCTCCCCAGAGGTGTATGCAGTAGTCGATCTCTATGGCCAGTGTGTCCAAGTGTCCATCACCAATGCCACCGGCCCCATGGACAACAGCCTGGCGACCAGCAACACTGCCACCGAGAAGTCCTTCCCACTGCACTCCCCAGGTGCGGCAGCAGGGCTGGGGCTGGATGGGCTCTGCTTGCCTGCTGTGCACCTGAGGAGTAGGGCTTCCAGGTTAGAGCAGCTGTGCAAAGACAGTTGGCTGGGGTAGCTGCCGGCTCAAGGGAAGGGACAGCACACAGTGGCAAGCAGCCAGTAAGGGGGAGGTTACACTTGGTACTTAGAGCCTGGACACTTCCCTGCCACCACGGGGCCAGGACACCATAAACTGAGCATGCCAGGTTTGGAAATGAGTCTTGCTGTGGTGAAAAGAGGTATCAGGGCTGGGCACAGTAGCTCATGCCTGTAATCCCAGCACTTTGGGAGGTCAAGGCGGGTGAATCGCTCGAGCACAAGAGTTTGAGACCAGCCTGGGAAACACGGCAAAACCCCGTCTGTACCAAAAATACAAAATTTAGGCAGTTGTGGTGGCGCGCACCTGTGGTCCCAGCTACTTGGGAGGCTGAGGTGGGAGGATCGCTGGATCCCAGGAAGTCGAGGCTGCAGTGAGCCATGATTGTGCCACTGTACTCCAGCCTGAGTGACAGTGCGAGACCATGCCTCAAAAAAAAAAAAATACAATAAAGAGGTGTCAGGAGGCCCTGAGGAGTAATGGCAGATGGCAGATGGGGCGTTGGTGTCCCCATCTCATTTCATCTGAAAGCTTTGCTCTGTTCCATCTGAAGCTTGCTGCCCCAATCCTACCCCTTCCTCTGGTGCCATCTTTTCACAGTGGCTGGCGTGGCTCACCGATTCCACAGTACTTGCGGCAAGAATGTCAGTCTAGAGGAGGATGGCACGAGGGCAGTGCGTGCCGCTGGCTATGCTCATGGCCTTGTCTTCAGTACCAAAGAGCTGAGGGCTGAGGAAGTCTTTGAGGTAGGTGATGTGACAGAGGGGCTGGCTGCCAGGCCCGTCGCGACAGGGCCAGCTCATCTTTTCTCTGTCTCATAGGTGAAAGTGGAAGAGCTAGATGAGAAGTGGGCAGGTTCCCTGCGGCTGGGACTGACCACACTAGCCCCGGGGGAGATGGGACCCGGAGCAGGTGGCAGTGGCCCAGGGCTGCCTCCTTCCCTGCCAGAGCTCCGGACGAAGACCACTTGGATGGTATCCAGCTGTGAAGTGAGGCGTGATGGGCAGCTCCAGAGGATGAACTATGGCCGGAACCTAGAGAGGCTGGGGGTGAAGTGGCTGGCTCCAGGGACAGGGGAGGGGTTGGGAGTGGCGGTGGCAGGGAGGGGTGGGCTGAGCATCATCTGTCCTTGTCCTACCTTGGTCCTAGGTGGGGAGCCGTGTGGGTGTTCGTCGGGGGGCAGATGACACGATGCACATCCTGGTGGATGGAGAGGATATGGGGCCTGCAGCCACTGGCGTTGCCAAGGTAGACCTGAATGCTTCCTTGGATTCTGGGAGGATGGTTGAGGTCTTCCGCTGATCGCTGATTTTTCTGGGTCTTGTGTGCCTCCCAGAACGTGTGGGCTGTGTTGGATCTCTACGGGCCAGTCCGCAGTGTGTCGATTGTCAGTTCCACAAGGCTGGAGGAGTCAGAAGGCACCCAGCCTCCTTCCCCCACCTCAGACACCAGCAGTGAGGGCGAGGAGGATGACGAGGGCGAGGAGCGTGGCCTGGGAGTAAGGCTGCAGCATGGCCTGCCGTGCACATGGATGGGCAGTTGCTGGGCCGTTGGATGCCAGGCCTTTTTTGGGTTCTCTGATCGTTGGGTGGAGGCTCACACTCAGGGTCTGTGCGAACTCCAGTGGGGTGGGTCGGTCCTGGCATTGGCAACCCATGCAGCTTAGTCTCTTCCTCCACACCAGGGCCAGAATGAAGTGGGTATTATACCCACCACCCTCGAGTTCCTGGAGAACCATGGGAAGAATATCCTCTTGTCTAATGGGAACCGTACAGCCACACGGGTGGCCAGCTACAATCAGGGCATCGTTGTCATCAACCAGCCTCTGGTGCCCCAGCTGCTGGTCCAGGTGGGCTCTCCCTCCCTGTCCCCAGCTCCTCTCGCTCCACAGTGACCCATGACCAACCCTCCTGAAGAAAGGCCTTTATGGGTGGAGAAAAAGAAAGCAAGACACTTGGATGAGCTTTCTGGGCTTTTATTCATAGCCTGTAATGGGGTTTGTCAGTCAGTTACCACGAAGTCCCTACCTGGCGATTGGTGAGGGAAGCAGTAGGGACAGGCTGGAGGAGTCCAAGGGAAATGCCTGATCCTGTATGTGGGAGCAGAGAGGGCTTTCCAGAAGAAGGTGCCTTTTTGCTACAAACGGAAAGATATATCAAAGTTAGCCAGATGAGCCCAGGTACGGTGGCTCACACCTGTAATCCCAGAACTTTTGGAGGCCAAAGCAGGCGGATCGCTTGAGTTCACGAGTTTGCGAACAGCCTGGGCAATATAGCGAAACTCTGTCTCTGCAAAAAAATACAAAAATTCGCCAGGCATGGTGGCACGAGCCTGTAATCCCAGCTACTCAGGAGGCTGAGGTGGGAAGATCACCTGAACCTGGGAGGCAGAGGTTACAGTGAGCCAAGATCACGCCACCGCACTCTAGCCTGGGAGACAGAGCAAGATCTTGTCTCTAAAAAAAAAAAGAAAGAAAAAGCTAGCTAGATGAAGGAAGTCCTACGAATAAGAATCCTGACAGATCGTTACAGAGGCAACAGCAAGGTCACGGCTCAAACAGGGTTTTTTTTTTGTTTTTTTTTTGAGATGGAGTTTTGCTCTTGTTGCCCAGGCTAGAGTGCAGTGGCACGACCTCGTCTCACTGCAACCTCCACCTTCCGGGTTCAAGCGATTCTCCTGCCTCAGCCTCCCTAGTAGCTGGGACTACAGGCATGCGCCACAACGCCTGGCTAATTTTGTATTTTTAGTAGAGACGGAGTTTCGCCATGGTGGTCAGGCTGGTCTCAAACTCCTGACCTCAGGTGATCCACCCGCCTCAGCCTCCCAAAGTGCTGGGATTACAGGTGTGGGCCACCGTGCTGGCTGATGGTTCTTCTTTTTAATTATTATTAGAAAAAAAAAAAAAGGGAAAGAAACAACTAAATTTGCATTTTCTGGTCCTTCCACGCATAAGAAAAGACAGCATCCCAGGCCACATTCTGGGAGGTGCAGTATTCCCTCCCTGGCTGGGGTAGGGAGCCTGGTTCTTCCCAGGAGGCTGTGATTATGGAGTAGTTTCTTCTTCCCCAGGTGCGGATAGATTTCCTAAACCGACAGTGGACATCTTCCCTTGTTCTGGGAGTCATCACCTGCGCGCCTGAGAGGCTCAACTTCCCTGCTTCTGCCTGTGCCCTCAAACGGGCAGCCTGGCTGCTGCGGGGCCGTGGGGTCTTCCACAACGGTCTCAAGGTGAGTAGGAGCCACAGAGAAGGGGTGGGACCAGTCTTGTGTGTAGGGAAGGGCTGGCCAGAAGGGAGAAGTGGGCCCCTAGCCTTGGAGGTAGGACCACAGGTGTAAAAGGGGGACGGTAATGGGCAGACAAGGATGAGTGGCATTGCCTGGTTAGTTTTAGGCCTGCTGCTTCCTGCGGTGTCCCTGCCATTGAGAATGTGCCAGTTTTGGGGAAGAGGAGGGGCTCTAGGTAACTGGAGTGGGAGGAGAGTCTCGGCAGCAGGCAAGCGTGGAGGCAAAGCCAAGGCACTGGCAGCAGGAAGCAGAGCAAAGGGCAGGACGGCTGCTGTGGTGGAGTGTGACCTCTGGAAGACAGCCGGTCTCTCCTCCCAGATCTGTGAGAAGTTTGGGCCGAATCTGGACACGTGCCCTGAAGGCACCATCGTGGGACTGCGGCTGGACAGCTCTGGGGGGCTGCATCTCCACGTTAATGGGGTGGACCAGGGGGTAGCTGTGCCAGATGTGCCCCAGCCCTGCCACGCGCTTGTGGACCTCTATGGGCAGTGTGAGCAGGTTAGTGGCAGTGGGGGCAGGGAGGAGGGGTGCCTAAGAGTCTGGGCCGTCCAGGACGGGGAAGTCTCTGTTCCAGGATCAGCAGGCCCTGGGGTCTTACCAAGCTCTGTCTGACTACCCTCTCCCCTGCAGGTGACAATCGTGAACCCTGAGCCAGGGGCTGCCAGTGGGAAAAGTGCTGGAACCCAAGGGGACATGGAGAAAGCAGACATGGTGGACGGTGTGCCAGCCCAAAGGGACCCAGCTCCTGCCCCTACTCTCCTGCCCCCACCCTTCTAGCCTAACTCCTGTGACCTGTGCCCCTCTGCTCCCTCAGGTATCAAAGAGAGTGTGTGCTGGGGCCCACCACCGGCCGCTAGTCCGCTAAAGAGCTGCGAGTACCATGCCCTTTGCTCTCGCTTCCGAGAACTCCTGCTGCTTCCTGGTGAGTCCCAGTCCCCAGAACTGACTTCATCCCCAGGGCCAGGCCCAGAGCCGTGGAGAGCAGCTGAAGGGTGCCAGTGTGGCTGAGATCAAGGGTGGGAGCCACAGCACCAAGCCTGCTACTTACTGTCCCGCAGAAGATTATTTCATGCCTCCGCCAAAGCGAAGCCTGTGCTACTGTGAGTCTTGCCGGAAGCTGCGAGGAGACGAGGCCCACAGGCGCAGAGGGGAGCCTCCCCGGGAATACGCACTGCCCTTTGGCTGGTGCAGGTTCAACCTCAGGTACATATGGGCGGGGTCATGCCTTTCCCCTACTGTTTTCCCCCTGGAGAAATGGAGATCCCAAGAAGGTGCATGGAAGAAGTGATAGAACTTCCTGTCTAAGGAAAAGCCAGGAAGTGCCAGGAACTTCCTGCCTAAGGAAGAGCCTCGTGAAGCTCCTCCACTGGGGAGCCAGTGTCCTTCGTTCTATCTGCCCCGCTTGTCCACCTCCTAGAGTGAATCCCCGCCTGGAGGCTGGGACACTAACCAAGAAGTGGCACATGGCCTATCATGGGAGCAATGTTGCAGCTGTACGGAGAGTGCTGGACCGAGGGGAGCTGGGAGCAGGTACTGGGGAGCAGGCCCATGCAAGGTGGGCTGAGCCTGGGGGCTGTGGAGGAATAAAAAGGGCTATCTTGACCCAGTTCTCCTCCCAGGTACTGCTTCCATCCTGAGCTGCCGTCCTTTGAAGGGAGAGCCTGGGGTAGGGTTCGAGGAGCCTGGCGAGAACTGTGCACCTCCTCGGGAGGAGCAGCCCCCTCCTGTGCTGCTTTCCCCCTCCCTTCAATATGCTGGGGCTGAGACCCTGGCCTCCAAAGTGCAGTGAGTACTGGGAGGGGTGGGGAGAGATCTCCAGGGGCTCAGATGGAGAGGGCCCGAGCGCAGCCACCGGAGTCTTCATGATTTGCCCTCCCCTTTTCGCACCTCCTCTTGCTAGCTGCCAGTCTCCAACTCAGCCCTTTTTTCATTCATTGAACAAATACCACTTATATACTCTTCTAGTGGGCAAAAAAAGGAAATTTGCTCTTGCGGAACCTCTGCCTTTTCTCTCTATAATGTTCATACATAATAAGTATTTATTAGTTATTATTTATTTATTTATTTTTGAGACGGAGTCCTGCTCTGTCATCCAGGCTGGAGTGCAGTGGCATGATCTCAGCTCACTGCAACCTCCACCTCCCGGGTTCAAGCGATTCTCCTGCCTCAGCCTCCTGAGTAGCTGGGACTACAGGCTTATGCCACCAAGCCCGGCTAATTTTTCTATCTTTAGTAGAGATGGGGTTTTGCCATGTTGGCCAGGATGGTCTCGATCTCCTGACCTCGTGAGCCACCTGCCTCGGCCTCCCAAAGTGCTGGGATTACAGGTGTGAGCCACTGCGCCCGGCCAGTATTTAGTATTTTTAAAGGTAGTAAGTAAGGACTATGGAAACAAAGAGTGGGGCGAAGGAGACAGCAGTGTGGTTGGTGTGGGCATCGTAAGAAGGTGGGAGAGATTCGAGCAAAGGCTTCAAGAAGAAAGTGAAGGGTGTAGCTGAGCAGGCTTTGGGAGGAAGAACGTTTCAGGTGGAAAGAGCAGCTAGAGTGAAGTTCCTATAAGGTGGGAGTATTTCCTAGGTACAGCAAGGCTTGTGTGGTTGGAACAGACTTTGCAAGGGGGAGGTGATGGGGAGAGAGGCTTCACTCCCTTGTTTTTTCCTGTTTGACAGATTCCGGGACCCCAAATCCCAGCGGACGCACCAGGCTCAGGTGGCGTTCCAGGTGTGTGTGCGCCCTGGCTCCTACACCCCGGGACCCCCTTCTGCTGCCCTTGGAGAACCTCCTGACCCCCACTTCAGTCCAGCCGAACTTGAGTGGGTCACTAAGGAGAAGGGGGCCACACTCCTCTATGCCCTGCTGGTACGGGTGGAATGAGGGGTGAGACACAAATACTACAAGCACAGTCGGGCCTCGGGCCCATGGACTCTGGCGACTGCCTCCACCTCATTCCCGTGACTCGTGGCATGCGCAGGTGCTGGAGCTTGGCAGCCGCGCAGGAGCATGTAGGCAGGCTCTCAGATGTAGGTGGCAAGTGGCACAGCTCCATGTCTGGAGGCCCCGTGCTCCATCTGATGGGAGGAGCCGTGGGAGCCCAGCTCCAGGCCCTGGTACCCCTCTTCATACACTGATTTGGGGAACATGACTCCCTTTTACTCCCCTTCCCCACATCACTTAATTTATTTCCGTTTTTGTTTCTGGTTACTGTGAATCCCAGAGGAGTCTCTCCCTGTGCCCACATGAAGCTGCTTTTTCCGGGGCCACCGGGCGGGAGTGGGGAAGGGTGGGCGCACTGAAGATGGGGGCCTCTGTACAGTTGTTACTGACTCTGATTTCTAAGGAGCCAATAAACACCGTCTCAGAGCCTCCGCCTCGGCCTCTCTCTCGCGCGCCCCTCTCCGGAGCCCGCATCCCCTGGGGTGCCACCAGGTGGGCCCGCGAAATTAAAGAGAGCTGAGGATGCCAAGACCAGTATACAGCCCTCGTCGCCCGCGTTCCCGGCTACGGGATTTGGACGCCGCGGGCACCCGTCGCAGCGCGCTTCCGTCTTCTCTCACCCAACCTGTGAGGTCGGCCGCAGCCGTGACTCCGGAAGAACTCGGCCGGGCCTCCGGATGTGACGCACGGGCCAGGGCGCGCCGTAGCTGCTGAGAAAGCGCAGAGAAGGCGGGTAGGGAGGGCTGGCGTCCGGGTTGGCTGGGCAGGGAGCGGCAGCACCGAGCAGGGGATCCCGGCGCCGTCCGCGCGCGCGGTGGAGCGGGGGCTGCGGACCCGGCCGGGTGGCGGGCTCCTGGGACACGTGACCGGGGCGGCGAGCGGGCCGGGCGGACAGGCTTCCGCCTGGGCCGGGCGCGGCCCCCTCTGAGCGCCCGCCTCCCCGCAGGCGCCGTCTGAGGTCTGGCAGGCAGAGACAGAGCCGGGCGCCCACGGCCCGAGCGCCCACGGCAGCACCATGCCCGCACTCCTGGAGCGCCCCAAGCTTTCCAACGCCATGGCCAGGGCGCTGCACCGGCACATTATGATGGAGCGGGAGCGCAAGCGGCAGGGTGAGCCGGGGCCATAGCGGGGGGGACACACGGCCCAGAATGGCTCCTATACCTCAGAGTTGGCGTCAACCCAGGAGCCAACCAGTGCGCCCGCTGCCGAGCGCAGAGGAGGGAAGGAATAGCCCCGTTGTGGTGGGATTTAAGCGTCCTGGTCCACGCCCCAGAACCCTTGAGACGGGAAGGACCTTGGAGAGCACCTGATAAAGCCTCTCCGTTCCCTGTTGCAGCGATGGGGGAGCTTGCTTGTCCCCTCGAGGCAAAGAGCACACAGGCGTGTTGGGATGACCGGGTTTTGCTGGTCTTCAATCTAACGTTGGAATTGTTTTCACTACCCTGCCTCTTCTTCATTCTGCTTGATTCTCCAGAGGAAGAAGAGGTGGATAAGATGATGGAACAGAAGATGAAGGAAGAACAGGAGAGAAGGAAGAAAAAGGAGATGGAAGAGAGAATGTCACTAGAGGAGACCAAGGAACAAGTAAGCAGTCCCTTGAACTCTCCCAGCTTTGACTTCTTCCCTTGACTCTCCCTGCCTTCATCTTCTCTTCCCACTCCCTCCCAGATTCTGAAGTTGGAGGAGAAGCTTTTGGCCCTACAGGAAGAGAAGCATCAGCTTTTCCTGCAGCTCAAGAAAGTTTTACATGAGGAAGAAAAACGGAGGCGAAAGGAACAGAGGTGGGATCAGAGTGCTAAAAACTGAAATGGGGGCCAAGTGGAACTGGGATCAAGTAATAAAAGAACTAGTGTTTAATGACGAAAGAGAAGGCATCTGTCCTTGGCTTTGACCTGCCTTCCTCTCAACTCCAGTGACCTGACCACCCTGACATCAGCTGCGTACCAGCAGAGCCTGACCGTCCACACAGGAACTCATCTCCTCAGCATGCAGGGTGAGGACTAAAGAGACCACCTGATGGAACCGGCCTTCTTACAGGTTGCAGCCTCCCATTTCAGCATCATGAAGCCCTTCTCCCTTTCTAGGGAGCCCTGGAGGACACAATCGCCCAGGCACCCTCATGGCAGCTGACAGAGCCAAACAAATGTTTGGACCCCAAGTGCTTACGGTGAGAGTAGGATTGGATGCCCAGCCCCTACTGCTTCCATCCATGCATCCTTGCCACCAGTATTCACGTCACAAACATATCAAGCACTTAAGTTTAGGGGGAAACGGGGCATACAGATATACACAAGTCACTGGGTTTCAGCTTTCAAGTTTATAGGCGAGTTCTCATTCTCCCTCCTTAGACCCGGCACTACGTGGGCTCAGCAGCTGCTTTTGCGGGGACACCAGAGCATGGACAATTCCAAGGCAGTCCTGGTGGTGCCTATGGGACTGCTCAGCCCCCACCTCACTATGGACCCACACAGCCAGCTTATAGTCCTAGTCAGCAGCTCAGAGGTGAGTAATAGGAGGGATGGGGCTTGGCCTTCCTCAGCGTCAAAGGAGGAATGCCACTGAGTAAAAGGTTTCAATGGCTTTTTCCTTTCTCAGCTCCTTCAGCATTCCCTGCAGTGCAGTACCTATCTCAGCCACAGCCACAGCCCTATGCCGTGCACGGCCACTTTCAGCCCACTCAGACAGGTGATAACATCCTATGCGGGAGCTCTAGCTCTCTGGGTCCTCCCCTCCCTGTTTCATTCTCATCTCACATGCCCCTCTTCCCCACGTAGGTTTCCTCCAGCCTGGTGGTGCCCTGTCCTTGCAAAAGCAGATGGAACATGCTAACCAGCAGACTGGCTTCTCCGACTCAGTGAGTGTGGCACCTTGGGTGGTCAGGGTTAGGGATATGTTAAGGGGAGCTTCAGTATGCCTGAGGCCCTGACTCTGTTCTCTGCAGTCCTCTCTGCGCCCCATGCACCCCCAGGCTCTGCATCCAGCCCCTGGACTCCTTGCTTCCCCACAGCTCCCTGTGCAGATGCAACCAGCAGGAAAGGTAAGAATGGTAATATAATTTACCTGTCAGAATCCCTACACTAGGGATCCAGAAAAGCAGGATTAGGTAGGACAGGTGGCCCACATCACCTGGTTTTTCTTCCTCTTTGGGGGTGGTTACCAGTAGGGTATTAAGTGGGAGAGTATGCCCAGTGACAAAGCCCTCTTTTCATCACCACTGCCAGTCGGGCTTTGCAGCTACCAGCCAACCTGGCCCTCGGCTCCCCTTCATCCAACACAGCCAGAACCCGCGATTCTACCACAAGTGACCATCAGATTATATCTTCAACATCATGCCCCCCACCCCACTGTGGGTGAGGGTACCCCGTGTGTCCCAGGCCAATAAAATCTACCTGCCACTGACCCTGGCTGCTGCTGTTTGTGTTGCCTCCCACCCAACTGTCTGGAATAGGTCAAGGCTGCTTGGGGGGTGGGGGGATGACTGGCAGGTCCACAGCAAGTCAGTGAGAGACAGCGGGTTCCAATGAACTCAGTGGCAGAATTCAGTCTTTTTGTGGCTTCCAAATATATCCATTTAATTCAAATAAGCAGCTGAGTTGGGGGCTTCATATTAAACTTGTAGTTTTATTCAGGTTTGATTTTAACAAATGTGTCGGGGAGAGAGCCCGCAGGGAAGGGTAAAGCCCACGGGGGCAGGGCCCTCCCAGATGCCTGAGGAGGGGGCAGGTCCCCTCCCCTCTCCTCCTCTTCCCTCCCCATCTAAAGGGGTTTGGGGAGAGACACAGGCAGGGGAGAGGGCTGGTCCCCAGTCCGTTGGGGTGGTGCTCAGGGTAAAGGGCTATGGGCAACAGGGGACCAGACCAGGGATGAGTGGGGAGGGCACAAGGACCATTTGCCAGAATCCACCGCTTTCTGATTCCAGATTGAATTTAAAAAAAAAAAAAAAAAAAAAAAAAAAAAAAAAAAGACTAAACCACAAGCAGCACCCACCCCCTTCTCCCCCACCAGGGCTGTAGTGTGAGGGGAGAAGAGAAGGGCAGCTTCACCAAGGCCACGGCTTCGCTTGCTCCTGGCCAAGGGAGCTAGGTGAAGGGGAGGGGCTCCCCGACAGATTGAGGGGGTGGGGAAAACGAAAATAAAACGTCAAATAAATTGTGTAGGAAGAGTCCAGCCTAGGACCAGGCCAAAACCAGGCCAGGCTGGGGGAGGGGGCCTCTGCATGTTCAGAGGATCACTGCTGCCACCACCGCCACCCTAGGTAGGAGAGAGAAATTAGTAAGATAGGATAATACCTTCAACAGGAAGCATAGGGAGAACAGGGCCAGGCTAGGGGCACAAATTAAGCCTGGAACAATTAAGACTAGAGCAGATCTGCTGAGGACAACAAAATGTGAAGGGGCCACTGAGGGATTTGTCACACTCACCTGGGAGCCAGTTATTTTGCCATGGCCTTGATTGCAACAGCTGCCTCCTCTGTCATGGCAGACAGCACCGTGATCTGGAGGAGCAAGAGAGATAGCCAGGAGATGTCTGAGCTCAGGAAGAAACGTACAGAACAAAGCTGAGCACAAAAGCAGGGAGGGGGCCGGGCGCGGTGGCTTACGCCTGTAATCCCAGCACTTTGGGAGGCCAAGGCGGATGGATCACGAGGTCAGAAAATCAAAACCATCCCAGCTAACGTGGTGAAACCCCGTCTCTACTAAAAATACAAAAAATTAGCCAGGTGTGGTGGCGGGCGCCTGTAGTCCCAGCTACTCAGAAGGCTGAGGCAGGAGAATGGGGAGAACCCGGGAGGCAGAGCTTGCAGTGAGTCAAGATCGAGCCACTGCACTCCAGCCTGGGCAATAGAGCAAGACTCCATCTCCAAAAAAAAAAAAAAGAAAAGAAAAAGCAGGGAGGCAGCATACCAGAATCTCTTCTCCACAGTCGTACTTCTGCTCAATCTCCTTGCCAAGGTCTCCCTCAGGGAGACGAAGGTCCTCTCGTACCTCCCCACTGTCCTGGAGCAGTGATAGGTACCCATCCTGGATGCCAATCAGCTGGGGGCAGATAGGGAAGGAAGCTGAAGGTAATAGGCCCAGGGAGGCTGAGAGTAAAGGCTCTGATAGACAAACTGGAGTGATAGCAAACTAATACCAAATATCCTCTCCTGCCATTTCCTTCCTCTCCCAGCACAAGCTCTCCTGGTCAGTCCCTATCCCCCAACTTCTCCCTCCATCATAAACGGCTAACCCATCCTCATCCAAACCATCTACATACCTGGAAGTCATTCCTTTTGATGTTGGGGACATCCATGTTATGAGTTGACGGGCAGATATCTTCGTATTTTTTCCCAGTGAAGATGTCGATGCCAACCAGGTGGACCTGTATGTGAGCATCACAGAGAGAAACCCAACCAAACTCTTAAGACGGAGGAAACAAAGGCTCCAAGTGACCTTGCCTGATGAGGGAAGTCAGACTACATTGTTGGGGCAAAGACTGGAGTATTGGAATTGAACTAGTCAACTCAAGAAACAGTAAAGCCTCTTAAACAAAACAACAGAGGCTAAAAAACCACCGTTGAGATTGGGGTTGACAGCACAAGAGAAAACTGCATGGCAGGCTTAGAGAAAACGGTTACCTTGATAAAAGATAAGATGCTACGGAGTCTAGGGGAGTGGGAGGAGTCTGGGTAAAAGTTTGGAAGAGTTTTCTGGACACCAGGAGAAAGAGCTTAGAAATTGGGAAATAAGGAGGGTAGAAGGGGAAAGATAAGAAAATAAGAAATGTGAAAGAGCTGAAGAGAAAAAAGGACTTGCAGGGAGATCAGAAATAACTATGTAGCTAGAAAATAAGGAAGCCAGAAGAGCACAGAGAAGGATCCAGACACTAGGGAATAACCCAAGATCAGTGTCAAGTCAAAAGATAGAAAAACTGATTAAGGAAAAACACCACAAGAAACTCAACAAGAACGAACCACGTTGAAGTTCTAAAGAGACAGGAAAAATATGAGGTGATGAGGGAAGTGCTAGCAAGAATTTTGTTAAAACCCATGACAGCATGGAGGCTCAAGGAACCCAAGGAGAGTGGGATGGGGCAGGCAGAGGCAGTTTGATCCTGCATCAGAGTTCCAAAGGGAAAGCTAGAACTGAGGAACGAAGCAGCAAGGTGATCTGAAAGCTCAGAATTAATGCAGGAGTCCCTCCAGGGGAAGGCCACATTCTGGTAGAACTGGAGAAACCCTGGGCAACGTGATGGAAATAACGAGCTACAATGGCTCAAGGGAAGAAAAAGTGAAAACCAAGAATAAGAAAGGAGCAACTGAATAGCTAGAGCATAAAGGCCTATGAACTGAAGTTAAGAGACTGGCACAAAGCTGGAGAAACGGAGGGACTACCAGATAATGATGGGGGGACAGAAGGGTAACCACAGAAGAGACTGAAGACTGGGGAGCAGGTGTAGTTGTCTGAATGGGTATGAAGGCTGAGTGCTAAACAAAAAGAATCAGACAGTAAAAGCAGAGTTAAAGGAAAGTTAGCACTGTTGGCAGCTTGCTGCTGGGAGCGCCAAGGATACTGGAGGCACGGGGAAGGCAAGATGTGGAGGTGAAATTCTAACCTTGGCGTGGCCGTGCTTGCCAGTCTTCGAAGTAGACATCTCGACGATCTTACATGGCCGGCCTTTGAGCACCACAAAGCCATTCTTACGTAATGCTGAGCACTGCATTGGGAAGGTGGCTGAGGCCCCTGCATCTCCTGTCTCGAAGTCCAAATCATCTGCCATTTTAAGAGGCTTCGATTCCAACTAGAGCCAAGAAGAGAACTGAAGTGAATAAGCATGGAGGTTAACAGGACCTCCAATCTATCCCATTTCTCTCTAGAAACATTTTCCCAACTCTGTATTCCATTACCCACCTAAAATAAAGTTCCTGAACTTAAAATACTGACTGGGCTCAAATATACTCAAGAACTGGTGTGTGTATGGGAGGGTGGAATAGCTGGTTTCTCCCGCATAAATCAAAGTTAGAGTGGTAGCTTGGGAAAGGAAGGCTCTAGGGAGCTGGAATGTCAAATCTCAGAGATAAGAAAAGGCCTACTTCCTGGGAGGGGGGAGGACTCAGGTGTTACTTGCCACTGAAACCAACCACCCCTCTTCCCCACACACAGGGCTATAATTAGGTGAGCAGCTATGATCCAGCAAAAGGGCAGGGCTAATGTGGGGGGGAGGGTGGAGACCGGAGGACAAGGCCCCACCCATCTGTTACACCGCCCCCCCTCCATCCACACACAAACCAGTCACTGCTACAGGAAACCACAAGGCCTCTTTGGGGGATTCCCGCCTCGCCAACATGCACTTGCAACAAGCCAAGGGGGAGAAAGCAAAGTTGTTTCCGAAATGATCCCCCTGCCAAACACCTCGATCTTGGTTCCCAAAGAGAACCCAGGAACCCAGCCTCTCCTGGAAGGCCCTCCCACTTTTCCCAGGATGCATCTGTCCTGTCGGCTTTTCAGGCCCGGCCAGTACAGTCAGTAGAAAGTGGGAGAGGTGGGGGGTGGTGAATGACAATAAAATGAAAGCAAAAGGTTGGTAGTAGTGAGTAGTAGAAAATCATACTAGGCTAGTAGAGTTAAGGACTTCGAAACCGTGGAACTCCCAAACCAGTTACAACGGGAAGACAGTGACAAGGTGAAGAATGCCTATCACGGTGGGAAACTCATCTGCCGGAGACTTTAAGGCGCTGTCCGCCCGGGCCGACAGAAGAGTTGGGCTCCTGTCCAAACGCCCTCAGTTTCCCCATTTCTCCGGCCTCCCAGCTGGAAAGAGTGCCACTTACACCTGGCTGGCCGCCACACTTCACAGGAGGGTTTTGCAGGAAAGCTCCAGGGGCCCTTGAGGTTGGGAAGCGCTAACATATGCCTGCAGCATGCCCTCCAGGGTGATCAGGACGCGAGCCTCCGGCTTCTCCCACTTCTCAAAAGCCCCGGCCCCCTAGGACACCCCGCGAGGGCTAGCTCTCCCCGCGCTAGGGGCTGCCGGCTCCTGCAGACCATGTGGCCGTTCGGGGCTTCCGGTGGCCGGGACCTGGGGGG
>NW_012118154.1:3351479-3352444 GCF_000951035.1 Colobus angolensis palliatus | reverse complement strand
CCGCCGCCGCCGCCTCTACCGCCGCCGCCGCTGCTGCACACGGGTCTTAGTACGCAGGCGCCGACTCCCCACTGACCAACCAAGCAGCCCTATGACAGCCGCGCAAGCGTGCTATCTTTCTCCTCCGCCCTCCACCCCCGCACTGCGCAAGCGCACACACCCTCCCCATCTCCACCCTCCCTCCCACCTACCCGGCCAATGACGCGCATACGTGACCCCGCCCCTCACAAACCCTGAGCGTCTTCAACTAATCGGTAACGCGCAGGCGCACCCGGTTTTTTAAGCTCTTCAACCTCCTCTTCCCTCCCCTTGATAGACCGCTTGTCCTACCGGACAGTCCTTGCGCCTGCGCAATACGGAGCCCTGCACTCCACACCCTCTAAAGGAACCGCCTGGGTCTCAGAACGCATGCGTGTTCGGAATCCTAAACGCCCCTTCCACCTCAGACGTCGTCTGTACGCCGGGCGTTGAAAAGACCATGCTGCTAGATCACTTGTCTCGTCTAGAACGCATGCGTCTCAGGATACGCCCCACCTCGGCTTTAACTGAACTTAAACGACTCACACGTTTCAGAAAACTTGCTCTGGGGGGTGGGCCCCTTGTCTTGGAATCAGTCTCCCCAGTTCCACACATGCGCGGGAGATGTCTTTCCGCCCCACTCTTCCTAGCGCGGTAGTGTGGTCGAGTTCCCACCCATCTCGGCTTCACTTCTCTAAATCGAACGCCTATGCTGTGCCATAGAGTTCACCCGGGAAGATAGAGCGGCGCTGCGGCGGACACCATCTTGTTTAAACCCTCCGTCCGTATTGGTCTCTATGGCATCGGTAGAGGCCATTCCGCTTTGAGGTCCTCAGTAAAGAGACTTAGATGGTATTACTGTGTTTTCCCCAACTGTGCTCTGCGATTCCCAAAAGAATTGTCTACGAGATCCTTCAGAAAAAATTGTCTATAAAAAAAGAGTGGTG
>NW_012118154.1:3345376-3347259 GCF_000951035.1 Colobus angolensis palliatus | reverse complement strand
TTTTTTATTTTTAGTAGAGATGGGGTTTCACCATGTTGGCCAGGCTGGTCTCAAACTCCTGACCTCAGGTGATCTGCCTGCCTCCGCCTCCCAAAGTGTTGGAATTACAGGCGTGAGCCACTGCGCTCAGCCTGACAGTCTTAACCAGTTCATTTCTCTGAGACATTGACTAAGTGTCTTGACCGAGCTAAGGGTAAGGCAGAAGCTCCATGATATCAAAACGGGGTTGGGTATTCACAGACCCCAGGAGTGTCCATTCAATCTAGAAGCAAAGATAATCTGGACAGAAGACTGAGGCATACACAGAGAAAAACAAGGGCAAAATATCATGTAGAATTGTGGCATGACGACATAACACCTGGGAAGGCCACCAGTGCTGTTGTGTCTATGGAATAACCACAGTCCGCGGTACAGTCTTCAGCTTTGAAAGGTCCACATTTCTTTTGCCAACTCAAGTGACTTCCTCAGGGAAGCCTTTCTTGACCTAGCATACTAAGTCAGCTTCCTGTGTTACATGCTGTCAGCAAACAGAGCATTTATCATGGATTGTTGATATTCATATATCTGTATAATTGTTTTATTAATGTCTGGTTTTCCTCATTAGAATAAATCTGTATAAGGGATGGGAACCTGTTTGTTTTGTTCACTACCATGTACTCAGCTCCTAGAATGGTGCCTGGCAAACACTTGGTATGTTATAAATATCAATTTAATGTTGAATAAAGATACACCTGACTTAAGCTAACCAGATTCACAATAGACTGACAAAGATATGGCAGTATCAGATTATTTACAAATGAATTGAAATTACCTAAGACAATGGAATATCCATATTGGTTGGTCCATCTGTTCATTCTCTCTACAAAAAAAAAAAAATGAGACCAGGTGTGGTGACTCACGCCTGTAATCCCAGCACTTTGGGAAGCTGAGGTGGGCAGATCACCTGAGATCAGGAGTTTGAGACCAGCCTGACCAGTGTGGAGAAACCCCGTCTCTACTAAAACAAACAAACAAAAAAAAAAAATACAAAATGAGCCGGATATGGTAGTGCGTGCCTGTAATCCCAGCTACTCGGGAGGCTGAGGCAGGAGAATCACTTGAACCTGGGAGGTGGAGGTTGCTGTGAGCCGAGATTGCGACATTGCATCTAGCCTGGGCAACAAGAGCGAAAATCCATCTCGGGGGGTGGGGGGAAGTGAAAAGACAAAGCTTAAAGAGCCTTGAAATCAAGGCAAGGCAATTAGCTGCACCTCCTTCAGGACTAGTACCATACAACTCTAAGAGCTTAGTACATTTGTCTTTAGTGTAAAAAAGGCCTGTCATCTCTTCAAGAAGAATCCTGGAATATTAATAACCATGGATCAGGGCTCCTCTGAAAACTGTTGGAGAGCCTCTCTTTGACCTTCTTTTTTTTTCTTTTTTGTTTGAGATGGAGTCTTGCTGCTGGTGCGTGCCACCACCATGCCCTGCTAATTTGTGTATTTTTTGGTAGAGACGGGGTTTCATCATCTTGGCTAGGCTGGTCTTGAACTCCTGACCTCATGATGCACCCGCCTCAGCCTCCTGAAGTGCTGGGATTATAGGTGTGAGTCACTGCGCCCAACCTGACCTTCTGTCTAATTTACATATTAAGCATTTCTCTTCTGTTCACATAGAAGTTTCCTTCTTGGGCTGGGCGTGGTGGCTCACGCCTGTAATCCCAGCATTTTGGGAGGCCGAGGTGGGTGGATCAGAGGTCAGGAGATCGAGACCATCCTGGCTAACACGGTGAAACCCCATCTCTACTAAAAATACAAAAAATTGGCCGGGCGCGGTGGCTCAAGCCTGTAATCCCAGCACTTTGGGAGGCCGAGACGGGCGGATCACGAGGTCAGGAGATCGAG
>NW_012118154.1:3335382-3339501 GCF_000951035.1 Colobus angolensis palliatus | reverse complement strand
GGGGCGATCTGAGGTGCCATCATCAATGTTCTTCACGATGACGGCTTTGCGTCCAGAGTAGCGTCCAGCCAGGACAAGCACCACCTTCCCAGGTTTCATGAACTTGCCCATTTCGGCAGCAGCCGCTCAGGCCTACAGCCGAGACTCCATTTCAAACAAAAAATTAAAAATTAGTCAGGCGTGGTGGCACGCACCTGTAGTCGGATCACTTGAGTTCAGGAGGCTGAGGTGGGAGGATCACTTGAGTACAGGAGGTCAAGACTGGAGTGACCTGTGGTCATGCCACTGCACCCCAGCTGGGATGACAGAGCAAGACCATGTCTGGGGAAAAAAAAAAAAAAGTTCGCTGCCATATTATTTGTTGTGGTTGAGAATTGGAGGTGCCATGGGTGCTCCTCAGTGGAAATGTGAGCAGGTAAAATGTGGCACAACTCATACTGCAGAGCATGGTGCAGCAACGGCTTTGATCATCATAGAGCATGGGTGGATTTTAACAACACAGTACTAATTGCAAATAAGATCAGAACGAAATCTATAGCAAGATGTTATTTAGAGAAATTGAAAATGCACACAAAAAGATACAGCAGATAAGACAAGGAGGTAGAGGCTAGAGAAAATGTAAAGGCTTTGACAGAGTGCTAGCTGAGCCTGCAAAGAGAGAACAGTGGAAAGAGCAGCTAAAGAATAAATGTGTGGCCGGGCGCAGTGGCTCACGCCTGTAATTCCAGCCCCTTGCGAGGCTGAGGCAAGAGAATCGATTGAACCCAGGAGGCAGAGGTTGCAGTGAGCTAAGATGTGCCACTGTACTGCAGCCTGGGCAACAAGAGCAAAACTCTGTCTCAATCAATCAGTCAGTGGGAGAGGATAAGATGGACACTGTGGGTATGAAACACTGTAGCTGTTGGGAAATAAGAGAGCAGTTATTAGGAGAGAGAAGAGGTAAACTCTGACTGGGCTGCAACAAAAAAGTTGGAGTGAAAAGTTTCTGGGAGTAGATGGCACCAGGGGATAGAGGTGACATCATCTTTTCTTTTCTTTTCTTTTTTTTTTGAGACAGGGTCTCACTCTGTTGCCCAGACTACAGTGCAGTGGTGTGAACAGGGCCCACCAGAGCTACAGTGCAGTGGTGTGAACAGGGCCCACCAGAGCTACGGTGCAGTGGTGTGAACAGGGCCCACCAGAGCTTGGACTTCCCAGGCTCAAGTGATCCTCCTAACTCAGCCTCCTGAGTAGCTAGAGTGCACCACCATGTCCAGCTATTTTTTTTTTAAGTTTTTGTAGAGACAGGGTCTTGCTATGTTGCCCAGGCTAATCTCAAACTCCTGGGCTCACGCATTGCTCCCACCTGGGCCTCCAGAAGCCTTGGGATTACAGGCATGAGCCACCACGCTCAGCTGACACCATTTTTTCAATCGTTCAAATATTATCTCAATTTGACCACACAAATCCTCACCTTTATTGTGCTAAACCTGGGCCTCCAGGAAGACTGTTCTACGCAAAATGACTGTGGATAAGTGGTGATGACCTAAACTCAGTGAGGTGGGAGAACGCAGGGAGGAAAAAGAGGAGCTTAGACTTGGACTCATCAAGTTTTAGAAGCCTTAGGAGCTGTTGGCTAGAGACTACCTGATGTGGGGGTCTGGTAGAAGGTGGGAGGGACTCAGGAGTGGAGACACAAGTTTGAGAACCATCAGAAAGTGGTCACTGAAGCCAGGGAAATGGATAGAACATCCTAAAGAAGGGCTGTCCGGGCGCAGTGGCTCACGTCGGTAATCCTGGCACTTTGGGAGGCCAAGGTCAGTGATCACTTGAGGTCAGAAGTTCAAGACCACCCTGGCCATCATGGTGAAACTCCATCTCTACTAAAAGTACAAAAACTAGTTGGACGTGCCTGAAATCCCAGCTACTCTACTCAGGAGGCTGAGGCAGGAAATTCACTTGAACCCGGGAGGCAGAGGTTGCAGTGGGCTGAGATCGTGCTACTGCACTCCAGCCTGGGTGACAGAGTGAGACTCCATCTCAAAAAAAAAAAAAAAAAGAAAAGAAAAGAAAAGAAAAGAAAGAAAGAAAGAAATGGCCTGGTGCTGTGGCTCACACCTGTAATCCCAGCACTTTGGGAGGCTAAGGCAGGCGGATCACCTGAGGTCAGGAGTTTGAAACCAGCCTGGCCAACATGGAGAAACCCCGTCTCTACTAGAAATACAAAATTAGCTGGGCGTAGTAGCAGATGCCTGTAATCCCAACTACTTGGGAGGCTGAGACAGGAGAATTAACCTGGTAGGAGGAAGTTGCGGTGAGCCGAGATCAAGCCATTGCACTCCAACCTGGGCAACAAGAGCGAAACTCCATCAAAAAAAAAAAGAAAGAAAAAAAGAGAGAGAGAAGGAAAAAAGAAAAGATTCAAATATAATCGTTTGGGTTCTAGCTTGTCTCAATGACATACACATTTATTTCCTACTTCCTTGTGGTTACACCCACTCACCATGATTAGAATTCAGATATTCTTGAAAACTGCCAGGCATAGTTGCGCATGCCTATAATCTCAGCTACTCTGGAGGCTGAGGCAGGAGGATTGCTTCAGGCCATAAATTCAAGACCAGCCTGGCAACAGGACTTTTGCTCTGTTACCCAGGCTGGAATGCAGTGGTGCAATCTCGGCTCACTTGCAACCTCCGCCTCCCAGGTTCAAATGATTCTCCTGCCTCAGCCTCCTGAGTAGCTGGGATTTACAGGTGCACACCACCAAGCCCAGCTAATTTTTGTATTTTTAGTAGTGACAGGGTTTCACCAGGTTGGTTAGGCTGGTCTCAAACTCCTGACCTCAGATGATCCACCCGCCTCGGCCTCCCAAAATGCTGGGATTACAGGCGTGAGTCAGTGCTCCCAGCCTGCCACAGGGATCTTATATGTCTAATTCACTACTGTAATTTAGCATGTTTTAGCACCTCGCACACACTAGGTGCTCAATAAATATTTGTTGAAGAAATAAAGGAATATGTATATTTTATTGTAAACTATGTGAAATATTTTTAGAAGGTGACCCACAGAATTGCTAACCAGCGCTGAGATTATCATGATAGTTACTGGTGCACTTGTCTCCCAGTCCAGATGGTCAGAGGAAAGCACTCAAGAAATCTCAGTGAAATGAATTCAAATAGGAAACTATCTCTGAAACTTTTAGAACAGAAGATTTACTATCCTGAGTACTGAGATTTACAGAGATGGTTGAAGCCAGGCATGATGGCTCATGCCTATAATCCTAACACTTTGGGAAGCCAAGGGTGGGGGCATCACTTGAGCCCGGGAGCTAGACACCAGCCTGGGCAACATGGTGAAATCTGTCTCTACCAAAACTACAAAAATGAACCGGGGGTAGTGATGTGAACCTGTAGTCCCAGCTACTCCAGAGGCTGAGGCGAGAGGATCATGTGAGCCTGGGAAGGTCAGGGCTGCAGTGAGCCGTGATTGTGCCACTGCACTCCAGCCTGGGCGACAGAATGAGACCCTGTCTCAAAAAAATAAAAATAAAAAATAGAGTTGGTTGAACAGCAGTGCTGTCTGCTAGGCCTTTCTTTGAGGGTGGAAATGTTCTCTATCTGTGCTAATACAGTATCCATGAGCCTCATATGGCTATTGAGCTTGCAAAATGTGGCTGATGAGACTTAGGAACTGAATCTTCAGTTTTATTTTAGTTAAACTGAAATAGCCACTTGTAGCAATGTCAGGAAGACTGGTCAGGAGGCCGTGCTTGAGACCTGGGTGGGCAGGGTGGCAGTGGATTAGATCTTGGGCCTTTAGAATTAAGCTAAAGGGCTTGAGCTTTACCTATGAGTTTTCAATGGGAAGTCACTGGAGAGTTTTAAGCAGGATAGAACATTTCATTCATTCCTCCATTGGCTTGATTTTTTTCTTTTATAACACCCCCAACCCCATTTACTTCCCCGCTCCTCCACAAGCAATTACAATGTTGCACACGTTTTGGTTTTGATATACTCTGAGAGATATGGTTTGTTGTTTGTGGGAATGATTCTTTTTTTTTTTTTTTGAGACGGAGTCTCGCTCTGTCACCCAGGCTGGAGTGCAGTGGCCGGATCTCAGCTCACTGCAAGCTCTGCCTCC
>NW_012118154.1:3328668-3330284 GCF_000951035.1 Colobus angolensis palliatus | reverse complement strand
AACACGGCCTAGGAAACACTGGGGTTGGAGAAGAACAAGCATAACAGGAGAAGTATGAGGTGACAGGGAAGGTTGGGTTGTGGAAGCTGTGGCAGGAATACTTCATTTGACGGTGTCCAAAGGGAACCAAAGCCATCCACTGCATGTCTCAACTGAGAAGGGACAGTGGAGCATTGCTGAAGCTGTCGCAGTGCAGTGATGGGGCAGAAACCAGGTATGGGTTGGTGGGGTGTGAAAGAAAGTTGAAGTAAACACAGTAAAGACTGGTTTCAGGAAATCTGGTGTTCAAATAATGGAGATGTACATAGGGCAATAGTCGAGAAAGCAGGAGTTTGTCTTGTTTTGTTTTTTGAGACGCAATTTCGCTCTCATTACCCAGGCTGGAATGCAATGGCACGATCTTGGCTCACTGCAACCTCTGCCTCCCGGGTTCAAGCAATTCTCCTGCCTCAGCCTCCGGAGTAGCTGGGATTACAGGCATGTGCCACCATGCCCAGCTACATTTGTGTATTTTTATTAGAGATGGGGTTTCACCATGTTGGTCAGGCTGGTTTTGAACTCCTGACCTCAAGTGATCCTCCCGCCTTGGCCTCCCAAAGTGCTGGGATTACAGGTGTGAGCCACCATGCCCAGCCTGTTTTACATTTTGTTTTATTTTACTTTTTGAGACAGGGTCTCACTCTGTCACTCAGCTAAACTGCAGGGGCATAGTCACCACTCATTGCAGCCCTGACCTCCTAGGCTCAAGCAATCCTCCCACCTCAGCCTCCCAGGTAGCTGGGGCTACAGGTGCATGTCACCAACTTCGGTTAATTTTTGTATTTTTTATAGAGATGGGGTCTCATTATGTTGCCCAGGCTGGTCTTGAACTCGTGAGCTCAAGCAATTCTCCTGCCTTGGCCCCCCAAAGTGCTGGGATTAAAAATATGAGCCACTGCACCCTGCCTGTTTTTGTTTTTAAGTAATGAATAAAACAGACAGGTAGAGAACACTTCAGGTGAGCAGCAACTAATGGAAAGGCAGTGACAGAAAAAGAAGGAAGCCTTTTCACTAGAATGCCTGGAGTCCTTGTTATCTATAGTACTTAAAAATATTTAAATAACCAGAAAATTATGGCCAGGCTCGGTGGCTCTCACCTGTAATCCCAGCACTTTGGAAGGCCAAGGTGGGCAATGGCTTGAGCCCAGGAGTTCACCCAGGGTGAAATCCCCTCTCTATAAAAAGTCCAAAAAAATTATCTGGGCGTGGTGGCACATGCCTGTAGTTCCAGCTGAGTGGGCCAGTTAACTATAGGGGGGAGGTTGAGATGGGAGGATCACTAGAGCCTTCAAGTTGGAGGCTGTAATGAGCTGAGATGGTGCCACTGCACTCCAGCCTGGGTGACAGAGTGAGACCCTGTCTCAAAAAAGAAAAAGGCCAGGTGCGGTGGCTCACACCTGTAATCCCAGCACTTTGGGAGGCCGAGGCAGGCAGATCACAACGTCAGGAGATCGAGACCGTCCTGTCTAGCACGGTGAAACCCTGTCTCTACTAAAAATGCAAAAAATTAGCTGGGCGTGGTGGCAGTGGGCGCCTGTAGTCCCAGCTACTTGGGAGGTTGAGGTTGAGGCAGGAGA
>NW_012118154.1:3325172-3327590 GCF_000951035.1 Colobus angolensis palliatus | reverse complement strand
TGCTGGGATTACAGGCGTGAGCCACCGCACCTGGCCAATTTTTTTGTATTTTTCCGTAGAGACGGGGTTTCACCATATTAGCCAGACTGGTCTCGAACTCCTGACCTTGTGATCCACTTGCCTCGGCCTCCCAAAGTGCTGGGATTACAGGCGTGAGCCACCGCGCCTGGCCAGTTTTTGTTTTTTTTAGTAGAGATGGGGATTTCACCATGTTGGCCAGGCCTGTTTCGAAGTCCTGACCACAGGTGACACACCAGCCTCCTCATTCCAGTGTGCTAGGATTACAGGCGTGAACCACTGCGCCCGGTCCATTTTCTTAATCTTACTCCAAAAAGGGTTCAGCTTCCCTTTCTATGTCCTCTCTTCTCACCCTCCAGCCTGTAGCTAACTGGCTGGTTCCTGAGCTCCATCTGTGCCTTCCATGTGATTCTTTTGCGGCAGCGGTCACACTGAGGTTTCTTGCCTGCCTTCTCCAGCCTTGGTGTTAGGCTTCTCCAATTCCTTGAGCTCGGAGCTAGGCACGGGGAAGTCGGTCCTTAACAGTCTAAGGGCAGCGGTCATTCTTGTATGCTTCACGGCCTCATCTTGCGACTCAATTGTTTTCTCGTCTCGTCTCTTTATCTGTCCACTGAGCCCGATGCCCCGGAAAACAAAATCTTCAACTCTGAAAGGGCGGGAGGGGTGCAGCAGGCGACAAAGCAAGTGGAGGGTGAGCGAGGAAGCGGAATCCGGCGGCCTCCGGGAGCGGCCGGCAGAGGGCGCGCCGGGACCGGGAGAGGAGACTGTGGCCGCTGCGGGCCGCTGGCCGCGAAGGGGACGCGGAGGACGCCAGCCCTTGGGAAGCGCACTTGGGGCCGGCCCAGCAGCGCCTGGGGGCACGTGTGCTGCCCCGGGGCGCGCTGCCCTGGCTAAAAATACAATGCGCACCCGCGTCCTCCCTGCTGGGGGAGGCGGCCCTAGGGAGGAGATACTGCTGGAGCCTCGTTTTCCTGGGATTTCAGGCGTGAGCCACCGCGCCCGGCCCATTTTCTTAATCTTCCCAGGCTCCCGAGAAACCTGGTACAAGTGTCGCACTGCCCCTCAGTCCTCTCATCTGTGGAATGGGGGCCGTTCATGTATTCGATAAATATTGAACGTGTACGTTGTACCAGGCACTGCTGCAGGCGTCCGGCTTAACTACAAGGCTCTTAACTGCTGTGGAGTTTACAGCCCACTGTGTGCAGGGAAATAAAATAAGCAAATGGTCAGGATCGTGTCATATTTTCAAAAATGCCATCAGAAAAAGAAGGAATGGTGCGATCGCGAAGAGTCGTATGTAAGCTGCTACTTGAAGAGAGCCACCCTGGGACACGAAGGCGCGTTCTCGGCAGAGGAAACTGCATGTGCAAAAGGCCTCGAGTCCGCTGGAGCTTGACGTCTGACCGGAGACCACAGCCCCCGGCAGGCAGATGTGAGAGACCCCAAAGCCAGTCTAGGGCGGTAGACATCAGAGCTGCAGCAGTCGGCGTGGGCCACATAGGTGGACACATTGATCAAAACTCAGGAAGGCTGGGCGCAGTGACTCACGCCTGTCATCCCAACACTTTGGGAGGCTGAGGCGGGTGGGTCACCGGTCAGGAGTTCGAGACCAGCTTGACCAATATGGTGAAACCCCATCTCTACTAAAAATACAAAAATTAGCCGGGCTGTGGTGGCGCACGCCTGTCATTCCAGGTACTCAGGAGGCTGAGGAGGGAGAATCGCTTGAATCCGGGAGGCGGAGGCTGCAGTGAGCCCAGATCACACACTGAGCTTCAGAGGGAGACCTTGTGTCAAAACAAACAAATAAACAAACACACCCAACTCAGCGAAGAGTTGCACATTGCACTACTTCTAAACTTTGTTTCCAATACAAACATAGGTAGAGGCAGGCCAGGAGCCACCTTGAGGTGGCTCAAGGCAGGGAATCGCTTGAATCCGGGAGGCGGAGGTTGTAGAGAGCCGAGATCGCGCCACTGCACTCTAGTCTGGGCGACAGAGTGAGACCCTGTCTCAAAAGAAAAGAAAAAAGAAAAGAGTGGGGGGGCTCCTGGCTTATGGGAGCAAGTGTGAGCCGGGAAATCCATTCTGCTGCGCTTTCTAGCCTATCCCGTGGCGGACCCCGCAGCCCCAGGGTGTGCAGGGCCGTCCTGTGAGGAGAGGGTGCCAAGGGCAGTGGTGGCCGGAAGGCATGTGCAACTGGCAGCATACGGGCAAGGTCGGTCTCGAGGGTGGAGGCGAGCAGTGCTACTCACTGCCAGAACCGAGGATGCAGACTCCCGCCCCTCGCTCAGGTCGTCACGGGCAACCTTGGCGCCGCGGCCACGGCCCCGCCCTTCGCGCAGAGGCCAGGTGGCAGTTGGGGCGCGACCGGCCCGTTTGATTTCCCGCGGCCGGTGG
>NW_012118154.1:3307412-3324441 GCF_000951035.1 Colobus angolensis palliatus | reverse complement strand
GGGGTCGGCGGGCTGGGGGAGGGGCAGTGTGGAGCCCGGCAGGATCCGGAAAACCAAAGGCGGCCTGGCCCGGAGGCCCAGAGCGCTAACTGGGCTGGGAGCTGCGCACCCAACAAAGTGGATTCCCCTGGTGGGAAATCCTGCCGTGCCTTCCTGGGCGGGAGGGCGGGGCCGGCAGGTTCAGCTAAGGTCTTGGGGTGGAGAATAAAGCCCCAGGGTCTAGCCACGCCCCCGGGCGGGACGCAGTGCCTAGTTGACTGAGTTAGAACTAGGCAAACCTCTGAGTCTGGCAAGCAGGTGCACTGGGGACCCTTGCATTGGGAGGGCTAGAAAAACCCTCAGTTATGACCTGGGGGCGGCACTTTGCAGACCAGGTGAGTATCCAGTTCTAGGTGAAGGGTCTGGATTTGTAGGATGTGGGGAACATGCCTTAGAGTTGGAAGGCTTTTTGAAAGCCTGGATCCCCTGTGTGGGTGATTTCATTTGATGGAATAGGGTAAGAATACCTTGAAGCTACTAGTGAAACCTGATTGGCTTGAAGGCAAGCTTAATAGGTTATAAGGTAGTAGGCTAGATTTTTTTTTTTTTTGGGGAGTGTCTCAAAACTGAGTTCAACTCCATCTCTTCCCCCCGTCTCACTGTCCCCACTGCATCTCTGCCTGGCAGCAATCCGAGTCCTGGGCACTGTCAAATGGTTCAACGTCCGGAATGGTTACGGATTCATCAACAGGTATCCAAGGAGCCCAGGGCGGGGGTGGAATGGGTGTCTTCCGAACTGGCCTGTGGGACTGGACACCCGCCCAACCTCATCTCGACCCCTGCGGAGGCACGTGGTTGCAATGTCCAGCTGATGCTGGTTAAAAGCCTTTAACCGCAGCACAAATGTGTGCTTAGTGACAAGAGGAAGGCTCCTCCACATCTTCAAGGGCAGCGGAGGATTAATGATTCAGGAACTTGGCAAACCTGGCTCTGACCCTGCCAGCTTCTCATCTCACCTTCTGGAATTGCTTCATTACTTTTACTCTGACATGCCTTTGGGGCAGAACGTATTATAGGGTTCTGTGTGCCTCAGGGCCCCCGGCTGGAATCCTCACTTTCCTGTTATGGCAGCACTCACAACTCCCTTAAAGAGCTCTGGCTCATTCGAGCCCCCCACCTGTTGGGTCTGAGGCTGACAGTGGGGAGCAGGAGGAAGGAGCCAGAGGCTGCTGCTTTCCTTCAGTAGGCAGCCCCACCCCTCAGCACTGGGAGAGGCTGTGGAGGTGGATTCTGAGCAGAGCCGGGTCTCCCCCAGTGGGCCCTTCCCCAGCCCAGGCATCCTGCCCGGTCTGGCCCTCACTCTTAGCACGCTGACCTTTGTGCAGATCCATGTGCTTTAAAGCTAAAACGTTTGTTCTGGGGAACGGTCTCTGTCTAATTCCGGAAATGGCAGACTGGGTGGGGGTCGGAGCGCCTCCAGGAAAACTTTTCCTTTCTCCCTTCCCCCCACCCACTGGGGTTCGTGTGATAGAGAAGGGGTGAATGTTTTCTTGTCTCTCACCCTTGGACCCATGCGTGTTGAGAGTGGGCCTGACCCTGGGATTCACCTCCAGGCTGAGGATGAGAATAAAGTTTGGTGGCTGTTTGGAGCAAGTTCCTGACACGTTGTTCCCTTCTCAAACTTGTTCTGCACCTCTGGCCCCCTCTGCACTTTCTGCCTCCTTGACTATAGAAGGAAGAAGACTGGAATTTTCCAAGCCTGATGGGGGTTGGGGGAGGGGTGTTGGCCAGGGACAGTTGCACCCAGCGCTGGCAGGTGGTAAGGCTAGCCTGGGGTGGAAGGTGGAGCCCAGGCAGGGGCAGAGCTGTCTCCAGTCCCTCAAGGTGCCTTTGCCTCCCCAGCCTGCCCTTTCCTTGTGAAGTCCAGGTTTGGCACTGAGGTTTTAAGTATACCTCTCTTTACACCAGCTTCTGGGGGTCCTGCTGGCTCTCCCTCCCACTCCCCGGGCCCTGTCTCCCCCTAACTGTGGAATGCTAGAGAGGATGGGCCTGCTGAGCTTAGACTGGGCAGCTAGGGGGCCTCAGTGAGGAACTGAGGGCTTTGTTAAAGTCCCCTCCTTAACGACCCATCCTGTTCTGCAGGAATGACACCAAGGAAGATGTCTTTGTTCACCAGGTAAGAGCTAGGTTGGCTTTCTGAGGGGAAGAACCGGCCCTCTTTGAAGGCCTTTGCCGTAATCCTTAGCAGTGCGCTCCACCATGTTTCTCCGGCTCTTCTTCACAACGGCCCGTCTGCCAGGGAATAGCTCCCCCCCATCTGCCTCGGGTGCCTGTGTCAACCACCATTAGCCGCACTTGTGTTGGGTTACTAAACGCCTGTCAGAATTGAGCATGTCGCCCCTGGGCATGGCACGCTTACTACCTCCTGGGACCTGTTAACACTCCAGGAAGCACTGAGGCAATTTTCAGAGGGAGAAGGTACTTGGGTGCAGTGGTTCTCAAAGCGTGGCCTCTGCACCAGCGGCAGCAGCATCACCTGACATCCAAATTCTCAGGCCCCAGCCCAGACCTGGTGAATCAGAGCTGGGGCTGGGGCTCCGCAATCGGTTTAACGAGCTCTCCAGGTGATTCTGATGCACGCTACAGCTTGAGAACCACTGCTTGGTGGAAAGAGCTCTCATTGGGACTGAGGTAAGAAGCACAGTGCATTTTACCCACTTTGCAACTGAAGACTGTCCCTGCCTTTTGCTTTGGAGTTCATATTTCTTGCCTCCCTTTTTGAAATCCCGAGGGGTAAAGCGGGGGCGGGGGGAGGGGGAAGAGTGTGTCCTGGGGATGGTAACTGCACAGTCATTGCTGAGGCCCTGAGTTCAGGACTTTTCCCCTGCTAAACTTTGACCACCTCCTTGCTCCATCCTCCAGCTCTAGACCCCAAGTCAAATGTTGAATGAAATTGGGTGGTGGCCCCAGCAGGGGTGGCAGAGACTCCTATCTTGCTGTCTCACTTTTCACATGGCCTTTTCCCCAATCAGACAGCTATTAAAAGAAACAACCCCAGGAAGTTTCTGCGCAGCGTTGGAGATGGGGAGACTGTGGAATTTGATGTCGTGGAAGGAGAGAAGGTTTGGGGACTGCTATGGGGTATAGAGTTGACTAGGCGTATGGGAGGGTGGCCTGGAGGTCTTCGCAGGCTAAGACTCTCCTGGGGCCAGCTCTGACCCGTTCTGCAGGAATGGGACTGTGTTCTCTCACCCTGATGTCCTCTTCCTAAACGCTGAGGCTAAGGGATGTCCTAAATATGTCCCTGTTACCGGTTAGCAGTGTCTGGGTTTCTTCTCTAGTTCACCAAGCACTTCGACGTCCGTTCTCCACGTGGGGCCCTGTTCTAGACTTTCCAAGTCCGCCTCTGTAGTAATAAGGTGGATGCTGGCTGCCAGGCCTTTCTCCACCCAGTCGTATACTCAGGAGGGTGCAGTAGCAATTATTTCAAAAGGACACGTTGCTCCTTCCCAGATGGGTGCAAATGCACTCCACTGCCACTCCAGGGAGGGTAGAAAGAAGTTAGAGGAGCTAAAGGAAAGCTGGAGAGGGGTCTTCCCCTGGAAGAAGGGGAAGCAAGTTGGGAAATGCACATTGGCTGTTGGAGCAGATTCTGACTGTTCCCTCACAACCTTCCCAGGGCGCAGAAGCTGCTAATGTAACTGGGCCCGGGGGGGTGCCCGTGAAGGGCAGCCGTTATGCCCCCAACCGACGTAGGTTCCGCCGATTCATCCCCCGGCCTTCCTCAGTTGTCCCACCACCCATGGTGGCAGACATCCCCTCCGGGGGGACAGGACCTGGCAGCGAAGGGGAGCGGGCTGAAGACTCTGGGCAGCGGCCCAGACGACGGCGCCCCCCACCCTTCTTCTACCGACGGCGGTTTGTGCGAGGCCCCCGGCCCTCCAACCAGCAGCAGCCTATAGAGGTGAGGGGAAGCTGGAATATGGGAGCCACTCGCCCAAGTTCAGGAGAAGAGTGGCAATTAGGATAGAGACCATGGGTCGCCAAAGGAGGAGGAAGTGAGGGTTGGGCAGAGCTGTGGATAACCTGACTCCGGAGCAGCTGCTGTCCCCACAGCTCACCGGGGCCTTTGCATGTCCCCAGAGCACTGACGGGGTAGAACCCAAAGAGACAGCCCCATTGGAGGGGCACCAACAGCAGGGAGACGAGCGGGTCCCCCCGCCCAGATTCCGGCCCAGGTACCGAAGGTAAGACTCCCCTGCTAGGGCTTGGTCTTCCCCTTCCGGTGTTGGCTCCTTGGGGAAAGGGGCAGGAGGATGGAAGGGCGAAGCTCTAGGCAGAGCCTGGGCTCCTGTTGAGAGGTGCCTTGCTGGGGAGGCGGTGCTCATGGGCTGGAAGCCTGGCTCCTGGAGGTGGGGTGGGGCAGCTGGGTGAGCCCTGGGGAGGGAGTGGTCTGCCTGGGGTGTTCCCTGGTCCCCTCAGAGCCCTGCTCCTTTCCCTAGGCCTTTCCGCCCCAGGCCACCCCAGCAGCCTACCACAGAAGGTGGGGACGGTGAGACCAAGCCCAGCCAAGGTCTCACTGATGGTTCCCGGCCTGAGCCCCAGCGCCCACGAAACCGCCCCTACTTCCAGCGGAGACGGCAGCAGGCCCCTGGCCCCCGGCAGCCCGCAGCCCCTGAGGTGAGGACTTCAGATGTGGGATGAAAGGAAAGGCTGAGACCAGCTCTACCCCAGCCCCTCCTTTTTTCTTTTTCTTTCCTGCTCCATCCCTTGGTTCCTTCCCTCGCCTGCCCTGGCCCTGCCACCACCCTCTTCCACGCAGCCTGCTGGGTCCACCCCTGGCAGGTGTCCCCTCCCACCAGGAAGCCCCAGCAGAGGCAATCAAGCCCATGTCATGCCCCCACCCCCTCCACCCGCCCCAGTGCTTCCTGGAGCCATCGCACCAGCTTGTGGATGTGAACTGAGGGGTGTGATTGACGGTATTAATGGGAAGGGAAAAAATGAAAGAAGGTTGAAATTCGGGGCTCTGAAGGACAAGTCTCAGCCTGGCGCGATGGCTCACGCCTGTAATCCCAGCACTTTGGGAGGCAGAGGCAGGCGATCACTTGAGGTTGGAAGTTTGAAACCAGCCTGACCAACATGGAGAAACCCCGGCTCTACTAAAGATACAAAAATTAGCCCGGCATGGTAGCGCGTGCCTGTAATCCCAGGTACTTGGGAGGCTAAGGCAGGAGAATCGCTTGAACCGGGAGGGGGAGGTTGCAGTGAGCCAAGATCACGCCACTGTACTCCATCCAACCTGGAGTGAGACTCTGTCTCAAAAAAAAAAAAAAAAAAAAAAGCAAGTCTCAATTGGCCACCGCTGTTCTTTAGACCTCAGCCCCCGTCAACAGTGGGGACCCCAGCACCACCATCCTGGAGTGACTCCAACTCAAAGGACACCCAGAGCTGCCATCTGGTGAGTGGCTGGTGCATTTGGGCAGGTGGCCAGGAAGGCGGAGGACTGGGTGGCAGTAAGTCGCTGTTGTTGACCATCTGTCCATTTCCTTTTCTCTCTCAGGTATCTGCCAGTTTTTCCAACTGACCTGTACCCTACCCAGTACCCTGCTCCCCCATTCCCATAATTCATGGCATCAAAACACCAGCGTTTCACCTTTTCCTTGAGACTCAGGAGGGCCAAAGCAACAGCCTTTTTCTTTTTCTTTTTTCTTCCCTCCCTTTATCAAGGGTTGAAGGAAGGGAGCCATCCTTACTGTTCAGAGACACCAACTCCCTCCTGTAACTCAGGCTGAGAAGGAACCAGCCAGCTTTTACCGCCTCCTGGTTATTTTTCTTCCCGCCTCACCCCCCCAAGTGTATTTTTGTTTTCCCCCTGGCCCCTACCTTTGAAGCCATTTTATGACCTGTCATTTGCCACCTGAGCCTCCAGTAAAAACAAAAACAGGCTTTCGTGTGGTCTTGCTCTCTGTCTGTTCTGTTTTGGAGAATCGCTAGTGACTCACTGTTGAAGGTGGGGAGGAGGGGATGTGGGGCCGTGCGCAGGGCCTGGCATCCTTGCTCCCGTGTCTCCAGCTGTGCCCCTAGTGAAGAGTGCCCTCATCAGGGGGATTCACTGCCCCTGTGACATGGGCTGACACCTCCTCGCAGAGTGAGTATTCTGCAGATGCCAAGAGCAGTGCCCGGCACTGGCAGCTACAATTTATTGAGCATTTACTATTAATAAAGCAATGAGTAGAAATGTGAGTAGGGGCATGAGCAATGGCATCCAGAAGATTGAGGCCTTGAGCTGAGGCAGGACAGAGGGAGGAAGAGGGGTGAAGAGTTATGGTCCCTGTCTCAGCCCGTCCTCAAGTGCCTCTACGACACGATGCTTGTCTTCAACAGTCACTTTATAGAAGTATCTATATATATACATTTAGTACAACCGACCTTTGGTTTCTTCTCTCAACCCCCTTTTCAAACGTATATAAAAATATCCAAAGGCTCCTCCCAGCCCAGTGTTTCCAGGCAGCCTTTCAAATCCCCTTTTTGCCTTAGTTGGTCAAAAGCCTGTTCGTGCAGCACCCTTCCAGGAAGGGAGAGAAAGAAAGCTAGGGCTCCTTCTTGGCAGCCTTGGGGAACAATCGGGATAGA
Source organism: Colobus angolensis palliatus (assembly GCF_000951035.1). Lineage (NCBI taxonomy): Eukaryota > Metazoa > Chordata > Mammalia > Primates > Cercopithecidae > Colobus > Colobus angolensis. The sequence continues at coordinate 3,317,829 of NW_012118154.1, read as the reverse complement.
GCCCCAAGCCTAGAGGCAGGAGCCTGCTGTCCCGTCTTGCCACACATGGGCACATACTTTCCTGTTCCCTCTTACCCTGGAAGGCTGAGCCTGCAGTGAGGGAGGTGAGTCCTTTTCCCTGGAGGGGTCAAGAGAGAACCCCCTTTGCCCAGAGTCTGTGTGGTAAGAATTCAGTGAAAGTCCCAGATTATGGGAGGAGTCCAAGGTGGTGGGAAACTGGATTTCTTGTCTCCTGTCCTGCTCTCTGCTCTGGTTTGTCCCACTGAGAAAGTCTAGACCTGTCCTCCCTCCAATCCCCCTTCTCTAGCAGGGAAGAAGGTATTCTGGAGCTGAGTCTGGGGGGTGGGGAGGAAAGGGGAAGGGGGAAAGAAGAGGGAGGGGAGAGTGGCCCACCCTGATGGCCACGGCCTAACCACAACACATAAGTAATCCAAAAGAGTCACACAAGGGGAATGAGGGGGTGCTCAGACCACCCTTCCCCCAGCTTCCCAATTCTCCCAGGCTGCAGGGTTTCTTTTCCACCTGGAAGTAATAGGGAAGAGAGGGTTGAAGTGCTGCAGAGGAAAGGAAGGGGCCTCTGGGGTGGGTGGAGAGAGCTGGCTCTCCCACCCCTGCCTGGCCCCTCAGTCGTTCTCATCTGGCCCTAAGTACTCAAGTTCTGTGCTGGGTTTCACCTCCTGCTCTAAAAGAGAGGGTGTCCGGTGGAAGGCAGCTGAGATCTGGTCAAACGTCCGGCCTCGAGTTTCAGGTACTCTTAAGAAGGTGAAGATGAAGAAGCCCAGCAGGAGGACCGCAAATAGAAGGAAGACGTAGGGCCCCATAGCCTCCTGGGACGGGTGGAGAAAGAGGTGTTGACAGAGTGAGGTGGGGAGGGAAGGGGTGGTTTCAGGCAACCAGGAGCTAAAGGCCTTCATAGGGAGCTGGGGAGACGACAGACAGCAGCTGCCTCCTCCAGGGACAGGGAAAATGATCAGGAATAAGAATTTACACGGAAAAGAGGATTCTCTGAACCCCAAACACTCTTAGTTTTCGCCCCCTTCACCATCCTCAGTTACTGCACTCAGGAGAGTCCCAGCTGTTTGTAGCATTCATGCAAAGCATATCATTTTATTCTTGGACTAAGGTAAGTTATGTCACTGGTGCGTTTCGGACACCTCAGTTGCTATCCAGTCTAGGTCAGCTCCCTTCCTTGCTTTATTCTGTGGAGCAGGTGGTCCACCAAAGTGACCCAAAGGCCCATGGTCTGTGGCTGGAGGAGTCCCTGACTGGGAAGCAGGTGGGCTAGCTGTGTGATGCCCACCTCTGGCCTACAGTGTGGGAGGCTGGGGTGGGAGGACCTACCGCAACATACTGGAAACCCATGCCAATGATGAAGTTGCTTGTCCAGTTGGAGAAACCAGCCACAGCCATGGCTGCCGGGCGGGGTCCCTGGCTGAAGAGCTCAGCCACGATGAACCAAGGAATGGGGCCAGGACCAATCTCAAAAAATGCCACAAAGCCAAAGATGGCCACAATGGAGACGTAGCTCATGGCTGGAACTCGCTCCTAGGAGCCAGAGAGGGAGGGTGGAGAATCCAGTTGAGGGCTTTCTGGATCTTCCCTTGCCCTCAACCCAGAGAGGTGAAATCTAACCCCCTCCCCAGCAGCTTGTCGGGGGCCTGCCGTCCCGGGTTAGAGCAGGCCCTTGAGCCTTTCTGAGCACTGGCGTTCTGCTGGCTGTCCCAAGTGTGTTCAAGGCAGAGGAAATGTTACGGCCTCTCAGTTCTTATGACTGACAGCTCTCCCTGGGCTCTAAAGCTGGATCTTTAGGAATGATTGTTCCTGAGGCTTGACAGGGGCTCTCCCTCCTGGCTGCCAGAGTTGTGCCACAGCTGCCTCCCAGTGCAGCCTAAATCCCTCAGGAGCAGACCAGAGTCCCAGCAGATTCTGGAGCCAGTCACCCACAGTCCTGGTCCAGAGCTGGTGCCAGGATTGAAAGTGTGTGTGTTAAGAAGGGGACCTGGCTGGTCACAGAGACTCTCAGGACCATTCCCGTGGGCTGGGCTGCTAGCCCCTCCTAGCCTCCAGGCCTTACCAGCAGGAGCAGAGCCACAGTCATCAGGATGGCACAGCCACACATGCCCGCCAGGCCCAGAAGATGGAGCGTCCGGCGCCCTGCCCGCTCCACCAACAACACCTGTGGGGAGAGTCAGAGCTTGACCGGAGCCTTTCAGGCACGGGAAGTAGGAGGGGCTGCGTGGGTGAGGGCAACCAAGAGCAGGACCTCCGGGACACCCAGGGATGTGAAGCCAGTGACTCGGGCCATTCCAGAGGTGAGCAGTTACCGAGACCAAGGTGAAGACTGTGTTGACCACACCCGCTCCTATGGTGGCATAGGCAGGCTGGCCTACCCCTGCTGTCTCGAAGATGCTGGTCGAATAATAGAAAACCTAGAGGTGGGGGAGAAGAAGAAGTGATGGCAGGGATGTCCCTTCCTCTACTCCAGCCACAACAGGCTGAGTGTTGGTGAAGGGGGTTTGCTCCCGACTCCTGTCTCCCTTCTCTGGGCTGTGCCCTGCCTGGAGGCTGCTCCACACATACAGCATTGATGCCAGAGAGCTGCTGGCTCAGCTGCAGCACGACCGCAATGATCAGGGGCTGCCGGTGGGTATGACTGCCCAGGAGCTGGAGCAGGGACAATGGCCGCTCACGCTCCAGCTTCCGCTTCTCATCCTTCAGCTCAGCCAGCACTCCAGAAACCTCAGGCCAGCCTGTCAGGCGCTTCAGACCTGGAGGAGGGAAGGTCAGGCCTGAAGGGACCTGAGAGGAAGCCAGGTGCTGGCAAGACAAAGCGGAGTCATGGGCCTGGGGCAGGCTGCAGCGGGAGAGCTTACTCTTTCTGGCAGGTCCCTCGAGATTCCGGATGATATAGAGGTAGCGGGGGCTCTCGGGACAGAAGGGCAGCAGGACCAGCTGCAGGAGGGCAGGTAGCACTGTGAGGCCCAAGAGCAGTGGCCACAGGCTGGCAGTGCCCAGCAGGGACTCCAACCCCAGCACCTGTGGGAGAAGGTTGGGAAAGAAGGCAGGTCACTCAGCCCTCCTGCCTTACCTCAGAAGCACGCCGTATTCTCCACAGCCCCACCCCAACCACTGCCCAGGCACCCATGAGGCCCGTCCCGGTTACCTGGGCGATCAGAATGCCAGTGACGATGGCCAGTTGGTTGAGCGTCCCCAGGGCACCCCGCAGGTGAGTGGGAGCAATCTCCCCTACATACATGGGCACCAGCCCTGATGTCAGCCCTAGGCGAGGGAATAACAGAGGGCTGAGGGCAGGTGTCCACTCCCATATGAAAGCCCAGGTATGGTGAAAGACAGCAGGGCGCTAGGCAGGGCTGTGGTGCCCGTGAGTACCTGAGTAGGCACCAATGAGGAACCGTCCAAGGATGAGCATTTCATAGGAGGCAGCAGCGTTGGCCAGGCCCATGAGGCTGCCACCCAGCACCGCCAGGACATTGTTGACCAGCATGGCCCTTTTCCTGGCAGGCAGGCAGAGTGAGGCTGTGAGGGTGAGGGCACCCAGCAGTGGCTCCCTTCCTTTTTCCCCCACCCCTGCCCTCCAGCTCCGAACCTTCCAAGCCACTGAGAGATGATACCAATGAGGAAGGAGGAAATCATGCCGCCCACGGAAAAGATGGCCACAGAGAGGGCCCAGAGGGTGGTGAGGGTGCCTGGCGGGATGGAGCTGGGTCCCTCAGGCCCCTGCCTCCCCAGCCACGTCTCATTGTAGCTCTGTTCAATCACCTGGGAGACAGCAGAGGACAGATTTACTGCAGACCCTCAGCTTTCCACCACCCCTGAGACACCTGTCCTCCTTGTTTGGGTACCCCCACCCTGCCAGCTGCAGGCCCTCACCTTCTGAGGGGCATTGATGACCCCAATGTTGTAGCCAAACTGCAGGGAGCCAAGCACAGCAGAGAACACAGCAAGGACCAGGGTCCCAGTCACTCGCTGCTGAGGGGGTTCCCCATCCTGGACAGGCAGACACAAAGACACAGCATGTCACATGGAGCCATGATTTTTTTCCCTTCGCTAGGGGCCCGGGCCCAGCTGGAGCCTGAAGATACTGGGCTCCATCCAACATGTTGGGTGAGGGAAACTGGGCCATATTAGGAATTGCACAAAGATCTCAATGTAAACAGGAGCTCAACTTCAACCTGGGTATAAAAGAGAAACTGGATGTTTGAGTCTATAAGGCAGGGAAATGTTTGAGAACTTGTCTCAAAATTCTTCTGTGACCTTGGGACAGGCTTGGCCTTAAGAGCTCAGATTTGTGTGACCTTGGCCAAGTCACTTCCCCGCCCCGAACCTGAGTGTCCTCTGCGAGATGTGGGTGATGTTTCCTGCCTTGCCTACCTATCTGTGAGAGTGTTGTGAAAATCCACATCACATGTTAACAGTATCCCTGACAGTGCTGGTTTCATAAATTGACAAGTGCATTATTTGCATTATTATCATCAGCCGCTGTCCTCTTCCCTCCCCTCTGGGGGTTCTGTCAGCCAGCTCCAGGAGGCCCCCAACAGGACCAAGAAGTGGTCTCCACTCTAGAAAGGACATCCCGGTCATCTAGTGGTGGCCTTCTCTATCTGTGTCGCAGCCTGCCCTCCCCCTGTAAACTCCGTGCAGGGAGGGCCGTCCAGGAGTTCTGCCTCGGAGAGCCATGCCCAGGGGAGGAGGGCAGGAAGGTGGTGTGAGGGGCGGTGGCAGTGGTGGCCGCTCGCTGGCGGCACAGACTGTCTCCAAGCGGAAACCTGAGCTGGGGGAGGGGGGGTTGACAGTCCCCTCTGCCCCTCCACCAACCATGGGGCCAAGGGAAAGTTCAGCGTCTTGGAGGGCGGCCAGGAGTGGGGGTGGGGGCCCACGGAGAGCCTCCAGTCCTCGAAACACTGCCCGCGAAACACTGCCCGCGAGCGGAGACGGACGGACAGCTCCCGGAGGGCAAGACCCGCCTGCATCTGCTTTCCCGAGTCGGAACGAGGGCAGAGTGTCCCCGATTCCGGAGCGCCGCGCCGCCTATTAGGCAAAGGGGTGAACCCTGGCTCGCAGAATCCACTTGCTGCCTGTGCCCCGAAAGGCCCTCCGGACCCATTCTGCCTCTTGGTAGGATTGGAATCTCGCAGTCACGGGTTGTCCAGGCCGGGTATAAATAGCCAGCCCCCCACCTTCACCCCCTGCGCCTGCGCATGAACCACCCCCAGCTGACCCCAACCGCGACCCCCAGCCCAAGAAAATCGCTACCCGTGCCCCCCGCCCCGCCCCTCATGATGAATCCTACTTCGGAGCCTATCTGTTGGAAGCCCGACGGCATCTCGTCTTAGAAGAGCTGGACGCGCAGGGGCGGCGAAGATGAAAGAACAGATCCGGGAGTCTCTGGCCCCGGACTGGCGCGCAGAAGCTGCGGGGGCCGTGGGGGTCCCGGAGTGACGAGCGAGGGCGGGCCCGATGGGACCTACAGCCACAAGCCAAGGTGCCAGAGAGCAGTGGGGCTCCCGCGGATCTGGCGGAGCCAGGCTGGGGGAAAAGACGCTAGGAGCCCCCGCCACCTCGCTTCTGCCCCCGCGGGCCACGCCCTTCACAGCACCCATTGGCCAGGAGCCCGCACACCCCAGGAGGCCACGCCCCCTCCGCCTGGGATTTAAAGTTTGGCTGGAGTTGGTGGGGCCGGCCAGTGAGGCCACGCCCCTCCGCGTGGCTGGAGAGTCACGTCTCTCGGGTTCCCGCCAACCTCCGACTGAGAAGTTTTGAGAAGAGTCCCTGGAACAAAAGGCCCCGCCCACCCACGTGTTAGGACTCCGCCCACCAGCTAAGATCCCCGGCTGCAGAAGCATCTTAAACTCTGCGGGTCTAGACTGTGGGGTCGGAGAGGAGAGGCGAGGCCAGGTGTACCTTCCCCGGGGAAACTCCAGAGGCCTGAGACGGCTGCTCGCGGGTTGGGAGAGGAGCAATGCCCCAAAGTAACCCGGGGCGGCTATTTTTAGCTCCCACGTTGGGAGCCTCCAAATGTCAGGTCCCGGGCGTCCCGGCCTGTCCCAGGCGGGGGCGGAGAGACAGGGAGATGGAGCATTAAAGGGTCCGCGACATGCTTCCCACGCGAGTGTGGCCCTGGAGGCCAGGAAATTCCGTTCCCAGAGCGGGTCTGGTGGCCGGGCTGCTTGGTCCTGTCTTTCAGTGCCTCCCTGCTCCGGGCGCTGCCTATCCCGTCCTTCGCCTACACACATTCCCCAGGTTGGTTCCTGGAGCCGGTCCGAGGGACAAGTGGTCACACCGACCACACCACCAGCCCTAAGGTCTCTGAGCCTCTGAGGTCTCTGACCATATGCTGGCCGCGTGGACGACACGCTCTCTGGAGGCTGCTCCGGGTTTGGATCCTCGGCCAGGCAGGAAGTGCGCGACCTAGGGTCCGCGCGTGGGGAGAGAGAACCGAGATACCCAGAGCGTGGAGTGTCTGGCTCAGAAGACGGGCTTCGGAAGCGCAGGGCTGTGGTGCCACCTGGAGGGCGAGCGAGGAGCCGTAGTGGATTGCACTTGGAATCTCAACCCACTCTCTCTCGCCTTTCCGTCACCCTAAGGCTTCAGGGACATGTAACCCAGGCCCTTCTCTGGAGCTGCAAATCCAGGTGTTCGTTACCACCTGGATGTGGCAGCTCTAGTGATCAGCATGTCCAAACTTGCTCCTCCTCCTAACTTCCTTATTTCAGTGAATTACTCGCCCAGTCACCCCTGGGCGCGATTGGTAGAAGTCATGCGCGATTCCTCCTGTCCTGCGCCGCTCTCCCCGTTTATCCAGTTAGTTTTCAACGTTGGTGCTTTGACCTCCAAAACTCTCTCATATTCATCCGATATTCTCTGTGGCGGCTGCCACTTCAGTCCAGATCACCATCACCCTCACTGGTCTTCCTGCTCTTCTTCTTTACTTTATGACGAGGGCAGAGAACAATTTTCAAAGGTCCAATCTCATGTCTCATGCAAGAAGTCACTGTCTCTTTTGCCCCAACTGTCAAGTTCAAATCCCTTTTCAGAGTGAACTCCTGCCTCTCTTCTCCGATCTCTGGCCTTACCTATCTCTCCTGCCTCTCCTTCTATCTCCTTCGCCTCCTGTTCTGGGCAATGCCTAAGTCCTTATTGTACCCAGAACACGCTGTGCCGTTACACCCCTTCTTGATTCCTTTGCTGCACTAATCCCCCGCAAAATATGGAATGCCGGCTGGGCGCGGTGGCTCACACCTGTAATCCCAGCACTTTGGGAGGCCAAGGAAGGCGGATTCCCTGAGGTCAAGAGTTTGAAACCAGCCCGGCCAACATGGAGAAACCCCATCTCTGCTAAAGATACAAAAATTAGCCAGGTGTGCACACCTGTAATCCCAGCTACTCCGGAGGCTGAGGCAGGAGAATGGCTTGAACCCAGGAGGTGGAGGTTGCAGTGAGCCGAGATCGTGCCCCTGCACTCCAGCCTGGCGACACAGTGAGACTCCGTCTCAAGAAAAAAAAAAAAATCCGGAATGCCAAAGGACTCCTATTCTTCCTTCAGAGAAAGCTTCCCCACCCAGCTCCTGCTCCACAGGTTCACTTCATTTCCGGCTTCTGGGGACCTTGATCCCTGTGTTCCAGCACAGAAGACTGAACAAATGACACAGTTCTTAGCACACTGTCTTCATTGATCTATTTCTCATTTTTATTTTTGTTTTTGTTTGTTTTGAGATGGAGTTTCGCTCTTGTTACCCAGGCTGGAGCGCAATGATGTGATCCTTGGCTCACTGCAACCTCCGCCTCCCAGGTTCAAGCCATTCTCCTGCCTCAGCCTCCGGAATAGCTGAGATTATAGGCATGCGTCACTAGGCCTGGCTAATTTTGTATTTTTAGTAGAGATGGGGGATTTCACCATGTTGGTCAGGCTTGTCGCCAAGTCCTGACCTCAGGTGATCCACTTGCCTCGGGCTCCCAAAGTGCTGGGATTACTGGCGTGAGACACCGCGCCTGGCAATTTTATTGGTTTTGAGTTGAGGTCTCTGTTGCTCAGGCTCGAGTGAGAGGCACAGTCACGGATCGCTGCAGCCTACACTTCCTGGGCTCAAGCAGCCCTCTCACCTCAGCCTCCCAGGTAGCTGAGACTACAGGCTTGAGTCACCACACCCAAATGCTTATTTTTTTTTTAATTATCTATTTCCATACCCATTTCTCATTTTTCCTCCTTCAAAAGTCAATTATTCCAGGCTGGGTGTGGTGACTCACACCTGTAATCCCACTGTTATCCTAGCAGATTAGGAGGCTGAGACAGGAGGATCACTTGAGCGAGACTGTCTCACAAGAAAAAAAAAAAAAAGTAGATTATTGCAATGCATTAAATGTTCATTTGTTTTTCTTTGTGCTCTTACAAAATATAAATCATTTTGTGTGCAAAGTTTTTTTTTTTTTTCTTTTTATGAGACACAGTCTCGCTCTGTCACCCAGGCTGGAGTGCAGTGGGGTGATCTCCATTCACTGCAGCCTCTGCTTCCCAGGTTCAAGTGATTCTCATGCCTCAGCCTCCCAAGTAGCTGGGATTACAGGCTCATGCCACTGTGCCTGGCTAATTTTTGTATTTTAAGTAGAGATGGGGTTTCACCATGTTGGCCAGGCTGGTCTTCAACACCTGACCTCAAGTGATCTGCCCACCTCAGCCTCCCAAAGTGCTGGGATTACAGGTGTGAGTCATCACGCCTGGCCCAAACATTTTAAATTTCCGTAAATAGCATCTTGTTATATATTTCACTCTGATCTTATTTTCAGTAACCACGATGTTTTTAAAATCCACTTGTGTTGTATGATGATCAAAGCTATGGCTGTACGATACTTTACAGTATGAATTGCATCACACTTTACCTGCTCACAGTCCCACTGAGGAGCACCCATTGCACCTCCAGTTCTCAACCACAACAAATAATATGGCACTGGATGGGCGCGGTGGCTTATGACTGTAATCCCAGCACTTTGGGAGGCTGAGGCTGGCAGATCACCTGAGGTCAGGGGTTCGAGATCAGCCTGGCCAACATACTGAAACCCTGCCTCTACTAAAAATACAAAAATTAGCCAGGCATCACCAGGCATGGTGACAGGTGCCTGTAATTCCAGCTACTAGGGAGGCTAAGGCAAGAGAACCATTTGAACCCGAGTGGTGGAAATTGCAGTGAGACGAGATCATGCCACTGCACTCCAGCCTGGGTGACAGAGTGAGGGTCCCTCTCAAACAAACAAACAAACAAAAAAATGAGATCAGGCTGGGTGCAGTGGCTCATGCCTGTAATCCCAGCACTTTGGGAGGCTAAGATGGGCCGATCACCTGAGGTCAGGAGTTTGAGACTAGCCTGACCAACATGGAGAAACCCTGTCTCTACTAAAAATACAAACTTAGCCTGGCGTGGTGGTGCATGCCTGTAATCCCAGCTACTCAGGAGGCTGAGGCAAGATAATCACTTGAACCAGGGAGGCGGAAGTTGCGGTGAGCCGAGATCGCGCCATTGCACTCCAGCCTGGGCAACAAGAGCGAAACTTTGTCTCAAAAAAAAAAAAAAAAAAAAAGAGAGAGATCAGTTACTTGTCAGATTTAGGCATTGCAAATACCTTCTTCATGAAATAGATTTTTTTTTTCTTTTTTTCAGATGGAGTCTGGCTCTGTCACCCAGGCTGGAGTGCAGTGGCGCAATCTTGGCTCACTGCAACCTCTGCCCACTGGGTTCAAGTGATTTTCTTGCCTTAGTCTCCTGAGTAGCTGAGATTACAGGTGTGAGCTAGCACATGCAGCCAATTTTTGTATTTTTAGTAGAGACGGTGTTTCGCCATGTTGGTGAAATGGGTCTGGAGCTCCTGACCTCAAGTGACCCACCCACCTCGGCCTGCCAGAGTGCTAGGATTATAGTTGTGAGCCACCGCTCCTGGCCAGAATAGAAATTCTTAATTTAAGTGTAATGAAAATGACCATTTTTTTCTCCTTATGGTTTGTGATTGTTGATAATTTGTATATATTCTTTCCCAACTCTGCACCACAGATGTATTCTTTTACATTTTCTTCCAGTAACTTTACAGTTTTACTTTTCACATTTAGGTCTTCTTGATTCCTCTAGAATTCATCCTTGTTTTAGGTGTTAGGGATCCAATCTATTTTTCTCTTTAGTGAACCACTTTTATCATATATCAAATTCTGATGTATGATGTAAGGGTCTGTCTTTGAATTTGTATTCTGTTCCATTGATGTATTTGTCTGTTCTTGCACAAGCTGATTTTTATGATACTTTGTAGCAAGTTTAAATTTCCAGGAAAGGCAAGAGATTTCTTGTTACTCTTTCTTTCTTTCTTTCTTCCTTCCTTCCTTCCTTCCTTCCTTCCTTCCTTCCTTCCTTCCTTCCTT
>NW_012118154.1:3303891-3306129 GCF_000951035.1 Colobus angolensis palliatus | reverse complement strand
ACCCGGGAGGCGGAGGTTGCAGTGAGCTGAGATCCGGCCACTGCACTCCAGCCTGGGCGACAGAGCGAGACGCTGTCTCAAAAAAAAAAAAAAAAAAAAAAAAGATATTCTCCTGCCTTGGCCTCCCATGTAGCTGGGATTATGGCATAAGCCACCACTATGGGCTAATTTTTGTATTTTTAGGAGAGATGGAGTTTCACCATGTTGGTCAGGCTGGTCTTGATCTCCTGACCTCAGGTGATCCACCTGCTTCGGCCTCCCAAAGTGCTGGAATTACTGGCGTGAGCCACCACGCCTGGCTGCCAGTTAGATTTTTATTGGTAGCATTTAATTATAAGTTATTCTAAGGACAACTGATATCTTTATAATATTAAGTCATCCCGTTCGAGAGCATGGACTGTTGATTTATATATTCAGGCTGTCATCTATGTATTTTATGAGAATTAAAAAACATTTTTCCACTAAAGTTTTAGGAATTCTTGGTTAATTCCTAGATGCCTTATAACTTTGTCACTGATGTAAATTGGATGTTATTTATTTATTTATTTTTGAGACATAGTCTCACCCTGTTGCCCAGGCTGGAGTGCAATGGTGAGATCTTGGCTCACTGCAACCTCCACCTCCCTGGTTCAAGCAATTCTCCTGCCTCACCCTCCCGAGTATCTGGGACTACAGGCGTGTGCCACCACGCCTGGCTAATCTTTTGTATTTTTAGCAGAAACGGGCTTTCGCCATGTTGGACGGACAGGCTGGTCTCCGACTCCTGACCTTGTGATCCACCCACCTCGGCCTCCCAAAGTGCTGGGATTACAAGTGTGAGCCACCGCGCCCGGCCATTGAATGTTATTTTTATTATTCTTTTTCTTTCTTCTTCTTCTTCTTTTTTTTTTTTTTGAAACAGAGTGCCACTCTGTTGTCCTGGCTGGAGTAGAGTGGTGCAATCACAGCTCACTGCAGTCTTGACCTCCTGGGCTCAAGAAATCCTCCCACTTCAGCCTCCCAAGTACCTGGGACTACAGGCACATACCACTATGCCCAGCAAATTTTTGTATTTTTTTTGTAGAGACAGGGTTTCCCTATGTTGCCTAGGCCGGCCTAAAACTCTTGGGCTCAAGTATCCACCTACCTTGGCCTCCTAGAGTGCTGAGATTACAGGCATGAGCCACTGTGCCTGGTCTTGTTTTTTCTTTTTTTTTCTTAACATTTTCTGTTTGGTTATTTCTGGTGCAGTAAAATACTGGTGGTTTTTGTTTGTTTATTTGTGTTATAGGTTAATTTTGTACACAACAACCTTTATGAATACCCTTGCTGGTTCTACAGTCTTTCTGTTGATTTTATTGTATTTATTTATTTTAAGACGGAGTTTCAATCATTACCCAGGCTAGGGTGCAATGGCACTATCTCAGCTCACTGCAACCTCTGCCTCCGGGGTTAAAGCAATTCTCCTGTCTCAACCTCCTGAGTAGCTGGGATTACAGGCATACACCACTATTCCTGGCTAATTTTGTATTTTTAGTAGAGGTGGGGTTTCTTTATGTTGGTTAGGCTGGTCTCGAACTCCACATCTCAGGTGATCCACCTGCCTTAGCCTCCCTAAGTGCTGGGATTACAGGCGTGAGCTCCTGTGACTGGTGATTTTATTGGTTTTTCTAAGTAGATGATTATACTATCTGCAAATAATCAGGGTTTTTGTTTTGTTTTGTTTTGTTTTTTTGTTTTTTTGAGACGGAGTCTTGCTCTGTTGCCCAGGCTGGAGTGCAGTGGCGTGATCTTGGCTCACTGTGACCTCTACCTTCCAGGTTCAAGTGATTCTTCTGCCTCAGCCTCGCAAGCAGCTGGGATTACAGGTGTGAGCTACCACATGCAGCTAATTTTTGTATTTTTAGTAGAGATGGGTTCACCACGTTGGCCAGGCGGGTCTCGAACTCCTCACCTGTTGATCCACCCACCTCGGCCTCCCAAAGTGCTGGGATTAGCCGTGAGCTACTGCGTCCGGCAAATAATCAGTTTTATTTTTTCCTTTCCTATCTTTGCACTACTTGTTTCTTTTATTTTCTTGTAGTACTGCTCAAGACCTCCAGGATTTTGTAAAATAAGCGTGGTAACAGTGGACATCTTTGTTTTTTTCCCCAATAATAAAAGAGATCAGTCTAACATTATTCATTAAGTATAAGAATTTCCGGCCGGGCGCGGTGGCTCAAGCCTGTAATCCCAGCACTTTGGGAGGCTGAGGCTGGC
>NW_012118154.1:3301141-3303311 GCF_000951035.1 Colobus angolensis palliatus | reverse complement strand
TTCGCCATGTTAGCCAGGATGGTCTCAATCTCCTGACCTCATGATTCACCCACCTTGGCCTCCCAAAGTGCTGGGATTACAGGCAAGAGCCACCGTGTCCTGCTGATTTTTTTCCTTTAGTCTATTATTTGATAAACGACACTGATGGATTTTGTAATTATTTTTTGTTTGTTTTTTTAGACAGAATCTTGCTGTGTCACCCAGGCTGGGGTGCAGTGGCACCATCTCACCTCACTGCAACCTCTGCCTCTCAGGTTCAAGCGATTCTCCCGCCTCAGCCTCCTGAGTAGCTGGGACTACAGGCGTGCATCACCACGCCTGGCTAATTTTTTTGTGTGTGTGTGAGACAGAGTCTTGCCCTTTCGCCCAGGCTGGAGTGCAGTGGTGCTATCTCGGCTCACTGCAAGCTCTGCCTCCCAGGTTCATGCCATTCTCCTGCTTCAGCCTTCCTAGTAGCTGGGACTACAGGTGCCCGCCACCACACCCAGCTAATTTTTTGTATTTTTAGTAGAGATGGGGTTTCATCGTGTTAGCCAGGATGGTCTCGATCTCCTGACCTCATGATCCACTTGCCTCAGCCTCCCAAAGTGCTGGGATTACAGGCGTGAGCCACCGCGCCCGGCTGAATTTTTTTGTATTTTTAGTAGAAGCGGGGTTTCACCATGTTGGTCAGGCTGGTTTTGAACTCCTGGCCTCATGTGTTCTGCCCATCTCAGCCTCCCAAAGTGCTGGGATTGCAGGTGTGAGCCACTGCTCCCAGCCTAGTTAAGTAATATTTTATTAAAGACTTTTGTGTCTATATTCATAGATTAAATGGGCCTAAAATTCTTTTCTTATATTATTCCTAACTGATTTCAGGGGCAAGATTACCCTAGCCTCATAAATGAGTTGGTCACTTTTTCACTTCTTTTCCAAATCTGTATCTCAAATATTTACTCCAGAATGAACCATAGTAGAACACTTAGCCCAGCCTCTTGTTTCCCAAGTAGGCAAAAACATTATCACTCCTATTTGATAGATGAGATGGTCAAAGCCCAAGGATGAAGTCCTGAAGGAAGCAGAATTAGAACCTGGAATATTCCATCTGCCTTAAATCTAATCAGTGACTAATTACTTTATAAATAATGCTGCGAGTTTCCAAAGTTAATTTATGTATCAGTTTTCAGAACTCACAACATTTTCCTGTAGAAGCAAACAAGTTGGTTGGGTTTTCATACGAGGCTGTTTAACTCATAATGTCATCATCTACCATCCCATACTGTAGTGTATATCCCCTAATATCACCCAATCTTCCAAGCAGACTTGACTTTTCAAACTTTTCCATTGTTACCTCTGGACTCAATGTCTGTCACCATCCTTGTAAGTCGATCCTCTTCTCTGAACCTCCCTTTCCTAGACCTTACTGGAACCTGGCGTCTGGAGGGCATACCTCCCTGGCAACCCTCTTTACAGAGACTTGTTCATCGGTCTTTGCATACTGCAGAGTCAAGCGGGAGTATTGCTCCCTAGTACTGTGTCTAGACCCTTTTTTTTTTTGTTTGATTTTTGAGATGGAGTCCTGCTCTGTCACCCTGGCTGGAGTACAGTAGCACAATCTCGGCTCACTGCAACCTCCGCCTCCCGGGTTCAAATGATTCTCCTGCCTCAGCCTCCTGAGTAGCTGGGATTACAGGCGTGCACGACCACTCCCAGCTAATTTTTGTATTTTTAGTAGAGATGGCGTTTCACCATGTTGGTCAGGCTGGTCTGGAACTCCTGACCTCGTGATCTGCCCGCCTCGGCCTCCCAAAGTGCTGGGATTATAGGCGTGAGCCACCGCGCCCGGCCTTAGACCCTTATTCTTTCTTCATCTTTCAAAATCCTCTGCTCTTTGAAATTAATGTCTCAAACTATATGATCTGCTGCCTCTTACTTGTTGCGAGGGTCTTCAAACCTGGTTGTTCACCCACATTCACTGATAATGTTAGCACCTGGCTCATCCTCTTCCTCTTTTCACCTATTTTCCTCACATCATCGTTGATAACTTCAGAATCCACCAGGGCAATCCACTGTGGCCTCTCAGCTCCTCAGTCTCTTCTCCAGTGATCTTCCTCTTCAGCCCATCCTCAGACCTCTACCCTAGGCTTTGTTATCTCTAAAAACAAACTCTCCCAATTTTTTTTTTTTTTTT
>NW_012118154.1:3290442-3292681 GCF_000951035.1 Colobus angolensis palliatus | reverse complement strand
ATTCTCCTGCCTCAGCCTCCTGAGTAGCTGGGATTACAGGTGCCCACCACCATGCCCGGCTAATTTTTTTTGTATTTTTAGTAGAGACGGGGTTTCACCATGTTAGTCAGGATGGTCTTGATTTCCTGACCTTGTGATCTGCCCACCTGGGCCTCCCAAAGTGCTAGATTACAGGCTTGAGCCACCGCACCCGGCCCCTTTTTTTCTGTTTTTGAGACAGGGTCTCCCTCTGTTGCCCAGGCTGGAGTGCAGTGGTATGATCATGGCTCACAGTAGCCTCGACCTCCCAGGCTTAAGCAATCCTCCCACCGCAGCCTCTCAAGTGAGTAGATAGGACTACAGGTGCCAGCCACCATGCCTGGCTAACTTTTTGCTATTGTATTTTTTTGGTAGAGATGAGGTTTTGCCATGTTGCCCAGGCTGGTCTCCAACTCCTGAGCTCAAGTGATCCACCTACCTCAGCCTCCCTAAGTATTGGGATTACAGACATGAGCCACCATGCCCAGCCTCATGTATCCTCACTTCCTTCACCTCAGGGGACCTCTAAACCATTGACCCTACCAGTTTTTCACTATCCACCAACTCTTTTGTGTTTGCTCTCCCTCTTACCCAATTTATATGTATAATCTAACACAATCACTCTCATGAAAATATTATAAAATTCCTTCTTCCTCTTTTTAGTAACACCCAACCCTAGTTAATTTCAACTATTCATCTACTTGGATCCTTTTTTTTACTTTTTTTTTTTTTTTTTGACGGAGTTTGAGTCTTGTTGCCCAGGCTGGAGTGCAATGGTGAGACCTCGGCTCACTGTAACCTCTGCCTCCCAGGTTCAAGCGATTCTCCTGCTTCTGCCTCCCGAGTAGCTGGGATTGCAGGAATGCACCAACACGCCCGGTTAATTTTGTATTCTTAGTAGAGACAGGGTTTCTCCATGTTGGTCAGGCTGGTCTCAAATTCCTGACCTCAGGTGATCAGCCCGCTTCAGCCTCCCAAAGTGCTGGGATTACAGGCGTGAACCACCGCGTCCGGTCCCTACTTGGATCCTGTTATCCAACTACTTACTTCAAGGCCATTAGAGGAAAAAAGTCCACAATGATGCTCACCAGTCACACTTTACTGGGACCCATTTTGCTCCTCTCCTCCCTGGAATATTTGGCAATATCTGGAGACATTTTTGTCACACTTAGGTGCAGGGGAGGGTGTATCTAATTGACAGAAGTCAGAGATGCTCCTAAACATCCTATAATATGCAGGACAACAAAAAATTAGCCCAAAATGGCAATAGAGATAGCAGGGAGAAAAAATGTTGACAGTGTCAAAGTTGAGAAATTCTGCTTTAAATTAATTAGTATGAGTCTCAAAGGGGCAATCAACATAAGGCCTTTGCACTTGCTGTTCCTTCTGCCTATAATATGGTTCCCTCGTGGCTTACTATTATTATTTTTTGTTTTTTTGAGATGGAGTTTTGCTCTTGTCACCCAGGCTGGAGTGCAATGGCACGATCTTGGCTTGCTGCAACCTCTGCCTCCCAGGTTCAAGCGATTCTCCTGCCTCAGCCTCCTGAGTAGCTGGGATTACAGGCACACACCATCATGCCTGGCTAATTTTTAAAAATATTTTTAATAGAGATGGGTTTTCACCATGTTGGCCAGGCTGGTCTTGAACTCCTGACCTCAGGTGAACCACCTGCCTCAGCCTCCCAAAGTGCCGGGATTACAGGCATGAGTCATCACGCCCAACCGCTGGCTTATTATTTAACAGTCATTTCCTCAAAAAGTTCTCCCTGACCTCATCCTAGAGTAGATTGAACTTCATCACATTACATTGCTTTATTGCCTTCAAACATGCACTGTTTTGTTTATGTCTTTATTGTCTGCTTCTTCCTTCTAGAAAATAAGTTGCATGAGTTCAGTATCCTTATCTGTTTTGTTTCCTGCTGTATTTCCAGGGTCAACTATAGTGACTGATCCTTGTTTTTTTTCAGACGAAGTCTTGCTCTTGTCCCCCAGGCTAGAGTACAATGGCGCAATCTTGGCTCATTGCAACCTCTCCCTCCCGGGTTCAAGCAATTCTCCTGCTTTAGCCTCTCGAGTAGCTAGGATTACAGGCGCCCACCACCATGCCTGGCTAAATTTTGTATTTTAAGTAGAGACGGGGTTTCACCATGTTGGCCAGGCTGGTCTTGAACTCCTGACCTCCCAAAGTGCTGGGATTATAGGCATAAGCCACTGCACCT
>NW_012118154.1:3285279-3285975 GCF_000951035.1 Colobus angolensis palliatus | reverse complement strand
AAAAAAAAAAAAAAAGAAAGAAAGAAAGAAAAAAGAAAATATTTGTTGAACAGTGAATGAAAACATTATTTATTTGCAATTTATTCATTCATTCTTCAAATATTTATTGGTGATAAAACCCAGACCAGTCTCTACCCTCTTGGAGCATACAGTACAGTGGGGATATTGATACTGAATAAATAAGCACATAAAGTAAATATAGTATTTTCACACTGTGATAAGAGCTTTGAAAGCAAAGTACTGGTAGCCGTGAGAGTACTATGCAGATGATCTGACTCAGTTTGGGGTGGGGTGGTCAGGCCAGGCTTTCTAAAAGAAGTGATATTTGAGGGATAGCTGAAGGATGAGTTGGTTAGCTGGATAGAGGAAGGCGGGTGGGAGTGGACGGAGAAGAGCTTCCAGACCCAGAGAACAGACTGTACAAAGGCAATTCAGTTGGCAGGAACAGAGAGAAGGCCAGTGTGGTTGAGGCCGTCAGGTCAGCCATGGTGTGGCACTTACTGGCAAGAACACGAGTGTCACTGAAAGATTTTAAACAGGAAATGACAAAGCTCTGAGTGGGTAAGAAGCGGTCACTCCAGAGAATAGAGTTTAAAAGGATCAGTGTGGAAGCAGGGAGATTAGTTTGGAGGCAGTTGCCGTGTCCAGCCTTGGGCTGGTGTAGGGTGGCGGCAGTGAGTTTGGAGAGAAGCCGCA
>NW_012118154.1:3270809-3284059 GCF_000951035.1 Colobus angolensis palliatus | reverse complement strand
CGAGGTCAGGAGATCGAGACCATCCTGGCTAACACAGTGAAACCCCGGCTCTACTAAAAATACAAAAAATTAGCCGGGCGTGCTGGCAGGTGCCTGTAGTCCTGGCTACTCGGGAGGCTGAGGCAGGAGAATGGCGTGAACCTGGGAGGCGGAGATTGCAGTGAGCCAAGTTCGGGCCACTGCACTCCAGCGTGGGAGACAGTGAGACTCCGTGTTCAAAAAAAAGAAAAAAAAATTAGCCGGGCGTGGTGGTGGACACCTGTACCCCCAGCTACTTGGGAGGCTGAGGCAGGAGACTCACTTGAACCCAAGAGGTGGAGGTTGCAGTGAGCCGAGATCACGCCATTGCACTCCAGCCTAGGTGACAAGAGCAAAACTCTGTCTCAAAAAAAAAAAGAGTTCATGAAAGTCTTCATTTTATACAAAAGCAGGTCAATTAGCTTAGCGTAAAGGAGCCTTTAATATGTTTAGCGAATAAATGAAGGAAGGAGAGAAATGTTTGAGAGGGCAAAAAAAGATAAAAAACGTGAGAGAGTTGAGGTAAAAAACGGAGAGAGGAAAATGAAATGAGACAGAGCCAAAATAAACAGGGTATGTGAGAATCTGAGAAGTATGAGGAGGTTGGAGGGTAGTAGGAAGATTGGGAGGAAACTGGGCAGGGTGGGTGGGGAAAGTGCAGTGTGCACCTAAGAAGAAGAAAGAAAGAGTAATTGCTGATGCTGGGCTCCAAGGAGACTGGAGACAAGGCGCAAAGGTAAACGAAAAGACAAGGAGTGGGCTGGGTGTGGTGGCTCACGCCTGTAATCCTGCACTTTAGGAGGTGGGGGTGGGGGGATTGCTTGAGTTCAGGTGTTCAAGACCAGCCTGAGCAACACGGTGAAACCCCTTCTCCACCAAAAATACAAAAACTTCAGCTGGGCGTGGTGGTGTGCACCTGCGGTCCCAGCTAGTAGGGACGCTGAGGCGGGGTGATCGCTTGAGCCCGGGAGGTGAGGCTGCAGTGAGCTGAGATTTGCACCTCTGCACTCCAGCCTGGGTAACACAGACCCCTCCCCTCTCAAACAAACAAACAAACAAGACAAGGAATGAAATAGGAAGCTCCAAAGCAGGAAAGGCAGGAAGGGGAGATGACCAAAGATGAAGGAGGAAGGAGCAAAAGGCTGGAAGGGGTGCCAGGAGGAAGGAGGGAGCAACGCTTTGGGGAGACAGAGCAAGACTGCAGGGTGAGGGACCATGGACGACCACCTTAGAGAGCCAGATGATAGGGAGGACGGAACAGTGAGGGCGTGAGGGTGTGCACAGCAATAGGCAGTCCAAGCCCTGGCTCGGGAGGGAAAGAGAAACGGGCGAGTGTGGGGAGGGGTGGGAAAGGTGGAGGATAGGTCTGAAAAGACTCTAAGGGAGGGGAACGATGGGTGTGGCCAAGACTCTGACCTAGCCCTCACCCTGCTCCCCACCCTCGGCCGGCTTTCGGTCCCAGTGGTTTCTTCCTCCAGTTGGGAGCCTTGATGCCGGAGGGGCTAGTGGTAGGTGGGGAGGTTGAGTGCAAAGGGTTCAGGCTGTAAGTCATGTCTGGTTGGAAGGGGGGCACAGGAAGGTGGGGCTGTTGGGGAGCCACGCTCAGAAGCCGGGTGTCTGTAGCAGAGCCAGAGAACCGGGACAGTGAAGCGGGTGCTGAAGGGGGCGACTCTCAGGGATCGGGCCAGGGCCCCCGAAGGTGGGATCGACTAGGGTAGGAGACAGAAAAAAAAGGAGAGCAGCGCGTGGGGGCGAAAGCAAGGCCGGGGAGAGAGCACTTTGGACAGAACCCAGCGGGGAAAGGGCGGCGCCGAGGCTGGTCAGGGGCGCCCCGCAGCGTCCCAGGCGCACCTGTTGGGAAGAAGGGAAGGGGCATCCCGGTGTTCGAGGGAAATCCAGTCCGGAGGGGCTGATTCGGAGCTTGGGACTCCCGGGGAGCCACCGCCTCCTCCCCAGCGGCGGTCAAAACCGGGCAAGCGAAGGGGCGTGACCCCGGTGCTCAGGTTTCTTCCTCCTCACCTGGGCAAGGAGGGGTGGGGGCCACGACTTCCGGTTCAGGTGAGTGTCCCTTCGGTGACGTCAGGTCACCCTCGGCCGCCCCTCCGGTCCCGCCTTCCCCTCCCGCGCTCCCGGGGCCCGCGGGCCGCGCCCCCGACGCCCTACATATACTCAGGTGCGCCCCACCTGTCCGCCCGCACCTGCTGGCTCACCTGCGAGCCACCTCCACTGCGCACCGCAGCCTCGGACTAACAGCCCAGGATACTTTGGGACTTGCCGGCGCCCAGAACCGCGCCCAGACGGCCCCTCCACCTTTTGTTTGGCTAGGGTCGCCGAGAGCGCCGGAGGGAACCGCCTGGCCTTCGGGGACCGCTTTTGTCT
This sequence comes from Colobus angolensis palliatus, assembly GCF_000951035.1. Taxonomy (NCBI): domain Eukaryota; kingdom Metazoa; phylum Chordata; class Mammalia; order Primates; family Cercopithecidae; genus Colobus; species Colobus angolensis. The sequence continues at coordinate 3,281,662 of NW_012118154.1, read as the reverse complement.
GGAACCACCCTCCCGGCGTATCCTATTCCCTCTGCTGCGAGGCCTTCGCTTCACTGGAGGGGTCGATTTGTGTGTACTTCGGTGACAAGATTTGCATTCACCTGACCCAAACTCTTTTTGTCTCTTTGGGTGACCGGAAAACTCCACCTCAAGTTTTCTTTCGTGGGGCTGCCCCCCAAGTGTCGTTTGTTTTACTGTAGGGTCTCCCGCCCGGCCCCCCCCAGTGTTTTCTGAGGGCGGAAATGGCCAATTCGGGCCTGCAGTTGCTGGGCTTCTCCATGGCCCTGCTGGGCTGGGTGGGTCTGGTGGCCTGCACCGCCATCCCGCAGTGGCAGATGAGCTCGTATGCGGGCGACAACATCATCACGGCCCAGGCCATGTACAAGGGGCTGTGGATGGACTGCGTCACGCAGAGCACGGGGATGATGAGCTGCAAAATGTACGACTCGGTGCTCTCCCTGTCTGGTAAGGCCGCGGGACCGAGGGGGCGGACGCGCCCCGGACCGAGGTGGCGGGGTGGCGCGCGTGGGAGAGCCGAGGCCCCATGGCTGGGCGCCCTGGGTTGCCGGGGAGCTGCAAGACGAGGAAGGGGTCGGGTGGGGGCGGCGAGGCTGGGCGGGAGCGAGCCCGGGTTCTGGCGGCTGCACGTGGGAGCGCACCTCGGTCGCCCACGGTCCTCTTCCGCCCCCCAACCCAGCCTAGTCCCTGGCTCCGAGCAGCGGTTCTTAGGCCGGGGCCGTCCCCTCCCCAATCCCTGGGCAGGCCACGGCCTCCGTCATCTCCCGCCCTTTTCTCAGACAGAAACGACCCCGGGGCGCGGGGCACCGGGCGCGCCGAGGGCCGAAGGGCGGTGCGGCTGGTCACAGTGGGCCGCCGCCTGCGGCCTCTAATCTTATCGGCCGATTAGCCGAAGCCACAAACCCGGTGGCCTCGATAGCGGGCTGAGAGCAGGGCCGCCGGCTGGCATGTGCGCCGCGCGGGGCTCAGGCCACCGTCTCGGCTTCCCTTCGTTGCCCCTTTCACCCTTCCCCCTATACAGGGCGGTTTCACCGAAACCCCGGCGCCCCGGGCGGATCCTTGAGCGGAGAGGGCGGGGCGGGAGCAGGAAGGCCGCGGCGTTGGGAGGGGCGGGGACCTGCCTTGGACACCTGGGCGCCCCTGGCCCGCGGCAGAACACGGCGCCGGACAGACGAGGTCCAGGGGTTAGTGGGCGCGGCCGGCGGCACGAAGGCTGGAGCCACCTGCATTTCCAGCAATGACGGCGCCCTTTCCCCTCGCCCGCAGCGGCTATGCAGGCCACTCGAGCCCTAATGGTGGTCTCCCTGGTGCTGGGCTTCCTGGCCATGTTTGTGGCCACGATGGGCATGAAGTGCACGCGCTGTGGGGGAGACGACAAAGTGAAGAAGGCCCGTATAGCCATGGGTGGAGGCATAATTTTCATCGTGGCAGGTGAGCCCCCGAGTTCTCCCATCTGGGAGGAGCGAGGCTGGGCAGGGTGCCGATTTGGGGTCTCACTATACCGAAACCCCTCATTCTCTCTCCAGGTCTTGCCGCCTTGATAGCTTGCTCCTGGTATGGCCATCAGATTGTCACAGACTTTTATAACCCCTTGATCCCTACCAACATTAAGTAAGTCTGGGAACCCTGCCTCCTAAGGGGACACGTCTGGGGTCCCGGGATAGGGAGGAGGGCAGAGGCAGGCCAGGGTTTCTAACCACCCCTTTCTCTTCACAGGTATGAGTTTGGCCCTGCCATCTTTATTGGCTGGGCAGGGTCTGCCCTAGTCATCCTGGGAGGTGCACTGCTCTCCTGTTCCTGTCCTAGGAATGAGAGCAAGGCTGGGTACCATGCACCCCGCTCTTACCCTAAGTCCAACTCTTCCAAGGAGTATGTGTGACCTGGAGTCTCCTCGCCCCAGCCTGACAGGCTGTGGGCGTGTCTAGATGCCTGAAAGGGCCTGGGGCTGAGCTCAGCCTGTGGGCAGGGTGCCGGACAAAGGCCTCCTGGTCACTCTGTCCCTGCACTCCATGTATAGTCCTCTTGGGTGGGGGGGTGGGGAGTGTTGGTGGGAGAGACAAAAAGAGGGAGAGTGTGCTTTTTGTACAGTAATAAAAAGTAAGTTTTGGGAAGCAGGCTTTTTTCCCTTCAGGGCCTCTGCTTTCCTCCCGTCTGGATCCTTGGAGGGAGCTTGGAATCTTAATGCACCTACTTCAGTTCAGAACACTTAGCGCCCCAGTGACCTGCACACTATTCCTGGTCCCCAGACTCCATTGACAATAGACTAAAAGATGCAGGTGCTTGTATCTTGACATCCATTCCCACCCCCCTCTTATTTAAATAGCTACCAAAGTATTTCTTTTTTAATAAAAAAATAAAGATTTTATTAGGTACGGGGGTGTTCTACTCTCACATTATCCCATGTCTTCATCCTACCTTCTGTCCTGATGACGCTGCTTCCTGGCTCACAGAGCAGGGATCCATAGACGAGGGGAACCAAGGTGGGGTAGGGACAGGGTAAGGTTAACACAAACAAGAGAAAGGTGGTTCTGGGCCCAAAGTCTTCCTGCGCCCCCTTGCAATTACAATCTAACCAAATCTGACCAGTCAAATATCTAGATCGTCATCTGGGTCTTCCTGGTCCAGGTCATCATAAACATCTGGCTCATAGAAGATGTGGCTGGTAGCCTGGCCTGGCCTAGGCCGCAGGAGAGCCTGCTGTCTGAGAAGGGAAGATTTGGTGCTGGTGAGGGTAGCTGACAGGTTGGGTCTGGATACTTTCTTCCAGGTGACTGTGACTCTCATTCAGGCAACCTGTTAGGCCTCCATGTCATTTTCTTGGTCCAAGTCCCTTTCTCTGACCTCCATGTTAGAGCTGAAGCACCATTTGGTACTGGAATAGATACCCTTGTACTGATCTCCTAATAAAACCGTAAGTTCCTAGCAGCTTGGGGGCAAGGATCTTGTAGTCTTGCTTCATCCACCCACACACTGGGCACAAAACAGCAGGCATGTACTAAGCCCTTGTTAACCAGCCTTTGCCACGCCCATATAGCCTTCTGTTCTAGCACCACTGCCTAGGGATAGGGCCACCTCCCAAGGGTCTGGTCTGGCTCAGCCCAGGCCCAGGGTGCTCTGGGGACAACTGGAGCTATGACCCAAGGGTCTAAGGGAGAGAAAAGAGACATAAAGGCCCTCGGCCATTGTAGGGGGAATGGGTGGATCAAGAACTTGGACTTGTCTCTGGAGGTGGACTTCAGCCCCTATAAAGTCAGGTTAATCAATAACCTGCTGTTGCCCCACCTCTCTGTGGCCCACATGCTGGGCTCTACCTCAGGGATCCACGTACCCAGGTCCCGACCTTACTTTTCAGAGCTGAACTGGAAAGGCAGGATCAGGCTATCTTTGGCTTCTCTCTCTTTCTTGGACAGGTGAAGGTTAAAGGTCAAATGAGTTGTGGGATCCACCTGTAGGTACAAAGGATGCTGCCACTCTGCCCCCATCCCTAGAATCCCTAACCCCACCCCCAACCTCTGCAGCTTTTATTCTCTCCCCTTTGACCAGACCCTAAACTACATTTCCTTGTTCTGGCCCTGGCATTCTTAGATACCGGGGGTATATGAGGATTGGAGTAGGGCTGGGACTCTACGGAGGGCCCCTCTTGGAGATCCAGGCTGAAGTCCGGAAGTATGGAGAACCACTGAGTCTGGAGAGGCAAAAGAAAAGAGTTTTTTTTCATCTTACTGAAGAAACTAGAGAGACTCTAGGACCTCACATCCTCAGCCCCCAATCACCTATTTCACTGCTTTCAGCCCCTGCCCTCAACTTTTAATTTTTTTTTGAGACAGGGTCTGCCTTTGTTGCCCAGGCTGGAGTACAGTGGCATGATCTTGGCTCACTCCAACCTCCACCTCCCAGGTTCAAGTGATTCTCCTGCCTCAGCCTCCTGAGTAGCTGGGATTACAGGCGCGTGCTACCACGCCCAGCTAACTTTTGAATTTTTAGTAGAGATGGGGTTTCTCTGTGTTGGCCAGGCTGGTCTCGAACCACTAATCTCAGGTGATCTGCCCACCTCGGCCTCCCAAAATGCAGGGATTACAGGTGTAAGCCACTGTGCCCCGCCTCTATTTTATTTTCAAAAGTGAAAGCAAGTTTATTAAGGAAGTAAAGGAATAAAAGGATGGCTACTCCTTAGGCAGAGCAGCCCCACTTACTCTTTTTTTGAGACAGAGTCTCCCTCTGTTGCCCAGGCTGGAGTGTAGTGGCATGATCCTGGCTCACCTCCACCTCTGCCTCCCAAGTTCAAGTGATTCTCCCGCCTCAGCCTCCCAAGTAGCTGGGACTACAGGCACCCACCACTATGCCCAGCTAATTTTTGTATTTTTAGTAGAGACGGGGTTTCATCATGTTGGCCAGGTTGGTCTTGAACTCCTGACCTTAGGTGATCTGCCCACTTCTGCTTCCCAAAGTGCTGGGATTACAGGCGTGAGCCACCTTGCCCAGCCCCACTTACATTTTTTTTTTTTTTTGAGGAGTCTCACTCTGTTGCCCAGGCTGGAGTGCAGTGGCATGATCTTGGCTCACTGCAGCCTCTGCCTCCCGGGTTCAAGCGATTCTCTTGCCTTAGCCTCCAGAGTAGCTGGGACTACAGGTGTGCGCACCATGCCCGGCTAATTTTTGTATTTTTAGTATAGACGGGATTTTACTGTATTAGCCAGACTGGTCTCGAACTCCTGACCTCATGCAATCTGCCCACCTTGGCCCCCCAAAGTGCTGGGATTACAGGCGTGAGCCACCTTGCCTGGGCCCCACTTACACTTTATAATCTTGGTAAGTGACTTAAATTTAAACCTCCCTGGGCTGCGTGCAGTGGCTCACACCTGTAATCCCAGCACTTTGGGAGACCAAGGCCAGAGGATGGCTTGACCCCAGTAATTCAAGACCAGCCTGGGCAACAGGGTGAGATCCCACCTGTATAAAAAACTAAAAAGCTGGCTGGATGTGGTGCTACATGCCTGTGTTCCCAGCTCCAGCTACACCAGAGGCTGAAGCAGGAGGATCACTTGAGCATGGGAGGTCAAAGCTGCCGTGAGCCATGATTGCACCACAGCACACCAGCCTGGGCCACAGAGTGGGACCTTGTCCAAAAAAAAAAAAGAAAAAAACAAGGAAAAAAACCCCTCCCTGGACTGGCTTTCCTGCCTGAAAAATTGTGATAATAAAACAATCTACTTTACACCATAGCTGAGAAGATTAAATGAGGTAAGAGATGGAAAACACAGAGGGATACCCAATCAGCTTTTTTCCAAAAAAGGTCTCCCTGAGGGCCTGGCACAGTCGCTCACATCTGTAATCCTAGCACTTTGTGAGGCTGAGGTGGGAGGATCACTTGAGCCCAGGAGTTTGAGACCACCCTGACCAACACAGTGAAACCCCATCTCTAAAAAAAGTTTGTTTTTAAAGTCTCCTTGAAACATCCGCATTTTCATTGTTCTTCCCATCGTGCCAGTCCTTTCTCTGCCCCCAATTTCCAGTCCTTCCCTGTTAGTTCTTCTGACCTGGTCAGTTGGGCGCTGTCGGGGCCTCCGACACAGGATGTGGGCCGAGGCCTGGCCCTTTGTACCGCCCAGGGTCACCTCAGTCTGTGCAAGGCTGGTGAGAGCTCCCACAGGGCCTGGTCCGTGAAGCTCTTCATGTAGCAAGCCCAGCACACTCACTTTCCCCACTGGGGAGCTGTCACCTAGAGAAGGACAAGAAATGTAGGATAGTAGGGAGCATTCAGGTTGGTGGCCTGGGAGCCAACAGTGAAGAGAAAAGGAGAGAGCCCCACAATTCCATCACAGTGCTGCCAAAATCCTGACTTCCCTTGGCCAATCTCACTACCGTGCTCTGAGCCTCCTCCAGCCCACACGTTAATCTCCTCTATTATCCCCGTGTAAAGCTGATCACGGCACTGCTCTACCTTCTACCCTTCAGCAGCTCCTCCACCTTCAGGATGGAATGAACACTTCTAGCAGGTGGTGTCCACTTACTTTCCAGCCTCATCTCTTATACACGGAAGTACTTGTAGTTTCTGGAACTTCCCAAGATCGCAGTCAGTGCCTTTAGAGAGTCAGGCACTATGCTAAACACTTTAACACAATGTTTGAATCCTTACAAAGGTCAGCATTTTTAGGTCAAACCATATGAAATCACTGACATTTAACCATTTTTTTTCTTTTTTTTTGAGACAGAGTCTTGCTGTCATCCAGGTTAGAGTGCAGTGGCGCAATCTTGGCTCACTGCAGCCTCTGCCACCCGGGTTCAACAATTCTGCCTCAGTCTCCCTTGTAGCTGGACTACAGGCGCGTGCCACCATGCCTGGCGAATTTTTGTATTTTTAGTAGAGACGGGGTTTCAGCATCTTGGCCAGGCTTGTCTTGAACTCCTGACCTCATGATCTACCTGTCTCGGCCTCCCAAAGTGCTGGGATTACAGGCGTGAGCCACCACGCCTGGACTGTTTTTATTTTTTGAGATGAAGTATTTCTCTGTCACCCAGGCTGAAGTACAGTGGTGTGATCTCAGCTCACTGCAACCTCTGCCTCCTGGGTTCAAGTGATTCTCCTGCCTCAGCCTCCCAAGTAGCTGGGATTACAAAAGTGCGCCACCACATCCAGCTAATTTTTTGTATTTTTAGTAGAGACAGGGTTTTACCATGTTGGTCAGGCTGGTCTCCAACTCGTGACCTCAGGCGATCCGCCTACCTTGGTCTCCCAAAGTGCTGGGATTACAGGTGTGAGCCACTGCGCCCAGCCAATATTTAACAATTTTTGACCTAAGAAATGGCAATACAGTGGTTCATCCTAATACTTCCCTTGTACCTTCCCCCACATACAGGGGAAAGTGAAGCAATGAGAGATCAAGTACCTTAATACAAAGCTGGGCGTCTGACTCCTAAGTCCATTCGAGTACCCACAGTGCACTTTAGGGCTAGTCCCAGTGCCCCTGCCTGGCCAAATTTGCCTGGCTGACCGCTTGCTCTTCAAGAGTGCCTTTTTTTTTGACACGGAGTCTCGCTCTATCACCCAGGCTGGAGTGCAGTGGCGCGATCTCGGCTCACTGAAAGTTCCGCCTCCCAGGTTCATGCCATTCTCCTGCCTCAGCGTCCTGAGTAGCTGGGACTACAGTCACCCGCCACCAGGCCCAGCTAATTTTTTTTTGTATTTTTAGTAGAGATGGGGTTGCACCGTGTTAGCCAGAATGGTCTCATCTCCTGATCTCCTGATCTGCCCACCTCGGCCTCGCTGCGCCCAGCCCAGAGTGCCCTTCTTTAAGGTACCCTGTGCATGTCCTATATCATCACGGCCTTTATCAGACCATCTTGTAACTGCCTGTTTACTTATCTCCATCTTTTATGGGACTTCAAACTCCTGGAAGGCAAGGACCCAGCTACAAGTCAGTCAGTCTGTTGCCATTATCTAGAATTGTACCTGACATATTATATGTATTTACTATTCATTTGTTAAATAAATGCATGAGTGAAACAAATGAGTAAAAAAATAACTTGGAGGAAAAAAAGCAAATGGTAGATGGCATTAAGGGGAAGTAAAAACAAACAAACAAACAAAAAAAAAACAGACAAAAAGTTCAAAAAAATGAAAAAAGGTCTGACTGGAGAACCCAGATGTTTCTTCTAGGGTAGAAAGGAAAAGGGGCACACTCCTTGGCAGAGGGAGATATATGAGGGGAAACAATGAAGGAGGGGTCTTACCAGGACAGGAGTCCTGATGGCTCACAGCATGCAGGGCCTGGCACAGTGTGGTGCAGGGAAGGTGAAGCAGCAGCCAGCTGAGTGAATCGAGAGCAATGGTGATAGGACCAGGATCTGTCCTCTTGCATATGGCTCTCAAGGCTCCCAGCGGCCCCCCAGGAAGGGCCTCCTCAGTTTTTGACCAGTTGAGAGGGTCTCTGAAGAAGTCATGGTAAACCAGACTGCAAAGGGAAAACATGACACAATATGATATTGCTCTTTTCCCCTAGAGGATCACAAAGTTCATCCTCTGATCTTTGTGGCTCTGTTTTCTCAATTTTCATGAATATCCTAAATATTAGTGAAAGAATATTACTGAGAGATAGCAATGATTGAGAGCACAGACTTTGGTGTCTGACAGCCTGACCTCCAAGCTTGGCTTTACGACTTGTTGCCCAAGGTCAGCTAAATGATAAATTATCTCTAAGACTCAGTTGCTTCATTGGTGAAATGAGATGCCAACCTCTAAGCACTCAGCACAGTGCTTGACACATAGTGTATGCCTCATAAATGTTAGTTATCACCATCATCACATATTTCCTGAGTGTGGCACCTAAAGTTTATCACTCTGGATGAAAAATGAGAAAGCAGAGGACATGAGACTTGGTTCCTTCCTGTAGAACAGCTTAAAGAAAGTAAAAAATTAAGTCATGGAGTACCAACTACAGAAAAAAATAACAGCTCAGGAAAGGTAGACCAGCAAAGGTAGCAGAACTTTTTTTTTTTTCCCCAGATATCTCTTTTTTATCTTCTTGTTCTCTTGTGGAATGCCATCTTTTTTTTTTTTTGAGACAGAGTTTTGCTCTTGTTGCCTGGGCTGGAATGCAATGGTGCGATCTCTGCTCACCGCAACTTCTGCCTCCCGGGTTCAAGCGATTCTCCTGCCTCAGCCTCCCGAGTAGCTGGAATTACAAGCATGTGCCACCATGCCCAGCTAATTTTTTGTATTTTTAGTAGAGACGGGGTTTCTCCACGTTGGTCAGGCTGGTCTCAAACTCCCGACCTCAGGTGATCCACCCACCTCAGCCTCCCAAAGTGCTGGGATTAAAGGCGTGAACCACCACGCCTGGCCATGGAATGCCATCTTAACATACACCACCACCTCTATCACAACAATGGCCGATGCAAAAGTAGAGGCTCAACAGATAAGATGTGAACTACTATCATTATCCACTGAGTTGCCTGGACTAGGAAGTAGAAAGCATCCTACTAATGGTTCTTAATGTCTCCTGATCAGGCACATGACTGGGTTTAGGGAATTCCTTATCTCAATACTTTCTTCTCCCCCCACATTAGTCAATAAATCCTGGAAATGCTACCCACTAAAGTCCTTTACATGTGTTCTAAACTTTCCATCTCTACTGCCACTGCCTTAAACCAGGCCTCTATCACTTTCCACCATTATTCCCTAAAATTCATTAGGCCAGGAACAGGTCTGTCTCATTCACTGCCAGCTCCAGTATCTTGCACAGCACCTGGTTTATAGTTGGTGCTCGGTACATATGCACCTTAATAGCGAACCTGGATTAATGGATTACTACTGCAATACCCTTCCCACATGTTCTCCCTATCTCCAGGCTATTTCTCTCTCAACTTCTATGATCTTTGCTTTGGATTCCCCAAATACTCATCATTCCTCATTACTCCTCTTACTAATTCTTGCCTCCTGAAAGACCCATATCCAATTCTTCAATGAATATTTAAGGAACTGCTACTACATACCAGGTTCTGCGCTTGTTGTAAATAAATATCCTTAACAATAGACGTCTCCAATTTAATCAAATCTTTTCCAACTGGTACTTACCGATTGTTGATATCTGAGTCAAAACCTTCACGAAACTCTTCCTCGCTCACTTCACAGCCCAGGATATGCACTTGCTCCCCACTAAGGCAGAGATGAGGGGGGACTGTCAAAGAGTGGGCACAGGTTCCCTATCCAGGGTAGGCTGAGGAGATACCGTGGGATACTCACCACAGTGCAGATTTCTTGACAAGCGCCTTCAAGAGACTGCGCCCCTCCCACTCCACGGAATCTGCACGGCGAGGGACGGATAGAGTGTGAGGGCACTAAGATTACCACCTTCGCGAACCCGTCGCGATCTCCACACCTAGCCCGTGACCCATGGCCCTTCCTCTCCACTTCCGTCCCCTCAGCCAGACCCGAACCCCCCTGTGCCGGTGGCTCTCACCCCGAAGCAGCACCAGGCCGCCCAAGGATAACAGCGAGTCCAACATCCCCAACTCGCGTCCGATCCCTGCTCTGGCGCCCTCTGATAGCGTCACGACCCACTGTCCCGCCCCCTCGGGGTGAAACGGGCGGGGCACTCGGGCGTCCTCCCACCATTAAGACCTAACGTAGTCTGGAATGAGAGGTGATTATGTTCACTATTCCCAGGGGGGCGCTCACGAGGAGGGTGCCCCTCCCCGAGCCCTGGCGCACAGTCGTACGGACAACGACCTCTTCTACATTTTCACTGTGACCGGGACGGGAAGAGCAGTTGGGGGCAGTTGTCAGTGGGAGGGGAAGAGGACCCACAAACCCCCCGCCAGAGTCCTAACTGCCCGGCCAAGTGACGTCCTCCGCCCCGCCCACGCAGTTTGAGGAGGGGCCTGCTTCGCCTCAGGCCCCGCCCCGCGGCCACCTTCTGCGCGTGCGCAATACTGCAGCCTCGTTGGGAGTGCTTCTGGCTTTCCTTATACCTACCCCCATAGACGGCGCAGGGGGAACTTAGTCCCGGTGAAGCGAATACACGTCACCACCGGAAGCAGTGTCAAAGGGGAAGAGAGGGGGAAAGACAGGAGGAGGGAGTCCTTTGGGCGGTAAAATGGCGCCTGTCAGAGTGGGAAACCCAGCTGCAGAGGCTGCAGCCCCACTCCCCAGCGGCTAAAGGACCCCCGAGCTCGGGGAGGGGGAGGCCGCTCCGGCCCAGTGCTCCGCGCCCTTCGGCTCCCCCTCCCCCTCCTTCCCTGCTCCTTCGCTCTGCAGGGCCTTTCTCCGCTGCCGCGGCCCTTTGCGCGCCACTGCCCCCGCCCTCCCCGTTCCTGCGGGCAGCCCCCTAGCGCGC
>NW_012118154.1:3250499-3263344 GCF_000951035.1 Colobus angolensis palliatus | reverse complement strand
GGGCCGCGGGGGCCCCGGGGCCGGCGGTGCCGGGGTCATCGGGATGATGCGGACGCAGTGTCTGCTGGGGCTGCGCACGTTCGTGGCCTTCGCCGCCAAGCTCTGGAGCTTCTTCATTTACCTTTTGCGGAGGCAGATCCGCACGGTGAGCCAGGGTGGGCGCTGGCGGTGTAGGGGACGTCTGTCCGTGGTGGTCAGGGGTTTTCGGAGTGTCGGGCCTCTGTTTGGGCCTAGGAAGGGAGTCCTGGCAGGGGCTTTTCTCGCCAGAGAATTGGGCACCCTAAGCGGGGCTTGGGCTGGGGAGGACGGAGACCCTTGTAATAGAACCTAGCCCTTGGGGCTTTTGATGGGGCTAGATGGGTCAGGATTTGGTAACGCTTAGGGGCTAAGGTGGTGGGTGGGGCGCTCTTTTAAGAAAGCTGGAGTTGCTAAAGAAACCCAGAGGCGGGGAACACCTGTTTGATGACAGCCAAATCTGTTGATGTGGGCTTGTGAAAGACCCTATTTGGAACCTCGGTGTTTGGTCCCATAATAAGGGAGAGACAGACTTGTGTGTCAAGGGTGGAGGTGGGTGGGAGGGCTTGTTACAAACAAGGACTGGAACTTGGCCCTGGGTGTGAAGGAGAAACCCCTGAGGTTCCCATTAAGAGAACTCTTCCAAAAAGACTGAAAATTTATTTCATAGTGTGAGTGTAGGTATCTGGATTTATAGAGGACTAAAGCAGCTGCTTTTATGATGGGCCTCTTTAATTGTGGGAGGAAGTTCAAGGTGGGTGCTGTGCCCACCATTAAAGTTTGGGTGTCCCTGTCAGAGGACAGCGCTGGTGAGTTGTAGGGCTTGAGTCTGAGGACATGTTTGCTTCTCCAGGAGCGCCTGGCACTCTGAGGGGTACTGTCTCCATGGACCCAAGCATCTCTGGGTCCCCTCCCCCTTAGCTTTTCTCCAAGGTCAGAGCTCCTTCAGCTAACAGCACTTCTAAATGAATGTGCTCTTGTGGTCTCACCACCACCAGGGAGAATCCTCGGAAGGAGTCTGGGGAGAATTTAGTAAGCAGAGACAAAGGTTCTGGGTCTGTACTCTGATCTGTATCCCTTAGCATACCTCAATACAGCTTGAAAGAATAAACCCAGGTTGGGGTGACCTGGGGTCCAGGGAATTTCCAGAAAGCCCTCAGTGGTAGTGGTGGTTGACTTAACTGATTTGGGAGAATGGGTCTGGTCTTGGATTCATTCTCTCCTTTACCAGTCTGCTTCCACTTCCTGATTTAGGGCGCGAACAGTACAGGATGGTTGGGGCTCTAGGCTGTGGCCCGGAGACAAGAGCTAGGAGCCAAGAAAAATTTAGAGTCAGAGATGCTGGGATATATGTGGGGCTGTCTCCTGGGGTTTTATTTTCTTTTCTGAGACAGTCTCGCTTTGTCGCCCAGGCTGGAGTGCAGTGGCGCGATCTCGGCTCACTGCAACCTCCACCTCCTGGGTTCAAGCGATTCTCCTGCTTCAGCCTCTCGAATAGCTGGAATTACAGGCACCCACCACCACACCTGGCTAATTTTTGTAATTTTAGTAGAGATGGGTTTTCACCATGTTGGCCAGGCTGGTCTCAAACTCCTGACCTGACCTCAAGTGATCTGCCCGCCTTGGTCTCCCAAAGTGCTGGGATTGAGTCACTGCGCCCGGCCTCTTGGGGTTTTCTTTATGGGTTGACTGCCATCTTCTCTGACGTTCTCGCTCTAACACATCAGTTTTCTGGGTATAGGGAGTGGTGCTTCAGCTCATCCACAGGTTACTTTCAAAATTGCTCTCCTTTGGGCAGCACTGACCCCACAGTCTTTTGTCCTCCCTTCCCTTCCAATCTGGTTTCTTTCCCCTCCCCCTTTCTGGCACATGCTTGGAGCATTCCCTACATGCCCAGCATATGCAACCCGAGATAGCAAGGCTAGACACCGGAGCTGTTTCGGACCTCATCATGGCCCAGAGAGAAAAGAAGGGCAGATCTTGACTGGGGGGACAGAGCCCTTTGGGTTTACAAGGGAGAGCCTGGTTCTGGTATGGCTTGGGGCCTAGGTATGCACTGAAGAGGATTTGTGCCTTTGAAGAAAAGTGTGGAGGAGGGAATTGCCAGGCTTTGCATGGGGAGATGTGCGTATTAGGAAATAGGAACCCCTAGAGAAGGCTTGGAGAAGCAGAGCTGGAAGGATGAGGTGGTGACGTCCTTGTCCCTTATTCACCTCTCACTTACGGCCCTGACTTCACTCTGGCCTTCTCCAAACCCTGCCAGTCAGCCTGGCAGGGGCTTTCCGGTATTCTTTGCCTCGCCCTGGGTACCAGGATAAGGGGACTGTTCAGAGGGCTGAGGTTCTCTGAACTTGTGACTTGGCTAGAAGAGACAGAAGTGGACAGGTGGCTAGTTAAAATAGGCCTGGTGGCTTCTAGCCAGAGGAACTTAGCTGACCTGACAACCTCTGGATTCCCTTATTCTATATTCCCATTAAGGACCAGGAATCTCCTCCTGACTCCTACTCCCTGTGCACTAGGGAATCTGAGGCTGTCAGTTCCCAATGTGAGATGATGGTAGTTGCTACAAATAATTCTTGGGGTGAAGGTTGCATTGTGGGGGTCATTTATTTTTCAGTGTAGCAGGATAATATCATAGTTAAGACGGCAGCTTCGGCTGGGCCAGGGGTTCACGCCTGTAATCCCAACGCTTTGGGAGGCCAAGGTGGGTGGATCATGAGGTCAGGAGTTCGAGACCAGCCTGGCCAATATGGTGCAACCCTGTCTCTACTAAAAATACAAAAATTAGCCGGGTGTGGTACACGCACCTGTAGTCCCAGCTGCTTACAAGGCTGAGGCAGAATTGCTTGAACCTGGGAGGTGGAGGTTGCAGTGAGCCGAGATCATGCCACTGCACTCCAGCCTGGGCAACGGAGCGAGGAAAAAAAAAAAAAGAGAAAGAGGCCAGGCACGGTGGCTCAAGCCTGTAATCCCGGCACTTTGGGAGGCTGAGACGGGCAGATCACGAGGTCAGGAGATCGAGACCATCCTGGCTAACATGGTGAAACCTCATCTCTACTAAAAAATACAAAAAACTAACCAGGCGCGGTGGCGGGTACCTGTAGTCCCAGCTACTCGGGAGGCTGAGGCAGGAGAATGGCGTAAACCTGGGAGGCGGAGATTGCAGTGAGCTGAGATCCGGCCACTGCACTCCAGCCTGGGCGACAGAGCGAGACTCTGTCTCAAAAAAAAAGAAAGAAAAAAGAGGGCAGGTTCTTGGGTTGAACTACATTGGTATCATCCTGGCTCTATCACTTCATTGATTCTACTATTTTTTTTTTTTTATTTTTTTTTGAGACGGAGTCTCACTCTGTCAACAGGCTGGATGGAGTACAGTGGCTTGATCTCGGCTCACGACAACCTCTGCCTCCTGGGTTCAAGCCATCCTCCTGCCTCAGCTTCCTGAGTAGCTGGAGCTACAGGCACGCACCACCGTGTCCAGCCAATTTTTGTATTTTTAGCAGAGACAGGGTTTCACCATGTTAGCCAGGATGGTCTCCATCTCTTGACCTTGTGATCTGCCCACCTTGGTCTCCCAAAGTGGGGGGTTACAGGCATGAGCCACCATGCCTGGCTGATTCTACTAATATTAACTAACCACCTTTGCTGTAGTGTTCTGGGAACTGGGAATACAGCCATGATCTAGACAAAATCATATTCTCATGGAGTTTTCATTTTAATTAGGGAGAGAAACAACTTAAGATAATTCCTGTGTGGCCTGTTTCTTTAACCTTAAAACAGGAATAACAGTAATATTAGGGTTGTTTTGAGGATTACATGAAAAAGGCCAGGCGTGGTGGCTCATTCCTGTAATCCTAGCACTTTGGGAGGCCAAGGCAGGAGGATCACAAGATCAGGAGTTTGAGACCAGCCAGGCCAATATGGTGAAACCCCATCTCTACTAGAAATACAAAAATGAGCCAGGCATGGTGGCGGGCGCCTGTAGTCCCAGCTACTAGGGAGGCTGAGGCAGGAGAATTGCTTGAACCCGGGTGACGGAGGTTGCAGTGAGCCAAGATCGCGCCACTGCACTCCAGCCTGGGCAACAGAGTGAGACTCCATCTCAAAAAAAAAAAGAAAGAATCCTAAATTACATACACAATACCTGTGGTAAATGTTCAGTATGTGCTCCCTGTTACTGTTACTGGGGAAGACTTCCTTATCAAGGGTTTCAATCTTCTTTTGTGCTATTTCTAGGTAATTCAGTACCAAACTGTTCGATATGATATCCTCCCCTTATCTCCTGTGTCCCGGAATCGGCTAGGTAAGTATGTGGTGGGAAGCCTCCTTTAGGGTGAAGTAGGGGCCAGCTTTGGGCCAGACATTGGTCAATATTATTCTTCCCCACTGTGGTTCAGCCCAGGTGAAGAGGAAGATCCTGGTGCTGGATCTGGATGAGACACTTATTCACTCCCACCATGATGGGGTCCTGAGGCCCACAGTCCGGCCTGGTACGCCTCCTGACTTCATCCTCAAGGTGTGTGGTGGTGGGGAGTGATGAAATGGTTCCATCTGTTCCTCTGCCCAGACCCGGACTCCCTTTCCCAGTCCCAGAGCATCTGTCTCCATCCACTGGCTCCAGTGTCAGCCTGGAGGAGGGAAGCAGGTGGGTGGGGCGTTTTCTAGGCCTGGGTTGTGGTCATGACTTCCCCCAGCCCATCTGTTCTTCTATAGGTGGTAATAGACAAACATCCTGTCCGGTTTTTTGTACATAAGAGGCCCCATGTGGATTTCTTCCTGGAAGTGGTGAGTTTTGGAGAGCTAAAGGGAGCTCTATAATGAAGGGATGGTTTTAGGGCTCTGGGGATTCGGAGGATTTGGAGGAAGGGGTGAGGAGAAATGGGTAAGAGCAGTTTTTGAGAGGGGAGGATGTGGAATGGTGGGGAAGTGGCTGTCAGTACTTGGGGTTCATCTGTTGTGCTGATGTAATTCTTTTCTGCCGGCATCTTTCTCTTTTGCTTGCATTTCTGAATCTTAAGAGTGTAGGATGCCTAACACTGAGTTTGGAGGTTTGGGCTGGGGGTTCAGAATTTCATGTCCTCCAAGACATTTGATGTTGATGGAAGGCCTGAAGGACTATGCCGTTGCCCTTCTGAAAGATAACTGTATGTCTAAAGGAATCATCACCTTGTATGACATCGCCCTCTCCCCCAATCTATTTCAGGTGAGCCAGTGGTACGAGCTGGTGGTGTTTACAGCAAGCATGGAGATCTATGGCTCTGCTGTGGCAGATAAACTGGACAATAGCAGAAGCATTCTTAAGAGGAGATACTACAGACAGGTAAGCTAGAATCCCAGTCTAAGAGCGTGACTTGGGAAGGAGGCCACCAGGGAGGGATCTGGGTTTGAGGAAAGTATCCTGGAGAGAGGCCTACTACATAATCCCCTGCCTTCCAGCACTGCACTTTGGAGTTGGGCAGCTACATCAAGGACCTCTCTGTGGTCCACAGTGACCTCTCCAGCATTGTGATCCTGGATAACTCCCCAGGGGCTTACAGGAGCCATCCAGGTACGGGGGAAGGTGGTAAGGCTGGCAGGACCAGAACATGGTTCTGAGAAGGTATTTTTCCAGGAGACCTGGGCTTTGGTCCTTGAGAGCTGGGATTGCCTAGATCATCCCTAGTTTGCGAAAAGTCCAAATGCAAGTTATTTTTCTGTTTCAAGTGAGATACCATATACATCCATTTCATAAGTCAGATTTCTTATGTCATTTTTTTCTTTTTTAAAATTTATTTTTGGCCAGGCACCGTGTCTCATGCCCGTAATCCCAGCACTTTGGGAGGCCAAAGCAGGTAGATCACCAGGTCAGAAGTTTGAGACCAGCGTGACAAACATGGTGAAACCCTGTCTCTACTAAAAATAGAAAATACTAGCCAGGCGTGGTGGCGTGTGCCTATAATCCCAGCTACTTGGGAGGCTGAGTCAGGAGAATCACTTGCACCCGGGAGGCGGAGGTTGCAGTGAGCCAAGATCGCACCATTGCACTCCAACCTGGGTGACAGAGTGAGACTCCATCTCAAAAAAAAATTAAAAAATAAATTTTTTTATTTTTGAGATAGGGTCTCACTGTGTCGGCCAGGCTGCAGTGCAGGGTCATGATTGTAGCTCAATGCAGCCTCGATCTCCCAGGCTCAAGTGATCCTTCTGCCTCAGTCTCCACAGTAGTTGGAACTATAGGCGTGCACCACCATGCCCAGCTTTATTTATTTATTTATTTATTTATTTATGAGACAGAGTCTTGCACTGTCGCCCGCGCTGGAATGCAGTGGCGTGATCTCGGCTTACTGCAACCTCTGACTCCCAGGTTCAAGCAATTCTCCTGCGTGAGCCTCCCACGTAGCTGGGACTACAGGCGCCTGCCACCATGCACAGCTAATTTTTTGTATTTTTAGTAGCGACGGAGTTTCACCATGTTGGCCAGGCTGGTCTTGAACTCCTGACCTTGTGATTCGCCTGCCTTGGCCTCCTGAAGTGCTGAGATTACAGGCGTAAGCCACCACCCCTGGCCAATTTTTTGATTTTTAGTAGAGAAGGGATCTCGTTGTGTTGCCCAGGCTGGACTCAAACTCCTGAGCTCAAGTGATCCTCCCACCTCGGCCTCTCAAAATGTTGGGATAACAGGTGTGAGCCACTGCGCCTGGCCAAGTGTGTTTCAAGTGAGGCACAATGGCAGTTAGTTTGATTAGAAGCATCAATAAGTATGAGACCTGGTGATTAAAACTTAATATTGGAACATAAATCAGGAAAGTTTTTTACTTAGGTTGTTGACTTCCAGTAGTGGGAGGTATATGTTTTTAATAATAATTCCTCCTTCCCTCCAAGAAGATAAAAACACCCAGTCTCTTGAATTCTGTTTCTCCTCATCTGCATTTTCACCCACCCTAGACAATGCCATCCCCATCAAATCGTGGTTCAGTGACCCCAGCGACACAGCCCTTCTCAACCTGCTCCCGATGCTGGATGCCCTCAGGTAAGGGAAGTGGGCTCTGGACACTTGGATATCTGAAGAAAGGAGGAGGTGGGGGATCCTCAGAGAGAATAAAAAACGTTTGTCCTGTTTTAACTCTCTTCCCTTAAGAATTTAACATTTGGAACCAGGTCTTACTTAAAAGCTCATCACTTTTAAAGCTCATCACTTTAGCGAGTAGGCTGTAGGCAAATGGAACCTATCTAATCATGAATATGGTGATAATTTAGGCCCCACATCTCCAGTGATGCCGCCTTACATGAGTGTTGTGAGGGTATCAACTATAAGGTACTCTACCAATACAAGTTATTGTCACCCCAGGTTCACCGCTGATGTTCGTTCCGTGCTGAGCCGAAACCTTCACCAACATCGGCTCTGGTGACAGCTGCTCCCCCTCCACCTGAGTTGGGGTGGGGGGGAAAGGGAGGACGAGCCCTTGGGATGCCGTCTGATGCCCTGTCCAATGTGAGGACTGCCTGGGCAGGGTCTGCCCCTCCCACTCCTCTCTGCCCTGGGAGCCCTACACTCCACTTGGAGTCTGGATGGACACATGGGCCGGGGGCTCGGAAGCAGCCTCACTCTTAACTTCGTGTTCACACTCCTTGGAAACCCCAGACTGGAATACAGGCGGAAGCCTAGGAGACCGAATCAGTGTGTGTGAAGAGGCAGGACTGGCTAGAGTGACAGACATACGGTGATCCAGGAGGCTCAAAGAGAAGCCAAGTCAGCTTTGTTGTGATTGGATTTTTTTTAAAAACTCTTGTACAAAACTGATCTAATTCTTCACTCCTGCTCCAAGGGCTGGGCTGTGGGTGGGATACTGGGATTTTGGGCCACTGGATTTTCCCTAAATTTGTCCCCCCTTTCCTCTCCTTCTATTTTTCTCTCCTTAGACTCCCTCAGACCTGTAACCAGCTTTGTGTCTTTTTTTCCTTTCCTCTCTTTTAAACCATGCATTATAACTTTGAAACCAAAGCGGCCCTAGGTCCTTCTCTGGGGTTTTGGGAAGTGAAGGGAGGGAACTTTGTTTACATGCACCCTGTCCCCCGGGCAGAGGGGGAAGAGACTGCTGTTGGACTCAAGGGGCAGGGGGAAAGGTGGTGTTGAGTATGGGGATACAATAATGAATGTGGCCACCAGATGCTTTGGCGGGAAGGGCCGAGGATGTGCGCGCTGGTGGGGAGTGGAAGGATACCTTCGGAGCAGCAGGCTAGAAAGCAAGAAAGAAACCTGGACGGCCAAAGGGCGTAGAGCTGGAGAAACGTCGGGCTTCGTCGGGGTACTGACGTGGACAGGCTAAGCGGGCGCTGGCCCCCGACCTCTGCTCTCCGGGAAGGCGTCGGTCCCCACTCCCCGCCGTCGCCCAGCCGGCTCCACCTCCCCAGCGCCCTCCCCAGCCGGCCCTACTTCGCGCACCCGCCACGTGACGCTCCGCCCTCTTTGAGATCACATGATTTCACGCAGAAACTCTGCGGTGTTCCTCCGCGCTGGCGTAGTCCGTACCCCTCCAACCTCCTCTCCAGTCCCTATTGGTCTACTCATTCTTGGCACTTAAGCGTTCTGTACCTCTCTCCAAACATCTGTTTTCTTTTTGACCTCTTACTTCTGGAGATCATCTCCGCCACTTGGGTACTACTTTGTTTTGGTGTTAACGGCCGCCTTCAGCGTAGCAATACGGTTCGTGAATAGCTAACCTTGTAATTGTCTGCTGTTCCTCTACGTTGTTTCCGAAAGTAACTTGGAGAAGCAAGTCTCCTATGATGATTACCATATCTTACTCCTCTTCAGCCCCAACTTCGTTGAGGAGAAGGTTGGGGAATAGGTTTAGAGTTCTTTTCCATGAGCAAAAGCCAACCGTCTTTGCTACGTCGCCTGCGTAGCCCACAAATTGATTCCAAAGCGATTACGCTAATGGCGTGAGGGGGCCGGTCAGTGGGTGGTGCTACGCTAGCAGCGTTAACACCGCTGAGGTAGTGCCGTATCTTAGTGGGGGGGCCGTCCCCGATAGTCGGGGGCGGGGTTGGTGAATAGGGAAGTGGCGCAAATTCGTGGATCGCTCCGCTGAATCCGCCCGCGCGTCGCCGCCGTCGCCGCCGCCCCCCGTCCCGGCCCCCCCGGGTTCCCTCAGCCCAGCCCGGTCCAGCCCGGTTCCCGGGAGGATGAAGTTCATGTACAAAGAAGAGCATCCGTTCGAGAAACGCCGCTCTGAGGGCGAGAAAATCCGAAAGAAATACCCGGACCGGGTGCCGGTGAGGACAGAAGCCAGGGCCGAGGGCGCGGGACGCTTACGCTGACGCCACAGCCTGGCCTTGGATCTGGGACGGGCAGCGCGGGGATCAGGCTGCTGGCTGTGGTGGGGTTGGGAGCGAGCCTGAAACTGCTGTCCTTGGGACCGACGATGAAAGGAGTGGGGTAGTGGTGGACGTGGGGTTGAGAGGGATGTGGACAGGAGACAGAAACCTTAGCATTTGTGTGAGCGGAGGCCTTAGAGAGTTTGACAGCCTGAGCCTCAAATGGCCATTCCCCCAACTAGCTAAGGTTGCGAGATTGAATCACTAGTGGACCCAGACAAGTCATCTCCGTCTGATTAAGATAGTTGTTTATGGTGACGCCCTATTCGGTGGATGGATCCTGGATATTTAAATAAGCTCCAGTCAGTGAGGTCAGGATCTCTGGGACTCAGTGCTGCACCGCGTGTAGAAAGACAAAGAGATGAGTCTGGGGTAGATTTAGGTACTAGGAATGTTGTTACTTGAGTTCTTGACAGGTGCAGCTTCGGTGCTGCATTCCTTCTGTCTCCTAATTTTCATCTCTTTATCAGGTGATAGTAGAAAAGGCTCCCAAAGCTCGGATAGGAGACCTGGACAAAAAGAAATACCTGGTGCCTTCTGATCTCACAGGTGGGAACCTGACCCAAGGCTCAGGCTTGCTTCCTGTGGGTGGGAGTGCAGTCTCTGTGGGAGAAGGCTCCACCTAGCAGCTGTTCTTTTGAGGGCATTTTTGACCTCTGTGATTTTCTTGCACCTTGTATCTTTTGCAGTTGGTCAGTTCTACTTCTTGATCCGGAAGCGAATTCATCTCCGAGCTGAGGATGCCTTGTTTTTCTTTGTCAACAATGTCATTCCACCCACCAGTGCCACAATGGGTCAGCTCTACCAGGTATGGTGACTGGGAAGTGGTGGAGGCTTTGGAGAGGAATCTTGGAAGAGTGTGAGGGGAAGAAAGTGTTGTTACATCAGTAGTTTTGGACTAGCTTCCTCGCTTGCCTTAACATTTCATAATAGCCGTGGTTTGGGGGTGGGAACAGAACAGTAAGAGTAGAGAGAAGGAAAGAGAACAGTGAGCTAGAGAAACTGTTAGGGACTCTTCCCAGTCTCCCTCCCCATTCCAAAGCAGCAGAAAACAGGACTGCAGAGATTATGTTGCTTGTGTGCTAGGCCTTGGAGTCAGTGACGGAGTCGGGCACTAGTTTCTGGTTCTAGAAGAAAGTGTCTGGGTCGTAGTTGGTTTAAGTAACTGGAGCCCAGTTGCTGAACAGTTTTCTGCCTTCATCCCAGGAACACCATGAAGAAGACTTCTTTCTCTACATTGCCTACAGTGACGAAAGTGTCTACGGTCTGTGAAGCTGCTGTCCCTGAGCTGGAGGGGGGTCTCGTTCTACAAAGAGAGAGGTGGCCCCCTTTTCTTGACCTCCTCCTCCTTCAAGCTCAAACACCACCTCCCTTATTCAGGACGGGCACTTCTTAATGTTTGAGGCTTTCTCTCCAGCCTCTCTTAGGAGGGGTAATGGTGGAGTTGGCATCTTGTACCTCTCCTTTCTCCTTTCTTCCCCTTTCTCTGCCTGCCTTTCCCATCCTGCTTTAGACTTCTTGATTGTCAGTCTCTGTCACATCCAGTGATTGTTTTGGTTTCTGTTCCCTTTCTGACTGCCCAAGGGGCTCAGAACCCCAGCAATCCCTTCCTTTCACTACCTTCTTTTTTGGGGGTAGTTGGAAGGGACTGAAATTGTGGGGGGAAAGGTAGGAGGCACATCAATAAAGAGGAAACCACCAAGTTGAACTGAATTTTGCCTTGTGTTGCTCCCCTTGTCCCGCTGATTTTTAGTCTTTCCAAGGTGTCAGTGGGTTTCAGTGGTGGGGAAAGAAGAGTATTGGGTACAAGGTGGAGGAATAGAAGTATATTTTGGTTTATTCTGTCCATGTTGGGCTTTTCCCTGTCTGCAAAAAGAGGGTGCTTTTGTTGTGATGGAATGGAATACTGAGGATCATTTCATGAAACTTTAGTTTTATGACATGTATGTGAAACTGAATGTTAAAAATGCTCATGTAAAACATGTTTTTTTTTTTTTTTACTGTGGGTTCCTGTGGAGAAAGTTCCAAAGTACCTGCTTTAGGTGAACATCCACATTTGCTAGAACATTCTAATTAAGGAAGATATTTTCATGTGTGCAAGCTAGTAAAACGGCTGTTCTCAGTTGCATGTCACTTGGCTAGACTTTTCTGGTGTGTGGGATCCAGCAGAGTGGAATCGGAGGGAGAAGACTGAGAGGCGAGCCATTATCGCCGGGAATACTTCATCTCCCAGCAATCATTTCTCCGGCAGGCCGGAAGTGGGGCGGTCCCTCGGGGGAGAAAGAAGCTGCAGAACGAGGCAGTATGGTGGCCGAGAGTTCTAATCCCTTCTTCCTCTTCTTTCTTGGTCCCGCCCAGCCTACATCTCCCAGGGGCCTGCGCGCGCACTTCCGCTCTCCCCTCCGGCTCCCGGTCTCCCCGCCACTCCCCGGGGGAGGGGAGCGGCTTGGTGCGCCTGCGCCAGCCTGTGGCTTTCTGGGAATCAAAGTTCCGGAGGCTCATGCGGTCCCTTTTCCGCTGTCCCCGGACGGACTACAAAACCCTTGGTGCACTGCGCCTCGGCGCCAGCGGAGGGAGGAGGGAGAGAAGAGGAGGGAGGGAGGAGAGAGGAGGAGGAGGAGGAGGAGGGAGCAGGCGGCCGGCGGCGCGGGGGGAGGGGGCCCGGTCCGGGAGTGCGGGAGGCAGTGGTAGAGGGAGGTGGCGGCAGCGGCTAGCGGACTCGAGTCTCAGCCGGGCTGAGGCGGACACTTCTGTGGAGCGAGGCAGTGGGAGCATCGAGCACTAGAGGCGGCACCGGGATCCCCGGCTCCGGGGAGGGGGGCGCCGGACCGGGAGGAGGGGAGGGGGCGATGCTGGAAGCCATGGCGGAGCCCAGTCCCGAAGGTGAGCTTTTGACCGGCGCGGAGCGCTGAGCCGGCGGGGGGGCGGACGAGGAATCAATTGGCAAACTTGGAGGTCGAGCCCCGAAGCCCAGCGGGGGAGTTCGGGGAGGGGGTCGGGAGGCTGGCCCTGGAGGTGGGAGAGCCACGAGTTGGGAGACCTTGGAGAAAGAGGAGTGGGAGACTGGGCTGGGGTAGTTGGAGATCAGACGGTGTGGGGGTGCGGGGGATAGGAGCTTGAAATCCGGAGCCTCGGGGGGTTAGGGCCCGAAAGGGCCACCGGCAGATTGGGGCCCTGGAACTGGAAGGTTGGGGAAATCCAGTGGCCGGGAGTTGCTCAGGAGGGAGGACGTAGAAGAGGCTGAGTGAGGGGCCCGGTAGTTCGCCGAGGTGGGGTAGTTTGTGGCGGTGGTACGGGAGCTCCGAATAGTTGCCGCCGGAGAATGCCCAGTGATTGTCGGAGGGGTGGGCAGGTAGTTGTGGGGAGAAGAGGGGGTCTGGGTATTGTCTACGGCAGACGGACCTGTACCGGGGGGTAGTTGTGGAGAGAGCGAGCCAGGAAGCGAGGCGAGCTGGGTAGTTGTAGGGGGTGTT
>NW_012118154.1:3245920-3249614 GCF_000951035.1 Colobus angolensis palliatus | reverse complement strand
CGGACGCGGACCCGGGAGCGGTAAGGTGGGGTGGGGCGCTGAGGGATCCGAGTAGACTGGAGTCTAGAGAGACCGTGAGTTGGGGGGGGCGGGGCGCCGGGCCTCCGGTTGGGGGAAGGGGAGCGCTATAGCGAGGCCTCAGAGGGCGCCGCGCCCAGGCTCCGCCCCTCGCGGGGTGGAAGGGGGAGCAGGGGCGGATCCAACACAGCTGGGGGCCTGCTGGCCTGGCAGAGGGACCTGGGAGAGCCCGGGGTTCACTTAGGAACAACGGGGGTTTAGAGGGGGAATTTTACACAGACTGTTTCCTAGTGTCTTGACTCAGCTTTTATTGCTTTTCCAGATCCACCTCCGACCCTGAAGCCAGAGACTCAGGTGAGATTTCTCTGATCTTTGCAGCCTAGTAGCCCTGCCTGACAACGCCCCCTGCCCCCCTTTTCTAGACGCCTCACTTAGGGACTGTGTCTCTGGGAATGCCCTTAAACTGTGTGGCCTTCCATGTGATCCATGTCTCCTTCCTTTCAGCCACCAGAGAAACGGCGGAGAACAATTGAGGATTTCAACAAATTCTGCAGTTTTGTTTTGGCATATGCTGGTTACATCCCCCCTAGCAAAGAGGTAGGGGCAAGAGAATTACTGACTTGAGGCTGGTGTCGTGGGACTGGAGTGGCTGTTGTTCAAATAGAACTGTATTGCTTTATAGGAGGAGGCCCCTAGAAATATGTAAGACTAGAGAGAGGGAAGGTGGAGCTTCTTAGGACTGGGGTAGGAAAGCTGCTATGCAGGGAGTGGATGGCAGGGCTAGCTAGCATGAACAGCAATGAAAAGCAAGGGGGATCTGGAGTCACTGGTCGAGATTTTGGCAGTCTCGAGGTGCTGTGAATGGAAGGTGTTTATGGATAAATTTTAGGGAGATGAAAATGGTAACAAATGAGGCTACACAGAAAAAGAGCTAAGGACATACGGCTCTGGTCTGGGGGACACCGTGTTGCACAGGCCCTGGGCAGGGGCAGCGGTGAGGTATCAAGACTCAAAGGTGGAGGTAACACAGAGTGATCACGAGGACATGCTGATGGGAATTGGGGTGGGGAGAAGTTTTGGGAGTACAGTGGGATTTAGTGGTTGAGGTAGAGGACATTTTGGGGTAAATCTAGTCACTCTTTTTCAAGCTGGGTTTGTGGAGGGGCTGAGATGACACTGGGGTTCTGCTGACCCTAGTCTCTTTCCCCTTTTAAGGAAAGTGACTGGCCAGCCTCTGGCTCCAGCTCTCCATTGCGAGGAGAGAGTGCGGCCGACAGTGATGGCTGGGACTCAGCCCCCTCAGATCTTCGAACCATCCAGACTTTTGTTAAGAAAGCAAAGTCATCCAAGAGAAGGGCAGCCCAAGCAGGTCCCACCCAGCCAGGACCCCCAAGGTCCACTTTCTCTCGTCTGCAGGCCCCCGACAGTGCTACCTTGCTTGAGAAGATGAAGCTCAAGGACTCTCTCTTTGATCTGGATGGGCCCAAGGTGGCATCTCCTTTGTCCCCCACATCCCTGACACATACCTCCCGGCCCCCTGCTGCTCTTACCCCCGTGCCCCTTTCCCAGGGGGACCTCTCCCATCCTCCTCGAAAGAAGGACCGAAAGAACCGAAAGTTGGGACCAGGAGCTGGGGCTGGCTTTGGGGTGCTTCGGAGGCCTCGGCCAACTCCTGGGGATGGGGAAAAGAGATCTCGAATCAAGAAGAGCAAGAAGCGGAAGTTAAAAAAGGCAGAACGGGGGGATAGACTCCCACCTCCTGGGCCTCCCCAGGCACCCCCCAGTGATACAGACTCTGAAGAGGAGGAGGAAGAAGAGGAAGAAGAAGAAGAGGAAGAGATGGCAACAGTGGTAGGGGGTGAAGCCCCAGCCCCTATGCTCCCAACACCCCCCGAGGCTCCTAGGCCCCCTGCCACAGTGCACCCTGAAGGAGTCCCTCCTACTGACAGTGAAAGCAAGGAGGTGGGCAGCACTGAAACAAGCCAAGATGGAGATGCCAGCTCCAGTGAAGGCGAGATGCGGGTCATGGATGAGGACATCATGGTAGAATCAGGTGAGAGGTTTGGGCTGGGGTGAGGGGTTTGAGGGTGCTGTGGCTCCAACAACTGCTCAGGCAGAATACCAAACAAACCTTTTTTTCCCTAGGTGATGACTCATGGGATCTGATCACGTGTTACTGTCGAAAGCCCTTTGCAGGGCGGCCCATGATTGAGTGCAGCCTGTGTGGGACGTGGATCCACCTCTCCTGTGCTAAGATTAAGAAGACCAACGTCCCTGACTTCTTTTATTGCCAGAAATGCAAGGAACTGAGGCCAGAGGCCCGGCGGTTAGGGGGGCCTCCCAAATCTGGAGAGCCCTGAGGGCACCAACTTTAGCCTGGAACTTCCAAATG
This sequence comes from Colobus angolensis palliatus, assembly GCF_000951035.1. NCBI lineage: Eukaryota > Metazoa > Chordata > Mammalia > Primates > Cercopithecidae > Colobus > Colobus angolensis. Next base: position 3,247,204 of record NW_012118154.1, on the reverse strand, counting down.
ACATGATTTGGGAACTGAGCCTCAGGGTCCTCAGCCTACCCCCTGGAGCTTGGATACTGTCCGCACTTCAAGGCAGGAATTCCCAAGGGAGACTTGTTTGAAAATGAGTGTCTCACTTTCCTACCCTATCCGTCCTCCCCACTCTGGACTTGAAATTGAACCCATTACGGTTGCGGGTGGGAGGCTGGCTGTGTCTCTAGATACACAATCTCTGTCTCTTGGACCTGCCGCCATCACTCTCTGGGTCAGGATTGGAATTGGGATGGAATGGGACAGTTGTCTATAAAACTCTAGTGTAAATATTAGCACTCCCCTCCCTCATCTTTTCTTCTAGTTCACTCCCCATTTATTTTCTTCTACACCTATTGTATTTTTAATTTTGGACTTCCCCTACTGGGCATGGCAGCTCAAAGGTGGAGTACTAGAGCCTGGCCAAGCAAGGAAGGAAAGCAGAAAGGTGACGATTCTCACCTCTTTTGTTTTTAATAATATTGGCCGCTGTTTGTACAGACAGCCTGCGTGTTGTAAATAAAGCAGAGTGGGCTCTTTTGTGTTTATAGCCCTCACTGTCCTGCTTGGGAGGGAGGCTTTGGTGGCTGAAGACTAGCTGGAGGTGGGGCTGAAACCCACCTCTCACAGTCCAGTCTGAAGATGGCACAGCACTGGACCTCTCCCACCCCAAGATACTCGAGTAAGCCACCTCAGAGCTTTCATTGTATTTGGCCCTCCCCACTCGAGTCTAGGAACCCCCCCAGTCCCCACCTTCACTCCCTGCACGCACACTCCTGCGGGTCAGAGTTGCTTCGCGCTCCCGCCGGGTTGGAGTAAAGCCGGGTGGGAGCCGACTGTCCGCTTCCTGAGGGCACAGGCCAGCTTAGCCTGGGTGCTCGGAGGACCTCGGCTGGGGTACACCTTTGGGGGCTGGGAGACCGTTGCTGAAGGCAGCGATCACGTGGCGGGGACACTGGGAGGAGTCGCGCGGTCACGTGACTGGGAGGGGTCACGTGACGGGGGCGGCTGAAGAGCGCGGGTGGGCGGGTTTAGGTCACGTGACATGAGGAGAGGTGGGCGGGGACCTGGAGGACGCTCGCGTTGTCTGTTGCGGTGGCGCGCGGCGGCCGCTGAGACCGCGGCTTTGAGTCGCACCTCACGGCCCGCCCCCCCCGCCGCTACCCTTGCCGACCCCTGCTTTTTTCCCTTAGCTTCTCTCCAGTACTGGGTCCGTCCTGTCCGCGCTCCCGCGTCGGCTTGCGGGTTTAGGTCACGTGACATGAGGAGAGGTGG
>NW_012118154.1:3243345-3245844 GCF_000951035.1 Colobus angolensis palliatus | reverse complement strand
CCCTTGGGTGGGCGGCGGAGCCCGGGAGCGCGCGGGCGAGACCATGGCGGGCAGCAGCGCTGGGGGCGGTGGGGTTGGGGAGACGAAGGTGATTTACCACCTGGATGAGGAAGAGACTCCATACCTGGTGAAGATCCCTGTCCCCGCCGAGCGCATCACCCTCGGCGATTTCAAGAGCGTCCTGCAGCGGCCCGCGGGCGCCAAGTACTTTTTCAAGTCTATGGATCAGGATTTCGGGTGAGCGCAAGGCCTAGATAGGACCGACGGGGGCTTTGCTAGAGTGGATTGGGCGACGTGGAGGGGCACACATCTACTTCGGGCCACGCTACGATTTTCTGGCCTGTGGTGGAGCAGATTGTACTATGCTGAGGTAGGTTGACTCTCCCAGGATGGACAAGGTTATGCTTGGATAGATTGAGGCACACGGACAGACTAGGATATCCTAAACCAGATTAGAGAAGATTAGGCTCTACTGGAATAGGTGGGGGCATACTGGTTTATTTTGGAGTATTCTAGACTGTACTGAGTAAATTGATCTGTCGTCTGGTCGTTTAGTACGTTCTCAGGAGTCCTGTAACGCCTGTAATCACAGCACTTTGGGAGGCCGAGGCGGGCGGATCACGAAGTCAGGAGATCGAGACCATCCTGGCTAACACGGTGAAACCCCATCTCTACTAACTAAAAATACAAAAAATTAGCCGGGCGTGGTGGGGTGCGCCTGTAGTCCCAGCTACTTGGGAGGCTGAAGCAGGGAGAATCGCTTGAACTTGGGAGGCGGAGGTTGCAGTGAGCCGAGATCGCGCCACTGCACTCCAGCCTGGACGACAGTGCAAGACTCCATCTCCAAACAAAAAACAAAAAACTTGGGCCATTATGGACTCTACTGGGCTGTATTGGTTAATCCTGGTTTCTCTTGGGGCAAGACATGGTTTTATTGGAGCACTCAGTATGGGGGCAGACAAGGCTGTTGGGGCCCATGGTAGTACATGTAGCTGTATTGGGGTATTCTAGTCTATATTGGTGCAGACAGCTGCGTGTGGGGACATTGTAGGCTGTGCTAGAATAGATTGGGCTATCCTAGGGTAATTTGGACATTCAGGGCTATCTTGGACTATATTGGCGTGTAAATTATGCAGAGAAAGCCCTTTTGTGTTTATGGCCTTTGGGGCTGAGCCCTCTCTGGGTCCTCAACCTCTGCTTTTTTTCTTTCTTTTTTTTTTTTTTTAAAGACAGAGTCTCGCTCTGTCGCCCAGGCTGGAGTGCAGTGGCTCATTCTCGGCTCACTGCAAGCTCCACCTCCCAGGTTCACGCCATTCTCCTGCCTCAGCCTCCCCAGTAGCTGGGACTACAGGTGCCCACCACCACACCCGGCTAATTTTTTGTATTTTTTAGTAGAGACGGGGTTTCACCATGTTAGCCAGGATGGTCTCGATCTACTGACCTCATGATCGGCCCGCCTCGGCCTCCCAAAGTGCTGGGATTACAGGCATGAGCCACTGCGCCTGGCCCAACCTCTGCTTTTTTGAAGGCAGGCTGGATTAAGTTGGGATAGCATGGGTTTTAGAAGAACTGAACAAACTGTACTCTAGCTAGAAAGATTGTTTGACATGGGAAGGGTGACACTATCTTGGGACTTATCTTGGCTTTAAGTCAAGGTTCTTCTAGTTGTCAGCAATGCAATCTTGGACAATTAATTTAATTTTTGTGTCTTGATCTCGTGTGTGACACGGAGAAAATCACAGAATGAAATGGTTAGTTCAGGTGTGTGGTACGTAGTAAATTCTTGGTGAATGGTAATTGTCATTAGTATTGAGGCTGACTACTCTGTAAAGGTTATGGTGATACAGAATAATTTGTTTTAAGAGTGCACTGAGCTATGCTGAAATTGTGTTATGTTGGGAAGAATCCTACATGATGCTGAGACAGATTGGTAGTGACTGGGCTGTGTTGTCACATTGACAGCAAATGGATTAAGTTGATATATATCCTGGCTCTTATGACCATATTAGGCTAACGGGTTAATTAGACAAGGTGTTCTAATTTGGGGGCAAGGGTGTGTGTGGAAAGAGAGAGAAACAACCAGGGCAGAGAGTCTGATGCTTTGTACGTTTATTCATTTAGTTGACAGTATTTGTTAATGCCTAAGTGTCAGTGTGTGGTGTGTGGCCTGGACATGGTGTTGATGAGAGTAAGTGTTCATGGTTTGGTGTCGTGGTTAAGAAGAAGGGGCAAGTCCAGTCCACCACAGGGAACCCATTGAAGAGATGACCCCAAGGCTGGGCTTTGGGATCTGTCAGGCTGAGCAGATTGCTTCCTGCCGAATTTTATGCCAGATGAGGCACAGGGGAGTGGGAACACCAGCTTGCTCTCTCCTTGGGAGCTTTCAGTCTAATGAGGAGCTTCCATTGTTTGTTTGATCTAATGGGTGGTTTTGTTTTTTGTTGTTTTTTGTTTGTTTGTTGGTTTGAGGTGGAGTCTCACTCTGTCGCCCAGGCTGGA
>NW_012118154.1:3228737-3242708 GCF_000951035.1 Colobus angolensis palliatus | reverse complement strand
ACTCCTGACCTCAGGTGATCCGCCCACCTCAGCCTCCCAAAGTGCTAGCATTACAGGCGTGAGCCACCGTGCCCGGCCTTTTTGGAAGGTTTGTAAGGAACAGGGATGGGGTTGAGAGGAGGCTACCTGCCAGTCTCGTTAGATAGGTATCTTAGGCAGCTGCATCAGCATAGGGGATTGCCTTTGAAATTGTACTGAGAGGTTTGAATCAAACTCAAGGAAGTCTTTGGAACAGCACTACGCCCCTGAGGGTGTGTTACGGAGAGGAGAAATAAGGAAAGGGGATTGAGTTTGGAGATTTAGGTGTCAGAGTGAGTTCTTTCAATGGAAGAGAAGACCTGAACAGGGCAGGAGAAAGTCGGCATCCTGGAGCCAGGTGAAGATTGGGAGGAACTTTGATGGGGGTGGGGTTGGGGGTGGTTGGTCCAGCTCACTGACCTCCACCTTGTCTCTTGGCAGAGTGGTGAAGGAAGAAATTTCAGATGATAACGCCCGCCTCCCCTGCTTCAACGGAAGGGTGGTATCCTGGGTAAGAGGTGCAGGCGCCGAGGGCTGGGTCCCCTCTGCATTGCCAAGCTTCCCCAGGCCTCAGTCTGTTTCTGTAGCCCTCTCCCAGGCCAGGTATTAGCAGCCCTGGCTCTTTACCTCCTATCTGTTTGGAGAGCCAGCGAGAGGCCCTCAGCCTTCTCCTTCTGGAGTCTCTAATACTTGCTAGGTTATTTTGCTTTTCTCCAGCTCTCTGAGACCGTTTCTCATTCTTTCACTTACTGCAACCTGTCACACCCCGACTCCCAGGTGAGCCACTGTTTATTGTTTGCACCCTTCTAGCTGGTGTCCTCAGATAATCCCCAACCGGAGATGGCTCCTCCAGCCCACGAGCCTCGGGCAGAACTGGCACCTCCAGCCCCACCTTTACCCCCTTTGCCACCCGAGAGGACCAGCGGCATTGGGGACTCAAGGCCTCCATCCTTTCAGTGAGTCCTTCTGATTGTTGACTGCGGGGGAGGGAGGTGAGGAGGGAACCCAGGCCTTTTGGTAGGGTACGCCTAGGATCCGGAACCCTGTTCTCCTGATGTGGATTGGAAACCATCTCTGCCTGTCCAGCCCTAATGTGTCCAGCAGCCGTGAGAATCTGGAGCCTGAGACAGAAACCGAGTCAGTAGTGTCACTGAGACGGGAGCGGCCTCGCAGGAGAGACAGCAGTGAGCATGGCGGTGAGGGGCAGGCCTGGGGGCCGGGAAGGGCTGGGCCAGACCCCAGCCTTGGTGGGGTGAGCAGGGGGAAGCTTGGTTCCTGAGCTTCCTGTCCATATGCAGCTGGGGGCCACAGGACTGGTGGCCCCTCAAGGCTGGAGCGCCACCTGGCCGGATATGAGAGCTCCTCTACCCTCATGACCAGTGAGCTGGAGAGTACCAGCCTGGGGGACTCGGACGAGGAGGACACCATGAGCAGGTGTGGCTCCGCACAGCTCTCCGCAGCGCGCCCAGCCCCGTTTCTTCTCCTCCAGTCAATCCTCGTTCTTTCTCTTGACCCCATGACCACTTTGGCCTACGTTTGCTCTCCTTCCAACCTCCTGGCAGGTTCAGCAGCTCCACAGAGCAGAGCAGTGCCTCCCGCCTCCTTAAGCGCCACCGACGGCGGAGGAAGCAGCGGCCACCCCGCCTGGAGAGGGTGAGGGGTTCCCACGGGAAGGCTGGTGCTGGGAGAAGGTGGGGCATAGGCTTTGGTTTGGGTGGTGCCTGGACACTGGCAGCACCCCAGGGTTGACCCTGGGTTATTGAAGGGCACTCTAGCTCCTTCTTTTCCCACCACAGACATCGTCCTTCAGCAGCGTCACAGATTCCACCATGTCTCTCAATATCATCACAGTCACGCTAAACATGGGTATGGGGAGAGCCTGTGGCTAGGGCGTGGGGAGGGCCTGGTCTCTAGGGTTCCAGGGGTCCTCCTGCAGCTGGGGATCCTCTCCTCACATGGCCTCTCTCTCTAGGGTTCTGGGGGTCCTGTGGCGGGGGCCTCCTCTCCTCACATGGCCTCTCTCCACAGAGAAGTACAACTTCCTGGGTATCTCCATTGTGGGCCAAAGCAATGAGCGGGGAGACGGAGGCATCTACATTGGCTCCATCATGAAGGGTGGGGCTGTGGCGGCCGACGGGCGCATTGAGCCAGGGGACATGCTTTTGCAGGTGTGCTGGGGTATGGCCACCGAGCTGTCCTGCACGGGAGCCCTCAGCGTCTCCCACCATGCCTCTGACCCGCTTCCCCTGCTTCCAGGTGAATGACATGAACTTTGAGAACATGAGCAATGACGACGCCGTGCGGGTGCTGAGGGACATCGTGCACAAGCCTGGGTGAGTTGCCGAGCAGGTTGCAGGTCCTCAGTCCTCTTTTTTTTTTTCTTTTTCATGTTTTGTTTTGCAATTTTAATAAGTAGTAAGGCGCGGTGGCTCATGCCTATAATCCCAGCACCTTGGGAGGCCGAGTTGGGTGGATCGCCAGAGGTCAGGAGTTTGAGACCAGCCTGACCAACATGGTGAAACCCTGTCTCTACTAAAAATACAAAAATTAAGTGGGGGTGGTGGCGCACACCTGTAGTCCCAGCTAGTGAGGAGGCTGAGACAGAAGAATCACTTGAACCCCAGGGGGCAGAGGTTGCAGTGAAGCGAGATCACACCGCTGCACTCCAACCTGGGCGACAGAACGAGACTCCGTCTCAAAAAAAAAAAAAAAGTGCTAGGACATAACGTTCAAAGTACGTGAAACAAATGCATGACGTATCAAATAATACTAGAGTGAATATCCATGTCACTGCCACCTAGACCATCAAATAGGAGATTGCTGATATTCTAGCACCTCCTCCCCAGATGTCCCTTCCTGCTCCCAGATGCCTCCCTCCCCCGCGGGTGGTCGCTCTCCTGACTTCTTTGGCTATCACCATAACAGAGAAAAGCTTTGCCTCACTCGATGGTTACCACTCTTGCATGTATCCTTGAACACCACGGTTGCATTTTACCTGCTTTTGGTCTTCCTGTGAGTGGAATCGCACAGCGTGTGCTCTCTTGTCTCATTTGGCAGTATGTTTGGAAGAGTTTTCCATGTTGATGAGGCATCCGCATTGTGGTGCCTTCCACCCTCACCTTCTCTAGCCCAGCCGCCATGTGCTTGCCTCTCCCTCTCTTTGTGTCTCCTAATCCATCCTGGCTTCAGGCCCCCACCCTCCTGAGGCCTCCTCTTCCCCTGCACCCTTGACTGGACTTCTCTTCCCCATAGCCCCATTGTGCTGACTGTGGCCAAGTGCTGGGATCCCTCTCCTCAGGCCTATTTCACTCTCCCTCGAAGTGAGTGACACTCAGGGAGGGGACCTGAAGTTGGGGGTGGGGGCCGGCCAGGAGGCTGGGGCTGGACCTCTCTGGTCATGGGGAATGGGTGGGAGGAGGGTCCAGGCAGAGGTGGAACAGGAGGCTGAGTCAGGGAGGGACTGGGCTGGCTTTTGGGGACTGAGAATGGGTCATTTTGGTGCCATCTTTGTCCCAGATGAGCCCATCCAGCCAATTGACCCTGCTGCCTGGGTGTCCCACTCTGCGGCTCTGACTGGCACCTTCCCAGCCTATCCGGGCTCCTCCTCCATGAGCACCATTACATCTGGATCCTCTTTGCCTGATGGTGAGCCACCAGCCCACCGCATCCCACCCTCCCAGCAGAAGGCTGTCCTGCAGTGGTCTGACTCATTGCCTTTGTGGGAGTGATCCCTGACTCTGATTCCCTGTGGTCTCCTCTGCCAGGCTGTGAGGGCCGGGGTCTCTCCATCCATACGGACATGGCATCGGTGACCAAGGCCATGGCAGCTCCAGAGTCTGGACTGGAAGTCCGGGACCGCATGTGGCTCAAGATCACCATCCCTAATGCCTTTCTGGGTACGGCTGGGTCCTGGGCAGGTGGCTGGGGAAGGGGAGGAGGAGGCAGCCAAAGCTGGGAGTGGCACAGGCAGAGGCGAGAGCAGGAGTTGGAAGGAGAACCTGAGGCCTTTTTCCACTGTGGATGCTCCCAGGCTCGGATGTGGTTGACTGGCTCTACCATCACGTGGAGGGCTTTCCTGAGCGGAGGGAGGCCCGCAAGTATGCCAGCGGGCTGCTCAAAGCGGGCCTGATCCGACACACCGTCAACAAGATCACCTTCTCTGAGCAGTGCTATTACGTCTTTGGAGACCTCAGTGGTGGCTGTGAGAGCTGTGAGTCCCTCTGCCCCAACTCTGGGAGTGTGGCTTTGCCTGCCTTATTCTGCCTCTCCAACCCTAAACCCAGCCCAGAAACCGCAGCCAGGGCCACCATGGATGGTCGAGCAGCGTGTGTCCCGCACTAGGTCCTGCATTGGCGGAGGATGGGGGCTGACGTCCACCCATGCGCTGCTGGACAAGCCACGCGCCAGGTGCAGGACTGTGTCCACCGGGGGAAGGTGCACCTCCTCCTGAGTCCCACAAAGACGTGGGCTAGTGGTGGCCCTGGCCGTGCCCTGGCCCTCATGGCAGAAGTAGATGGAAGTTTCCTGTCAGAGACCCTTGTGAACCCCTGTTTTGAGCCCCATCGTGGGTGGGTCTGGGAGAACTTCCCAGTTCCTCTCCGTTCCATGTCTTGGGGCCTTAGCGTCTTGAAGCAGTGATTTCTTCCTCGCTTCCCTTGCTTTCCAGACCTAGTCAACCTGTCTCTCAATGACAACGATGGCTCCAGTGGGGCTTCGGACCAGGATACCCTGGCTCCTCTGCCGGGGGCCACCCCCTGGCCCTTGCTGCCCACTTTCTCCTACCAATACCCGGCCCCACACCCCTACAGCCCGCAGCCCCCACCCTACCATGAACTTTCATCTTATACCTTTGGTGGGGGCAGTGCCAGCAGCCAGCACAGTGAGGGTAAGTCATGCCCACATACCTGTACAGCCAGGGTCTGAGGGTGGATCAGAGGGGAGCCAGGGAGGAGCCTAGGTGAGGACTCAGTTGCCCCTCCCCTCCCTCCACAGGCAGCCGGAGCAGTGGGTCGACACGGAGTGATGGGGGGGCAGGGCGCACAGGGAGGCCTGAGGAGCGGGCCCCCGAGTCCAAGTCCGGCAGTGGCAGTGAGTCCGAGCCCTCCAGCCGAGGGGGCAGCCTTCGGCGGGGTGGGGAACCAAGTGGGACTGGCGATGGGGGCCCTCCTCCATCCAGAGGCTCAACTGGGGGTGCCCCTAATCTCCGAGCCCACTCGGGGCTCCATCCCTATGGACCACCCCCTGGCATGGCCCTCCCCTACAACCCCATGATGGTGGTCATGATGCCCCCACCCCCACCTCCAGTCCCTCCAGCAGTGCAGCCTCCGGGGGCCCCTCCAGTCAGAGACCTGGGCTCTGTGCCGCCAGAACTGACAGCCAGCCGCCAAAGCTTCCACATGGCCATGGGCAATCCCAGTGAGTTCTTTGTGGATGTTATGTAGCCCACTGTGGGGCCAGGCTTGGCCTGGCGCTCCTGGTGTGTGACTGGGTGCCCTGGCCATCATGCGCTTGCTCTTACGGTGCCTGGGCTCAGCCTACCAGCTGCTGCCATATAGGAGATTGTGGCCACTGTGACTCTCACCAGCAGTGCCTGGTTCCTCCCCCTTCCCTCGGGTAGACAAGGGACCTTTGATGATTTTTAACTTTGTTTTTTTTTATAAGCCTTTTTGGGGGTTAAAATAGTTTCTTACATTTTTGGGACTTTTAAAATAGGCATTTTCTCTTTTATATGAAGAATTCCCGTCCGTGGGGCCCCTTCTAACCCCAGAATGTGACCTCCTCCTCCAGTTACCCATAGCCCTGCCCTGTGCAGATTTGGGGGTGGTCAGTGGTACCCTGGGGTTAGGCACTCTAGACAGCAGCCTGAGGAAGCTGGGAGATTTGGGCCATGTAGCTGCCTTTGTTACTCTATTTATTTTAGTCACTTGTATAAAACACCAAATAAAGCAATAGAGGCAAAATCCCCACGCCTCTGGCTCCTTTCTTTGGGAGGGACGCAGGCAGCAGAGGGAAAGAATGGACACACAGGAGCAAAGCATGACTGGTTAGAAATTTTTATTATTTGCGAGGCAGTAAGTGCTCTTGAGAGCAGGCACAGTCCTGGGAATACTAGGCCCCCTTCGGGACAAACCAGGGCCCTAAGGAGAGGGGCTTTGGCTTGAGGGAAGGCACATAACCAGGCCAGACCCTGGCCGGGAGTATTCAGAAGCCAAGTGGGTTGCTGGTGACCACACCACCCCGCTCCACCAAGGCCTTGGAGATGCTTTTGAAGTTGCGGTAGAGCTCATGCTGCTGGGGGTCAGACTGCAGGGCGGCCATGCCCTCTCGGATCCGGGCTGCAGCCTGGGGAGAGGGAAGGAGGGTTGGGCCTGCACCTGTAGCCCTCACCTGAGCCTGGCAGCCCCGAGTCTCACCTCGATACACCAGGTGTCACAGAGCATTTTCTCATGCTGGGCCGTGGGGTGGCCCTCACTCAGGGATCTTGAGGCCCTGGCAGGAAGCAGGAGATGAAAATAAATCTGGGTCGGCTGGGATCCAGGCCCAGGCCCCCTGCGGCTCAGGCATTCCCCACCTGCCTCCTCACCTCGAGAGAACCACCACCATGGCGTAGAGGTCGATGGCCCCGTCTGCCAGCCGCTGCAGCAGAAACTGTTCATCTGCCGGGTAGGTGGGGTGGGGGTGGGGGCATTAGTCTCAAGGAGAGGAAAGGGAGGGGTGGAAGGGTGTAGGGCTCACTCACTGACAATCCCCTTCTTGTGTTTTATCAACTTGGCCTCCACCACAGTGGCAAACTGCTCCAGAGCCTGTACTGCCTGAAGAGATGGGGAGAGTGCAGGGCTCAGAGGGGCCGTCAGCTACAGTCCCTGACGCAGGCTCTCCTGGACCCCTGGCCACTTACCAGCTCACCGCTCCGACTCAACTCCGGGTGGACAATTCCACTGAGACTCAGGCCGCTGCCCAGCCCTGCCCGCCTGAGAGGAAGAGGGAGAATGACTGGTTAGTTGTCATACACCGCCCTGCCCTCCCCTGGCCCTGACCCTAAGCCTACCGCCTTAGCTGTTTGCCTGCCTCTCCTAGTAGGAGGCCAGCATTCCCAAAGGGATTCTTTAGAGCACTGCCAAGCCCAGAGAGCTCCTTTCCTTTGTCCTATGGGGGAAGAGGGTCCAGTCAGGACTCACTGTCCTCCCCACCTCTACCCCCACCCAATTCTCCCTCTTACCATACAGCCCTGCAGAGCCACAAACAGCCGAAGGATGTCATTTGTCCCCTCAAAGATCCGGAAGATGCGAAGATCTCGGAGCACACGCTCTACTCCAGGTTCCTAGCACAGGGCCACACAAATTATATGCCCCTGCTGAGATGTGCCTACCCACCCCTGGCCCAACCGAGGCTCAGAAGACCGTCCTGTACCTTCATGAAGCCCATACCCCCCATGATTTGGATGCATTCATCTGTCACCTTCCAGGCTGCCTCCTAGGGACAAAGAACAGATGAGACTGGTTTTGGGAGCTGAGCTCCCAAACTGGACTCCCTCCCAGCATGCCTGGGACCTCACCGAGCCAAAGATTTTGCTGATGGCGGCCTCTATCTGGAAGTCCGTGAATCCCTGGTCCATGTTAGCACTCACCATGTAAGCCATGGACTGAGGTTGCATGGTTGGGACATGGGAAGGAAAATTGCAAAGGGCTTTGTCAGACTTGGGTTCATCACCCAGATCTCCAAGATTAGGGATGACCTAGCTTGTTAGGTCAGGCCTAGGTCAGGCAAATAGTTGTTCTGGGTCAGTTCATCAGGCGCTTCCAGGTATTTGTTTGTTTTTTTTTTTCCGGAGTCTCGCTCTGTCGCCCAGGCTGGAGTGCAGTGGCACAATCTCAGCTCACTGCCAGCTCCACCTCTTGGGTTCGCGCCATTCTCCTGCCTCAGCCTCCCGAGTAGCTGGGACTACAGGCGCCTGCCACCACGCCCGGCTAATTTTTTGTATTTTTAGTAGAGACAGAGTTTCACCATGTTAGCCAGGATGGTCTCGATCTCCTGACCTTGTGATCCACCCGCCTCGGCCTCCCACAGTGCTGGGATTACAGGCGTGAGCCACAGCGCCCGGCCGGTATTTGTTTTCTTAAAAGGGGTGGACGTAAGGGATGGGGTAGAATTAACTTCTGGTACTGCTGGCAGGCACCTGAGCAGAACATCGTTGCGCTCTCCCTTCGGCAGAAGCTGAGCTGACTATGCCTCCCCGCATCCCCTAGGGCATTGGTGTAAAGCTGGAGACCCACTGCCCCAGGTGCTGCTGGGGGTTGTAGTCTGACCCAACTGGGAAGAAAGCCCCAGGGCTCCAGGGAAGAGGGGCTTGGGAGGCCCTCACCTCAGTTACATACTGCAGCGTAACCATCCGGGCCAGCTTCTCCTGGATCAGCCCAAAGTTGTGAATTTTCTCCCCAAACTGGATACGATTAGTGGCATAATCTACCTGGAAGAGGGTCCATGTATCCCACTGTGGTTCAGTGTGGTTCTACAGTCTCCCTAGAGGGGCTGGGCCTGCGCCACAGGGATGGGCTTTGCATACAAGCAGAGTTCAGTCTACGCTAGATGGAGACCTAAGCTAACAAGTCTGCGGCTGCTGGTAGGGGAGGAGTTTCTGGTGTAGGGAGTGCCTGCAAGTGATCAGGGACACATGGCAAGGGGGACTGTGAGACTACTGTTCGGGTTACCTGGGGACTCGGGCAGGGTACTCACCGCCTTAGTGATGATTCCTCTCATGGTGCCTGCCAGGGCCGCAGCCATGCCAAACCTTCCATTGTTGAGGATGTGCATGGCGACTTTGAAGCCACTCCCAACCTCACCCAGCACATTCTCCGATGGCACCCGTACTCCATCAAAAAACACCTCTGCTGTGTTTGAAGCCTTGATGCCCATCTTCTTCTCAGGGGGCCCACTGTGTCAGGGCAGCGTGGGAAAGCAGAGGTGTGTTCAACAGGTTGTCAGTGGGGAAAAACTGCTCCTTCGCTCTTTATGCACTAGGGAGGAATTACAACTCCTAGACTATTAGAGGCTACAGCCAACACTTACCCCCAGGCCCTGAAGGCTAAGGAGGCCTGGCTATGTCCTATTTTGTGTTGGACTTGGTTGCTGGAGCCAAAACTTTAGCTCAGTTGCATACATATTCGTCCCAAAGGCCACATTCAGTCCACCTGCTTTGGCTTTTGCACACATCCCCGGGTGACTTGCAACAGCCATCTGCCCAGGAACCCAGTCCTGCCCCTCAGTCCTAAGCTCTCCCAACCCAAATTCACTCACTGGGTAACACCCCCGAAGCCCCTCTCCACCACAAAAGCTGTGATCTTCTCCTTCACGGCCCCCGTGGCTGGATCTGTAACTGGTGTCTTGGCAAAGACTGTGAAGATGTCTGCCAGGCCCCCATTACTGTGGAGGAATGAGGGACATTCAGGGCATGGAGGATGGGGAGCAGCGGGGCCTGGAATTGGGCGGAGGAGAAGGGGAGAAATGGGAGGCAGATTGCCTGATCCAAAGCTTGCTTCCATTGAGGGTGTAGTATTTTCCACAGGGGCTGGGCACAGCACACGTTCGGATGGAGGCTGCATCTGACCCGCTTGAGGGCTCGGTTAGACAGAAAGCGGCCAAAGTTTCCCCTGTTGGGGAGAGAGCTCCTTTACCCCAAGTTCTGATGAGCTTCAAAGTCCCCTCGGCCCACTTCTCCATCCCTCCAGCAGGCAGTTCCCCTTTAACACCTGGGAGTATCCAGTTTTCTTTTGCATGTCCCAACCAGCACACCGTGATGCCTCCCCAGAATCCTCCCCCGACCGAAATGCCCAGCCATCTGGTAATCTAAGTGCCAAGTGGCCTAATCTGTGCCAGGCTCAGTATACCCCCCAATCCCTGGGTCTCCTAGGGTTGCCTCACCAGATGCCAGTTTGGGGAGGTATTTTTCTTTCTGGGCCTTCGTTCCAAAGAGTAGGATGCCTTTGAAACCGATGCTCTGATGGGCCCCCAGGGTAATGCCCACGGCAAGGTCATGCATGCCCACGATCTCCACCAAACGGGCGTACTGGAGGGGAAGCAGGGATCTGGGGCTGTCACTGGCTGCAGAGGGACCTGACCTTAACAGGAGAGTGTGGGCAGCAGGGCAGTTCCTGACCTAGGGCAGTGCCTGACCTGGGCCATCCCCCGTGTGTGGAAAGGAAGTGGGGCGTGCAAAGGGCACAGAAGAGAATGCTGGTCTGTCTGAGGTCTAGGTAGGAGGACGACTTGCTACTAGTCTATTGTTAGGCAATCCCCAACTTAAGAGAGCTGTAAGGACTTGGGAACCAGGGTGAGGCCCATGGTTCAGCCCTAGGGGACTGCATGTAAATTGTGTTATGTTTGGAGAGTTAACATCCATCCCACAGGCACCCAGGGCAGATGCTTAGAAGAGACCTTGACCCTAGAGATGGCAAAGGAGCCGAGTCTGCCAAGCTGGAGTATGAGATACTGGGATGTGGCGATGGGGTGCCCTCACCTGGGTGTTGCAAAGGCCCACACCACCCAGCTCACTGGGCACTTGCAGACCGAAGGCCCCCAGCTCCTTGAGGCCCTGCAAAGTGGTCTCCTCCACCATCTCCAGAGTGTCATTCTTGGCAGGATCGTTCACTTCCTGGGGAAGGCACAGGATCCCACATCCAGGCTCCTTTTGAGCTTAACATCTCCATCTACCCCACCAGGGACCAAGCCCCGAGTCAGTCCTTACCTCGAAGAAACGGGACACGGGCTCCACCAGCTCTTTAAGAAACTCTGTCTGCTCTTGGTTGAGCACTGGGGTGGGGGACAGGCTGGTCAGGCCAGGCTGGCAGGGGAAACCACCCTGGCCCCACCCAGCTCTGATTACCCCTTCCCTTACCGGACGGGTATGGGAACACCTGATCTGTGGTGAGCTGGCCTTTGAACATCGCCACAGCAAAGGACTTAGATTCCTGGGCAGAGAGAGGCGAGTTTCAGGACTCTGGTTGGGGTGAGTGTCTCCGGCTAAGGTCCACCTGGCCTCGGGGGTACCTACCGCTTTGGCCGGTTTTTCCTTGTTCAGAGCGTCAGAGAGGTGGGCATCTGACTTGTCCAGAGCCACCTGGGAAAAGAGATGGTTAGCAAGTCCAGGGAAGGGACTTCCGCTGTGCCAAGGGGAGCACAGGCGAGACGACGCGGGGAGGCGGCGCGAAGCGGTGACCTTTCCCCTAGTTTCGCCCTAGGGCACCCTGGATTGCCCTTTCCCCTGCTTTCGGCGACAGAGCCGTGGGCAGGTACCTAGCACCAAGAGGGAGACCCCTGCCGACGGCGGGAGGCGGGCGCCTAAGCGGACCGCTGCTCCCACACCCCCTTGCCAAGGCTGCCGCGACTTACCTGAGCGGCACCTCCGGCATAGGGTCGCCGGGCAGGGCCAGGCCGGGGCTGCCCCAGGAGCGCCGTGGGCCGCGAGCTGTGGGGAGTGGGGGTTCAGTCCTGGCCCGGTGCCCAGGGCCGCTGCCCCCCGTCCCTCTTGTCCACACACACACCTTCCGCCCCCGAGCCTCAGCAGCTGCCGCCCCAAGCTCTGGGCTATCCGAGCCGCCTGCATCTCCGAGTGTCTCTGGGCGTCGCTGGACGGAGCGCTGACCCAGCTCTGGCGTCCTGTACGCCCAAGTCCTGGGGCTCCTAGCCCTGACTCATCGTCCAGAGTGCACCGGGCGGCGGCGGTTGCGGGCCCTGGGGCATGCTGGGAGCTGTAGTTCCCTGGAGCCCGGCCCTGCGTTCCGCTGACCTAGGGGGATCTCCAAGCGTCTCTAGTCTCCCCCAAACTCCTTAATCCCGCCCGTCCGAACTAGAGTCTAGTCCTCCGACGGGGTGATGGGATAGGATGGGACAGAAGAGGAAGGGGCTTAAGTCACTGCAGCCAGAGGGATGGAGGTGGACTGAAGGGAGAGCTTCTCCGGTGGGGTTAGAAGAGAGAAGTAGGGAAAGAGAAGTGTAAGGTAGATGGCAGAGGTAGAGGCACCGAAAGACAGACTCTAAGGTTCCTTATGAAATCTGTCTCGGCCAACACAAAAGGGAGGGCATGGTGGCGGGTGGGGGGGGCACCCAAGCTAGGGTGTGAGTGCCCTAAGTGTATTCTTCTGAGACATAAGCCATTTCACTAACTCTTGAAACAGCTACAGTTTCCCAGTAGGGAGGCCCGGCCAGGTTCATTGCGCTTCCCTTAATAAAGCCTCTGAGACCTTCCTGAACGTTCCCTTCTGTGTCTGCTCTCTGTTACTTCCAGAGACCATGTGCCCAGGCAGATGGATTCCTCCCGGGCCTGAGAGGAACTGCAGGAATTCTCCTGCCTCTTACCCGTGAAACCCCAACTTCTCTAGCCCTAGGTCAGGAAGTTCCAAACAATTTCTACCTCTCTTTCTGCGATTCTCACTGGGGTGAGAGGAGGCCCCGGAGGAGAGAGAGGTGGGGTCAGCTTCTTTTTGAGCTGCTGGAGCCCTCTGTGAGGAGGCCCTCTTTGCTGGTTTCTCAGGAGAGTGTGGCTACGTTCTGCCTGCCTATGGGGAGAGGGGGCCAGGGTGTGTGGAGCAAGATGGTGGCGGCGCTGGTGCCCTGGGACCTGGGGGAATGGGACAGCTGGTCGGTTCAGAGATGGCCTACTTTACTCACAGCTGGAATTTAGTGGGGAGAAGCAGCTCAACTCCAATCCTGGAGGATTAGGGAGATTAAAGTGAGAGAAGAGAGAGATGTCCCAGAGACCAAGAGGTGAAAAACAGGGGTCCTTGTGGAGGGGAGGTCTGGGATTGAAGTGGGGGGCTGGGGCTCAGGGATCCTTCTCCCCGAATCTTTCCATAGGGCTTGGGGTGAAGGGCACAGGCTGGGGAGATGAAGTGACAGTGTGTTCGTCTTCCTGTGTTGGCCTCTTCCCTGTCCCAATTCTCCTTGCATCGCACTAGCTCCCAGGTCAGCCCTCTGGCTCCTGGCACCCCCACTGCTGCGGTGGGCACCCCCCCTCCTCACAGTGCTGCATAGCGACCTCTTCCAGGCCTTGTTGGGTGAGTAGCCCGTTTTCTGAGGGACCTGGGCCTCCAAGAGCCGTCCATTACCGAACTTCGGGGGCTGTTTGGGAGCCTGGAAATCATTTGGTCCAAGCTGGAGCCCCATGCAGGGTCATGCCTACGGTGTCCTCCATGAGTGTGGACCAGCCTTGGCTGAAAGGGCTCCTCCCTTGCCAGCCAGACAGCAGCGGTGATGACAGGGGTGGTGTGTCTGGAGAGGCCTGGGATGGGGAGGTAATTCAGTTCTGTTCTGTGACAGACATCCTGGACTATTATGAGGCTTCCCTCTCAGAGAGTCAGGTAAGGAGGTGGGGGCAAGCGCCTTACTTCCTGAGGGGCAGGCAGGGCTGGAGGGGTGAGGCAAATATTGCTAATATTACATGGAAACTTGGGGGCCCTGCTGACAAAAGACTGAGTCGGCGACCCAGGGACTTGGGGCACCCAGAATGCACTCTCTGTGGTCCTGTACCCCCTCTCCCTTTCTTCCTCCTGTTCTTTGGCTGCCTCAATTTCAGGCACTAAAGAGTCTAAGGCTTTTTAGGTTTCCCCCTGAGAAACGTGAGGGAGAACTAGGCCCCCAGGGATTGCCTCCTGCAGCCCCTCCCTCATACCTGACCCCCTACCGCCTGCCGTGGCCTTCCTCCTGTATTCAAATAACCATGGGTGCTCCCAGCCCAACTATAGGTGCTTCCTTCTCTAAGAAATGAAATCCAGCCTCATCGTCTTTGCTGTCATCGCTGGTGGCTGGCCAGGTCTCCATGTTTGCCTCAGGGCCTCTGTGCTTCTGCTTCTATCTCCTTTCCCATTATCCGGGTTCCTGCCAGCACGGAAGGAGTTAACTCTGCCAAGGCACCCCCCCATTCTGGCTCCTAGCTCCCTCCCTCCCTCCCCCTGCTTCCTC
>NW_012118154.1:3226922-3228297 GCF_000951035.1 Colobus angolensis palliatus | reverse complement strand
ACCCCTCCCCCCATCCTGGCCCCCCCTGCAAAAGTGGGGTGCGGAGGGGGGAGGGGTGAGAACCCACGGAGGGGAGGAACGAAACTCCGATGAAGTCAGAGCCCCTTACCCGCCGCCGCGGCCAGGCCCCCCAACATGGACTGTCTCTGTATAGTGACAACCAAGGTAAGCATGATGGGGGGGCTATAAACTGGGGGGAGGGCATGAGTTTGTGGGGAGGGGTTAGTAGGCCTTATCTGGGACTGGCGTCCCTGGAGTGGCAGCATCAGAAGATGTATTTGGGGGTCTTAATTTAGTTTTGGGGTTCACATCTGAGAAAATGCTGGATTTGGCCACAGGTGCCCCCTGGAGTGATCCCTTTGTACCTGTAGGGAAATGGAAAATTTAGGATATTCCATGGTTTGGGGGGCCTGGCGGGTTTCGGGGTTCACCAGCGCTGTTTGAGGGAGACTTATTTAAGGAGAAACCTGGCTCACAAGGAAGTCCTGCTGGTGTATGTGGGAAGGTGGGCTATGCTGGGGGGGTTCCTCTTTCCTCCCCAGGGAAAAGCTGGCTTCCAAGGGCCTTGTCCAGTTTTGGGGGGCTCCTAGCATGGGGTAAAGGTTATTGGTTGTGAGTGCCTGACTGGTCTGGGGTGTTAGCTGGCAGGGAAGGGGTGGGCCTTCAGACTCTGGAACAAGCATCTCGTGGTGGCTGCATTTAGGGATGCTCTCTCAATTTGAGGGAACTGTTAATTTAGGGTTCAGTCATATAGAATGGAGGTAGTTAGAAGTTGTCAGAGGGCTGGGGCCCTGGCATGGGATTACCTGAGGGAATGGACCAGGTGAGGCAAGGATGTGGGGGTATTCCCATAGGAGGCAGAAGATTGCAGCAGCCGAGCTTGCCAGCCTCTGAGGAGGAGGATGAGAGGCTTAGGGAGAGAGGGGATTTGAGGAGGGGGACCGGGTGGGTGGTGCACAATTTGGGGGTGGCCCAAAGGCAGGTGCCCAATGTCCCCATCTCCTCCCACACTGTATCCAGCCCTGGTCAAGAAAGAGGGAGAAGAGCAGATGGGGGGACTGTTCCAGATACCCCTGATGCTTGGGATCAAGGTGGGGGAGGACACCAGGATTTAAGGGTCCCTGAGGACTTATGACCGAGGTTACTGAGGTTACCGGGGTGAAAAGGTGTAGGAGGAGGGCAGGGCTGGCAGCGGTGGGGATCTGTGCAAGAATGTCCCTCTGGTTGGAGCCTGGCAAAGGCAGGAGATCTTGGATGGAGCACAGGCGAGCTCCTGGTGGGATGCGGATACCTAGGCTCTGCTTGGAGACTCTGGGACTGGAGAGCTGGATGCCTGGTGTGTGGAGGGAGGCTTGGGCGGGTGGCAGGCAGCTGG
>NW_012118154.1:3222775-3226782 GCF_000951035.1 Colobus angolensis palliatus | reverse complement strand
TCACAGGCTGGGGAGGGGGTTATATTTAGTGGGAACTGCAGCTTTTCATGGGAGGGAGCTGAGGACACACATGTTCCCTGCCACAAACTCACACATGTGTGTACACATGCATTGTGCACGTGTGAGGATGGTTGGAAGAGATTGGGGGCTGAGGACCTTTAGATTTGGAGCCCCCACACTCTCTCCACCAGGGCGACTTGCTTGTCCCTCATTCTGTGGGCTTCGGGCTTTCTCCCAGGCTGCCTCTTCCCCACATCCCTGTAGTTTCGGTGGATTTTTATGCCTCAGTTTCTCTGGCCTGGTTTCCTCTGCTCCTGCTGTCTCCTGCCCTTAGGCCTGCCACTTGGCCTTAGGCTCCGTGGCTGTGGTCCCCTGTACCCAGGTGTAAATAGAAAGCCCGCTGGAATGTGTGGGCTCTGCTTCCAACACGTGAACACACAAATGGGAGCGAGGGTGAGGGGCTTGCCTGCACTGGCAGCTATTCTGGGTGGGTGGGTGGCCTTATTCCTTACCCACTCCAGACTCCTGCTTCTTCCATGGTGCCCAGGGTTGAGCATCCCTGAAGGAAGGAGGCTTACAGAGCAGATCATGCATTTGGGGTTTACAGAGGCGTGGAGACCCAGGCTTGCCACATTCGTTGGCTGGAAAACTTGTCAGCCTCGGGATGATGGGGACTCCAACTCCCATAAGGCCCCGAGGCACAAGATCCCTCAATGTTAGAGGGTTGCTGCCCATGGCGATGTTGGGAGTTGTGGTTCATCTCTATCCAGGGCAGCCAGCGGAGGATAGCCCAAGAGGAGCCTGCAGGGGGCACATGGCTCCTGCTTCCCCAAATGCTGGATGGGGTAGGGAGTGCTCAGGCTTTGCGGTCGTTGAGCTCCCCAGCTCTGCCTGAGTCTTCCATCTTTCATTGCCTATATTTAGACTCCTGCTGCAGTAATTTAAGGAACATTTATTGAAAGCCTACTACGTGCTAGGCCCTGTGTTGTATGCAAACTCCACTCTACAGCGATCACTTAGCCTTTCTTGGTGCCTTTATCTCTGCCAGCATCTCTCGTCTCTGAGCATCTCTTTCTCCCACTCCGCCCCCGTCCCTCCCCCTTTCCCCGCGCTGCTGCCGCCGTTGCCATGGTAACCGGCGACGACTGAAGCTGCGTGGCGGACTGGAGGGCCGGGCGAGGGTGGTGGAGGGCGGAGCAGAACAAGTGGGGGTGGGGATACAGTGGGGGAAAGACTGAGGCTATTTGCCAGAGCCCCAGGAGCGAAGCGGTTAAACCCTCCGGGTGGTCCTTATTGGGCAAAGCCGAGATGCCGGGGGCGGGGCAGTGTGGCCGACGGCCTCATTCATTGGCCGGCAGGGGCGTGGCGGAGGGACAGTGTGGGCGAGGCAGGGGGGCCGAATGGGCGGGAAGTGGACGGAGGCGTGGCCTCTAGGGCAGGTGGGCGGAGTCTGGCTTACTCTATCGAGGGAGGCAGTAACCCTTGGAAAGGGGAGGAACCTTGGGGCTGGGTTACCTGATCGAAATGAGGGCGGGGCTGACCCGGGATGGGCGTGGCGTGGTCCCCCGTGCGTAAAGGAGACAGGGTTTAAGGAGCTATTGTCCAAGTAACTTCAGGGCGCGGGGGGTCTTTGGAAAGGAGAATCCAGGGGTTGGGAAGTCTGACGTCTCAATTTTCCTAAGATGGAGGTCTGTTCAGATTTCATCAGAGCACCCCTCCTACCTCAGCTCTGTGTTCCCAGGAGACGGTTGCTAGGCGACAGCAAAGTCCTTGATTGCTGCGTTGCCAGGCAACAGAGAAACGGAAAATGGAGGGAAAAGGGAAATGGGGGATGGGGAAGGGTCTTTATGGGCCATGGCGCCCACTGGTGGATAAGCAGGGCCTGTAAGTTTTCTATTCTATAAGGAATTTTGAGTCCAGCCCCTTCTGCACTGACTCCTTGGATCCTCTGGTGATCCAAGCCTTCCCACCAGATATGAAACTAGGACATTGGGGATCATCTTGGGGGCGCATGTAACAGATGCCGATCAACGGGGTCAATCTCGCTTGGGTGAGATTCTAGGGAAGTCGTCATTTCTACCATGTGTGAGCATTTTATAGAAGTCAGCCGATTTGAGGAGACCCCTCAGTGGGTTTTAAGAGATGGAAAGGTGGGCCTTCAATGGGAGAACTGGGCGTTCAATTGGAAGAGAGGCTTTCAGGTTAAGTTGTTTGGGAGA
This sequence comes from Colobus angolensis palliatus, assembly GCF_000951035.1. Taxonomy (NCBI): domain Eukaryota; kingdom Metazoa; phylum Chordata; class Mammalia; order Primates; family Cercopithecidae; genus Colobus; species Colobus angolensis. The sequence goes on along the minus strand of NW_012118154.1, from coordinate 3,224,563 downwards.
AAATGGAAATCTCTGAAGAGAACTGAAGGAGAGAACATGGGAGTGTTCTGGCCGACTTGTGGGTAATTGCAAATTGCCGGCCATATCTTTGGTGTGTGTTTTTTGAGGCCTGAGTGTGGAGAAGATATATTTGGGAGCAATCTTCCGACAAAGTTGGAATTCAGAATCGTGGAGATGTTCTGGGTAGCCAGAAAAGGGTGTAATCTATGAACCTCAGGCGTAAAGAAAAGGAGAGGAGGGGCCAGGTGCGGTGGCTCACACCTGTAATCGCAGCACTTTGGGAGCCCGAGGCGGGCGGATCATGTGAGGTCAGGAGTTCGAGACCAGCCTGGCCAACATGGCGAAACCCCGTCTCTACTAAAAATACAAAACATTAGCCAGGTGTGGTGGCGTGCGCCTGTAATCCCAGCTACCCGGGAGGTTGAGGTAGGAGAATCACTCGAACCTGGGAGCCAGATGTTGCTGTAAGCTGAGATCACACTATTGCGCTCCAGGCTGAGCGACAGAGCAAGAATCTGTCTCAAGAAAAGAAAGAAAGACAAAAAAAAAAAAGAAAGAAAAGGAAAAGGAAAATACTTTTAATTAATTAATTTATTTATTTTTGAGACCGAGTCTCACTCTGTCGCCCAGGCTAGAGTGCAGTGGCGCGATCTCGGCTCACTGCAATCTCTGGTGCCCAGGTTCAAGCGATTCTCCTGCCTCAGCCTGCCGAGTAGCTGGGATTACGTGCACCTGCCACCGCACCCGGCTAATTTTTGTAGTTTTAGTAGAGATGGGGTTTCACCATGTTGGCCAGGCTTGTCTTGAACTCCTGACTTCGTGATCAACCTGCCTTGGCCTCCCAAAGTGCTGGGATTGCAGGCATGAGCCACCGCGCCCGGCCAAATTTTTTTTTTTTAAGAGATGGGATCTTACTGTGTTGCCCAAGCTGGTGTTGAGCACCTGGCCTCCAGTGATCCTCCCGCCTAAATTTCTTTTTATAAGGGTTTTGGAAAAAAATGACGAGATTGCAATTGAATTTGGAGGGTCTGCTTTAAAGTAGATTAAATATTTCCTGAAATTGGGTTCTGGTGTGGAATTGGAGACTGGCACATTAGGAAGTCATGAGTATCTTACTAGATTTGGGGGTTTGGACAGGGGATCCCAAACAAATTGGAGGGCTTGTTATTTGGATATTTATATTAGAGCAAGAGTAATATTTGCACTAACTGCAAGGTCCCTGTTAGTGGATTGGGGGATAGATGTGATATGGAAAGGGATGATTTAGCATATACTAATTTGGGGGCACAACAAGGATCTGTGGTTCTTTAAAGTTTTGAAGAATCATGGGCTGCCTATCAGGTGGGGCTGGACTGCAGGGGAGAACTATGCTGGTTAGAATAGGAGATGCCTTGGAATCTGAGGAGATTGGGGGGTTTGGTGGGAGAAGCAGTGTAGATCCCTTGGGGTTTCTTGTGAGAGAAGTGCTGTTTGCTTCCCTGGACTCTGCGAGTCCAGTAATGACGAGATGTCCAGTGAGGTTTTGGAATGGTTAGGGGTCTCGCGATGTTGGGGTTGGGGCATTAGATGGGATGGAATAAGGAGTCCCCGAGAACTAGAGAGATAAACTGGCAAATTTAAGTCTGTCTCTATTTGTAGAGGGGTCGGAATAGAAGTACAGTGGAAAGTGAAGTCCACAGAGAAACAGCACGAACCAGGGGAGTTGGTGGCTAAGAGGGTCTCCCCTCACCCCTCTCTCTCCCAACGTGACGCTCTCCCTTACTGCGCAGGCGCCGTCCCCCCCCCCCA
>NW_012118154.1:3218618-3222375 GCF_000951035.1 Colobus angolensis palliatus | reverse complement strand
TTCCCTCAGTCCCCCTCCCCTTCTCCATGTCGGCTCGGAACAGATTCGCCTCCATGTGTCTCTGCGTGGTACGTGCCGCGATATGGGCTCTGGCCCCGCTCCCCTCTTCCCGGACCCCCGCAAATATCAGGGTGCAAGCTTCAAGCGCTGTCGCTCTTCCTTCTGCTTGGTGCGGGGTCTCTGGGTTGCAACTTCTTGCGGACAGGCGCTGTGGGTCGCCCCTCTTATCATTCACTTTGACTCACACCCCTATGTTTTGGGGGTGCAAGCCTCGGTTCCAGGTCATTCTGTGCAACTGGGGCTCCGGTAAGGAGGGGGCCAAAGGGGAAGGAACAACAGCGACTCCGTCCGTGACCCCCATTCCCCAGGCCTTTTACTTGTCTTAAGCCCTAATATATTGGGGGTGCAGACATGTCCCAGTAGCATCTGAGTTGTCGTGGGTTAGGGCCCTGAGTCCCTGTAGGATAAAGGAGGGGTCCTCCTTTCCCATCCTACTTTAATTGCCCTGTAATCCAGGACTGAGAGGTGCTGATCCGCCACCTCCCCAGCCCCCAGTATGCAGTTTCAGAATTACTCTCCCCCACCCCGACCCCTCCAGACGTTTCCCCACCCCCCACATGTACGTCGAAAATTTCCAGAGACTGAACCTAGTCCCTAACCTCTTCCAGCCACATTCTGGAAGCCCTGGTACCCATTTCTTGTTCCCCATTTTCCCCATGTTGCCTCCCAATCCTGAGGAGCCTTTTCCTCAGTGCCAGACACCACCCTCCCTCCATGGGGGTGGGGCAGGGAGAGATACTGGGGGCTCGCTGAGCTGTAAGTTTACCTTCATTTCCTCCCTAGAATAAAAGATGAAATGGCCCTCCTCATGTTTCCATTTTCTTTGGGTGCACGCTGGCATTTCCTCCTCAGATTCAGGAATTTTCTCTGAGGTGGAGTGAAGATGGAGGGGCACTGGACTCAAACCCTCCCCCAGACTCCAAAACTTGGAACTTTGGTCCTAATTTACCTTGCAGGGAACTGGAGGCCTTGTGAAGAAAGAGTGGGTAGCAGAGAGTGGCTTCTACCCCTTCCCCCAGGTCTCTTCAATTCTGGGGCTTGCCCCTCAGCTTGTGCACTGCCCAGGTAGAGGACCACCTTCTCAGGATGTGGAATGAACAGTCTCTGTCGATTCATAGAACTCCTTCCTTCAAGACAGCTCAGCCTTGGAGCAGGGCTATTTTGTGTGTTCTATTTTCCTTCTCTACTTTTTGTGCCCATCGGATTGAAATCTGGAGCTCAGGATTCCCTCTCCAAGTCTGTGGCCCAGAGAATAGACTCAATCTTGCTAAGCCCCTGTTTTCCTTCTTTAAGACTCTTTAAATATATCAGGATGCTTCTTGATTCGCGTTGTCTCTGTCTTCTGGGTTTGAGAGTTTTCGTGCTGACAGGACCACTTCCCTTCTCCCATTCTTTTATTGTACCCTTACTCTACAGCCAGAGTTGTGTTATATTCTCAGCCTTGATTCATCATCCTTAACATTTTCAGAATCATACTCTAGGATTGGCCATTGACCTTGATAAGCTTCCTCCCGTTTGATCTCGCAGCTGCTACCCTCTAAGTATTAGGGCACTCTCAGCCTCTCAGAAACTTTTGGGAGGGAAATTCTGCTCTCTCTCTCTCTTTTTTGTTTTGGAGATGGAGTCTCGCTCTGTCGCCAGGCTGGAGTGCAGTGGCATGATCTCTGCTCACTGCAACCTCTGCTTCCCAGGTTCAAGTGATTCTCCTGCCTCAGCCTCCCATGTAGCTGGGATTACAGCCATGCGCCACCACGCCCAGCTAATTTTTGTATTTTTAGTAGAGATGGGGTTTCACCATGTTGGCCAGGCTGGTCTCTGACCTCAGGTGATCTACCCACCTCGGCATCCCAAAGTGTTGGGATGACAGGCATCAGCCTCTGCTCCTGGCCTCTCTGTCTTTTTGAGACAGGGTCTTACTCTGTCGCCCAGGCTGGAGTACAGTGGTGTGATCGTGGCTCACTGCAGCCTCCACCTCTTGGGCTCAAGCAATCCTCCCACCTCAGGTTCCTTAGTAGTTGGTACTACAGGTGTGCATCACCATGCCTGGCTCATTTTTGTATTTTTTGTAGACGGGGTTTCACCGTGTTGCCCAGGCTGGTCTCCAACTCCTGGGCTCAAGCAGTCTGCCCGCCTCAGCCTCCCAAAGTGCTGGGATTACCGTGCCTTCTCTTTTTACCCATGTGTGCTTAGCGGTGCATTCTGTCTTCTTCAGTCCTTGAGGGAACCCTGCATATGATACCTTCCCCTTCCTGAACCTGAAGCTTGGAGGGTCTGTCTCTGTAGAGGCCTGTTCCAGAGGAGAGGAGCAGGAGAGGGCAGAGGTGGATGTGGAATGGCCCAGGCAGAATTGCTGTCTTCTTCTGCTGTCTCCATCTGCCCTTTTCCTCCTTCTTTGGCCCCCAGTTAATCTCATTTTACTGTTGTCCCTATTAAGCTAGCACAGGAGGTCCTTGGGATGGCAGCTGATTAACTGGGCAGGGAGTCGGGGGCCATGTTGGACCTTTCACCCCAAAAGACCAGAGGGAGACCAGGAATTCACTCTGAGGCTCAGCATGCTACCCTCCTCCCCAACCAGGGAGGCTGGCACCCATTCTTGCCCCTGTCCTGAGCCCTGCTGTCTCTCTTCTTCCCCTTCCTCCCCCAGCCCATGCCCTTCTAGCATATCTGGATTAGCTGGCTGGACTGTGGGCTGTTGTAGGGGTAGGGCCAGACTTCCAGGGCCCCTCTGTTGACTGCTTGGAAACCAGCAAGGGCAGTAAACTGGACAGGCTTAGCCTTGTCCTATCTCGGGGGCTGATGCCAAGTACCTTCTGGTGGAAGGGGCTGACTTCAGTCTTTGCCTAAGGAGTGCAAGGTAAAGGAGAGCCAATCACCTGTGGGGTAGAGGCTGCAATGGGGAGACTGAGGCCATGGAGGTGCGGTGCGGGGAGGATGCCATGCAGAGTAGGAGCAGCCAGAGGGGTAGGGGAGGGGAGGCTAGAACAAGAGTGAGTCTGAGATGGTGAGAGAAGCAAGAAAGTTGGGGACTGGATGCAGAGAATGGAGGTATGAGTGTCAGGAGCTAGAGCTCTGAGAAGCTGGAGGGACCCGAAGATGAAGGTGGCAGGGAAAGGGGTGAAGACACAGATGCCAGAGGGGCTATGCCCACCAGAAGGCCAGTGTCCCAGGATGTGAGGAGTAGGAGTTGGGGGATGGGATTAGGACCAGGGATTGATTGGGACCTGGAATTGATGAGAGGTGCTGAGGCCCTGGCGGGAGAGGGGGCTGTCAGGAGAGTGGAGAGAGGGGAGCCAATGGGCTAGAGGAGAGGGAGGGGGAGGAGCTGGTCAGGCCCCAAGGCCTTCCGCACTGCACTGGCTGGGGGAAGAGGAGGCGGCCAGGGCGGCCAGCCTGGAGCCTGAGGCACCGGGCTGGCCCCAGTGACACCTCCGTTCCCATCCCCAGAAATACCGCTACCAAGATGAAGACACGCCCCCTCTGGAGCACAGCCCGGCCCACCTCCCCAACCAGGTAAACGCCCCCGAGCTGGTGCACGTGGCGGAGAGGAACTTGTCCCACCTCGAGGCTGGCCACGGGGTCGTGGGCCACGCCCACCTCTCCCCCTTCAAGGTAGGAGACCCTGGTGGCCCCCTCCCCAGTGCGGCCCTCGGAGCCTCGGAGCTGCAGCAATCCCCAAGGGCCGGTAGGGTGAGAGAGA
>NW_012118154.1:3210982-3218508 GCF_000951035.1 Colobus angolensis palliatus | reverse complement strand
GGGAGGGGGCGTTTGGGAGGCTGGAAACACCTTGTCCCACAGAGGAGAAACAGGCCAGGCCAATGGGAGTGGATGTCGAGCCTAAAGCAAGAATGTGTGCGTACGCGTGCCTGTGCCTGTGTGCGTGTGCTGTATGTGTGTGTGTGCCTGCGCGTGTGTGCACGCGTGCGTGCCTGTGCGTGTGTGCGTGTGCTGTATGCATGCGTGTGCGTGCGCTGTATGAGTGTCTGTTGAGGTGTGTGCATCCCCCAGGAAGCCCCCCACGCCTGGGACCTCCTCATTCCTTCACACCCCCAACCTCCGTTTCCATTTTCTGTGTCCAGAGCTCTGTTCCCAACGCCTGCTGCCCTCATTTGCTCTTGTCCCTTCCCCGCCTCCTCCCCCTGCCTCTGCCTCTGGGCCTGGTTCGCCCTGTCCCTGAGTCTCCAGCCCTTTCCATCTGTCTGGCCTGAGACTTCACATGGTGGGGCCTTGCTGCCTCGTCCCCTGCCCCAGCCTTTGCTCCACTCCTGAGCTCTCTCCCCGCTCTGCAGCCTTTCCTCCCTGCTGGCTGACTGGCTGGCTCTTGATGCTGTCTCTCTCTTCCTCCCACGCATTCTCCTCTCCCTCTCCCTGATCCCCAGCTCAGGCCGCTGCGGCCTGATCAGTCCTTTCCCTCATCAGTCCTCTCCCTCCATCAGCCAGCTCCCCTTTCCCACGTTCCCTCTTGCCTATTCATCTTCACCTTCTCTCTTTTCCTCTTCCCGTCATCCTCTTGGGTTCTCACTTCTGCATATCTTCTTTCTGTCCCCCTCTGCCCCCTCCATCATCCCCCACCACCTGTTTCCCTTTCTTCTCTCTGCTCACAGCGTCGTCCTCTCTCCAGCCCCGGGAGGCCTGGTTTCTGGGAACTTCCATCCTCCAGTCCACTTTCCATCTTCCCCTCCCTCCATCTCCTTTTCTGGGGACACAGGATGGGGAGGACTGGAGAGCACCAGGCAAGCTGTGAGATTGAGGGGACACCGTGGGGACAGGGTGGGGATTCTAGGATGTTGTGAGATGCTCTGGGAAGGGGGAAGTTGCTGACATTTCACCAAGAAGATGGATGGGGAGGAGGTCTCTGAGCCTAGGGAGCGGGCAAGCAGGTTCTGGAGTGAGAACTGGCAAGACAGGAGTTGGGGAACAGGAAGGTAAGGGGTCCTGGGTCAGGGGCCGGATAGGGATAAGACTGTGAAATCAGGGCGGTGAATGGAGCTGACAGAGCAAGGAAAGGAAGGCCCTGGAGACAGGGATGGTACAGAGTGTTTGTGTGAATTCTGTGGATGCTAGGAGTGAGGGAAAGAAGACTAGAGATGCTTTTTGTAAGGCAGGGCCATTAAATCCCTGAGCAGGGGGAAGAGGAGGTAGGGAGCCTGAGGGATGGTAGGTAGTACAGAGCTACTGTGGATCAAAGCTTAGGAGCAGAAGAGGGTGGAGGGAGAGAGTGTTGGAGGCCATAAGCATGGGGTGGAGGTCTCAGGACAAGGCCTCACCTGGGGAACAAGAGAAGCCCCAATTTTCAGAAGAGAGGGGGAGTTGATTGAGAAGTGTAAGATGGTTACTTGAGAATAATCTTGAGGGTATGAAGGCAGGGTAAGGGAGAATGGTGATACACTCTCTGGGGAAGCAGAAATTGAGATGGAGTAGCTGGGTGGGGGGTGGCATGTGCCTGTAGCTACACAGGAGGCTGAGGTGGGAGGACTGCTTGAGCCCAGGAGTTCAAGGCAGCAGTGAGCTATGATCACACCACTGCGCTCCAGCCTGGGTGACGCAGCGAGACCTCGTCTCGGGAAAAAAAGAAAAAAAGAAATTGGGATGGAGGATGAGGCCACGACATTGGTAAGGGATGGGGCTGGAGGATGCAATAGGGCCAGGGAAGCGGATGGAGAATGGAGGCTGGAGGCTAGGGTTGGAAGATGGATGTTGAAGAGCGAGACAGGGATGGAGATGGAGCGTGTGGGATGCGGGCAGAGCTAGGGATGGGAAGCAAATGAATGTCGTAGTGGATGAAGGTGGGTGTGCTGGGAAGGAGGTTCCAGGATAGGGATGGGATGGGGATTGAGGATAGGCTATGGGATGGAGGATGAACACGTGGATGAGATTTTGGCAGTCAGTGCCTGGTGGTTGGACAACAGCATTTGCTGAGATGTGAAGGGTTGGAGGGTGGTGTTAATCGATTTATGGGTGTGAAATGTATGATACAGCTTGAAAATGGTTGGTAGTTTGTAGGCTTGGGAAATAGCAGTAGGAGAGGAGAGGGACCCCGTTGGACGGGGAGAGCGGGAAGGAGACTGGGGATTCCTTGCGCTTGGGCTACTGCAAATACATGTTTCTTTAAGGAGGAAGTAGGTTGGGGACCCCGGAAGGAGGCTCTTGGCGGCCTCCCCCCATTGCCATAGAGACGTGGCTTCGGTTGCCCTGGCAATTGGGGAAGCCCCTAGGACCGGCCTAAAGCTGGCCCCGCCTGGGAGTCTAGAGACCAGGCGATTGACGTCAGGGACCTGGGCACGCCCCACTTTAACCCCTTCCCGAATGCAGTTGGGGAAGGGAATAGATGAGCGGGATAGGACCCGGATGTCTTTCACCACTCCCCCTTCCTGACGTCCTTTGCACTGCGTAGGGTGAGGGGCGTAGGGGAGCGAGGAAGGCAGGTTATTCAGAATGCGCTGCGCCCACAAACCTCTTCAGCCCGGCCTCCTCTCGGCCTGGCTAACGCTGGGCGGGGCCCAGGGCAGGAGAGGCGGGGCTAGCGGAAACCTTCTGCGCTCAGGAGTTTGGTCGGCCCCAGGCCACGCCCCACCCCCCTGTTGTCCTGACGACAGGGCCTCCTGGAGGTGGGTCTCCCCAGGTCTTGGCTGGTCCTAGATACCGTTGCTAGGCAACACGGTCCCTAGAGGAAGGGGTGGATTGGACGTCTGGTTGGTGAGACCAAGGGAGGGGTCTGCAGCTGGGGGAACCCCGGATTCCCGGGGTGCAGGGTTTAGGACAAATGTGTGTGAAGGTGAGGGACAAGTCTAGGGGAGGGTTATGAAAATATCTGGGTTGATATGGGGGATTGGGGGGGATGGGGCAGGAAGTGGGGACCAGGACCCGGTGGACATGATCCCTGGGTTGTCCATGTGTAGCACATAAGGCATGTAACACCCTGTAGTGTTACATCCGGTGAGAAGCTCCCTTCCCCCAAGCCTACCCCCCTCTCCCCACTCTTTGCCATCTGCTGCTCCCCTCTCCGTCTGGTTGTCTCCCTTCCCGCTTCTCCTACACCTCCTTCCACATGCAGGGGGCCCCGGGCTGGGCAGAGTTAGATCCGTGTGCGTGTGCATCTGTGCGTGTGTGTGTGCGTGCGCATGTGCACGCGTGTGCGTGTGTGTGTGATGTGGATTGAGACTGGGCCCTTGAGCAGCTCTCAGCGTGGCAGAGTGGGCTTGGCTAAGAGGTGAAAGGGTAGCCACGCTGATGGGACCCTCCATTACGGGCTCCCTCTCGAGTCAAGGCTCAGGTGGCTTTTTGTCTCTTGTTTCTCCAAACAGGCCAATTCTCCCCCTGTGATTGTCAACACAGATACCCTAGAAGCCCCAGGATATGTGAGTTGTTTAGATTTTGGGGCTGGGGCCATTGCAGAAGGAAGGAGGGAGTCAGGGAGGGCAGCAGATGATGGGCAGGTTGTGCGGCAGGAATGTCTGTCTCACTGCTTTTGTGTTTCTGTCCCGTGCTGGAGTTGCAGGTGAACGGGACCGAGGGGGAGATGGAATACGAGGAAATCACATTGGAAAGGGTGAGCAGGCTCCTCCATTGGCAGTCCCCTTGCCCCCTCATCTATACCTTTCTTTCTGCCCATGTGGTCTGCGTGGCCAGCCCCTCACCCTATCCCTTCCTGCTCTGGCTGCTCCAAGCCATTTCCCACCCCACTTGCCTTGCCAGACTTGGGCAGTGAGGGGAGCTGACCCTCTTCCCCTCCTTCGCCCAGGGTAACTCAGGTCTGGGCTTCAGCATCGCAGGTGGCACTGACAACCCACATATCGGTGACGACCCGTCCATTTTCATCACCAAGATCATACCTGGTGGGGCTGCGGCCCAGGATGGCCGCCTCAGGTGAGGAGAGGATACAGGGGTTAGGATGCTTGGTCCCTGGAGAGGGAGGGCCAGGGCAGCAAGAAGCTCTTGACTCAGGCCCACCTTGCTGCTCCCAGGGTCAACGACAGCATCCTGTTTGTAAATGAAGTCGACGTGCGCGAGGTGACCCACTCGGCAGCGGTGGAGGCCCTCAAAGAGGCAGGCTCCATCGTTCGCCTCTATGTCATGCGCCGGAAGCCCCCAGCCGAGAAGGTCATGGAGATCAAGCTCATCAAGGGGCCTAAAGGTAGTAACTCATTTTGTTCCCACCCCCATCCCAACTGTCCTGTGCCCCCAAGCCTGCTTCCTGGGCACCTGGGCACCCACCTCTGGCCTCCCCTCCATCCAGGTCTTGGCTTCAGCATCGCAGGGGGCGTAGGGAACCAGCACATCCCAGGAGATAATAGCATCTATGTAACAAAGATCATCGAAGGGGGTGCTGCCCACAAGGATGGGAGGTTGCAGATTGGAGACAAGATCCTGGCGGTGAGGACCCCATCTAGCCCATTTTCTAGCCCAAATCTGGGTCTCACCTACTAGCCCTGGCAGGCGCAAGTTCATCACTTCATCCCAGTGCATCTGTCTTGGGCCATTTGTGGCTTTGTCTGAGCTTTGCTTTCCTTGACTCCAGGTCAACAGTGTGGGGCTAGAGGACGTCATGCATGAAGATGCTGTGGCAGCCCTGAAGAACACGTATGATGTTGTCTACCTAAAGGTGGCCAAGCCCAGCAATGCCTACCTGAGTGACAGCTATGCTCCCCCAGACATCACAACCTGTGAGAGCCCTTCAAACGCTAAAGCTCCCCATGACCCATCCCGTTTAACCCATGACATGCAGTCCCATGACATCCCTGTAGCTGTCCCTCTTCAGATATTCCCCATGAAATAGCCACAACCTCTGACCCTTGCTCTTGTCAGAGAAGTGATGGAAAATCAATTACCATAAAAGAACTAGAAAAGATCGTCAATGATCTCTCCCATGGAAGGCACAAAACCTGGTTGGTTTTATGGCTAATTTTATGAAATTCTCAAGGAATAGATAATTATTCTGCTCTTCCAGAGTATGGGAAAAGATAAAAAGATTTCACATTTCATTTTATAAGTTAAGTTCAAATGGTCACAAGGATAACGTAAAATAAGGAGAGTATAGATGTGTTTTGCTTCTGAATAGAGATAAAAGAGTTAATAATAATATAGTAGCAAACCAAACATGGCAGCATGTTAAGGGAATAACATAGGGTTTGTTTCAGAAAACTAAAGATGGCTCAATATTAGGAAATCTCTTAATATGATTCATATATTAAAACGTTAAGGGAGGCCAAGTGTGGTGGTTCATGCTTGTAATCCCAGCACTTGGGAGGCCAAGGTGGGAGGATTTGAGACCAGCTAGGGATTTGAGACCTAGGAATTTGAGATCAGCCTAGGCAACATAGCGAGATCCTGTCTCTACAAAAAATAAAAATAATTAGCACGTGCCTATACTCCTTGCTACTTGGGAGGCTGAGGCTGGAGGATCGCTTGAACCGAGAAGTTGGAAGCTACAGTGAGCCAATGATTGTGCCACTGCCCACCAGACTGGTGACAGAGCGAGAGGAGAAAACGATACGATCATCTCAAATAGATGTGAGAAAGGCATTTGCTGAAATTCACCATCTCTTTTGGATGAAAGCTTTTAGTAAACTAGGAACAGAAGAATTTTCCTTAAGGAGGTGAAGACTAGTTATCAGGAACCGGTAATGAACATTTTATAATGATACAATTTTAGCAGTGTGTCCATTAACTTATTTTTACATTTAATTTTAATTTTTATTTTGTTCTTGAAATGGAGTTTTGCTCTTGTTGCCCAGGCTGGAGTGCAGTGGTGCAGTCTCGGCTCTCTGCAACCTCTGCCTCCCAGGTTCAAGTGTTTCCGCTGCCCCAGCCTCCCGAGTAGCTGGGATTACAGATGCCCACCACCATGCCCAGCTAAATTTTGTGTGTATATATATGTGTGTGTGTGTGTGTGTGTGTATATATATATATATATATATACAGAGAGAGAGAGAGTTTTGCTCTTATTGCTTAGGCTGGAGTACAATGGCGCGATCTCGGCTCACTGCAATCTCCGTCTCCCAGGTTCAAGCGATTCTCCTGCCTCAGCCTCCCGAGTAGCTGGGATTACAGGCATGTGCCACCACCCCAGCTAATTTTGTGTGTATATATATATGTATGTTTTTTTTTTTTTTTTTTAAGACAGAATCTTGTTCTGTCGCCCAGGCTGGAGTGCAGTGGCGCAATCTTGGCTCACTTCAAGCTCCGCCTGCTGGGTTCATGCCATTCTCCTGCCACAGCCTCCCAAGTAGCCGGGACTACAGGTGCCCGGCACCACGCCTGGCTAAATTTTTGTATTTTTAGTAGAGACGGGGTTTCACCATGTTAGCCAGGGTGGTTTTGATCTCCTGACCTCATGGCCCACCAGCCTTGGCCTCCCAAAGTGCTGGGATTACAGGCTTGAGCCACCGTACCCAGCCTCCGTTAACTTACGAAGAAGGCAAGGATGCCTCTTCCCACTGCTGTTATCCTTCATTGCTTTACAGCAGGGTTTCTCAATGTTACTCCTGGCATTTTTGGACCCAATAACTATTCATTGTGGGGGGTTGTTCTGTGCCTTGTGGGATATTAAGCAGCATTCCTGGCCTCTGTCTATCATATGACAGTGGTACTCCTCCCCCTCAGTCATAACAATAAAAAATGTTGTGACAGAATTGCCCCAGCGAAATTATGGTAGTTGAGAATCACTACTTTAGAGATTTCAGACAGTGTAACAAGACAAGAAGAATAGTTACATTTGGAAGGGAAAAAAAAAGTTATCTTTATTTGTAAATTATACTACTGTGCATCTAGATCAAAATTTAAGTGAATTAACTGAATACATATGGGAAGTTAAAATGTGGCTATTTGTTGGCTGGGCATGGTGGCTCAGTCCTGTAATCCCAGCACTTTGGGAGGCTGAGGTGGGTGGATCACCTGAGGTCAGGAGTTTGAGAACAGCCTGGCCAACATGGAGAAACCCTGTCTCTATTAAAACTACAAAAAAAAAATTAGCTGGGTGTGGTGGCGGGCGCCTGTAGTACCAGCTAATCCTGAGGCTGAGACAGGAGAATCACCTGACACTGGGAGGCAGAGGTTGTGGTGAGCCAAGATCGCGCCACCGCACTCCAGCCTGGGCGACAGAGTGAGACTCCATCTCAAAAAGAAAAGAAAAGAAAAAAAAAAGACCAGGTGCAGTGTCTCACGCCTGTAATCCCAGCACTTTGGGAGGCCGAGGCTGGTGGGTCACGAGGTCAGGAGTTCAAGACCAGCCTGGCCAACATGGTGAAACCCCGTCTCTACTAAAAATACAAAAATAGCCGGGC
>NW_012118154.1:3201774-3209790 GCF_000951035.1 Colobus angolensis palliatus | reverse complement strand
TAAGATTTGTATGAAGAAAATGACAAGACTTTACTGAAGACAAAACAAGATTGGAAGGGGTGAAGAGTCACACTGTGTTTCTGGATGGAAAAACTTAATATGCTAAAGATCTCAACCGGCTCCAAATTAATCTCTACATTCCATTCAATCCTAATCAGAATTTTAATGTTGTTTCCCTGCTGGGAAAGGTTGATACTAAAATTCGACTGGAAAAACTTGTGTGGGGGAAAAGCTAAGACATTTTGGAAAAGAATAATGAGGTGTGGCAGCCCCTACAAAATATGAAATAATACTGTAAAACCATATTAAAATCACATGGTACTGTTCCTAAATACCATAACCTACCAAAAGGAACCTGGGATCGTCAGAAGAAGGGTCAATTTAAAATCTTTGGCAATAAATGTATAAGATGAGCTTCTAACTTCTTTCATACTAGAGAGCAAGGAAGGTATCCAAGACTAATAGGTTCTCAGCAAAGACACAGGATCCAAATTGAAGAGGCTTCTACTGGCCAGTGAAAACTCATTAAATATATTAAAATATTTAAGGTAATAATAATACTTAAAAATATTTTGGCCGGGCATGGTGGCTCACGCCTGTAATCTCAACACTTTGGGAAGTCGAGGTGGGCGGATCACCTGAGGTCAGGAGTTCGAGACCAGCCCGCCCAAAGTGGCAAAACCCTGTCTCTGCTAAAAACACAAAAAATTAGCCGGGTGTGATGGCGGGCGCCTGTAATCCCAGCTGCTCGTTGAGGCAGAAGAATTGCTTGAACCTGGGAGGCAGAGGTTGCAGTGAGCTGAGATTGCACCACTGCACTCCAGCCCGGGCAATAGGAGTGAAACTGCGTCCCCAAAAAAAAAAAAAAAAAAAAATTTTGGAGGATGCTAGGCAATCTCATTCATTCTGAAATTGGTGAATAAAGGGAGAGAGACATGCAGAGAGAGGCATGCATTTATCCTCCCTTTAGTGTGCAGACTACCTCAGAGAGTAACCAATAGGTTGACACAGGGCTGGTTTTTTTGTTGTTGTTGTTGGAGGCAGGTCTTGCTTTGTCACCCAGCAGGCTGGAGTGCAGTGGTATGATCTTGACTCACTGCAACTTCCGCCTCCTGGGCTCAAGTGATCCTCCCACCTCAGCCTCCCGAGTAGCTGGGATTACGGGCGAGTGCCATCATGCTCAGGTAACGTTTAACTTTTGTCTTTTGTGGAGATAGGCTTTCACCATGTTATCCAAGCTGGAGGGTTTTTTTTTTTTTTTTTTGAGAGAGAGAGTCTCGTTCTGTCACTCAGGCTGGAGTGCAGTGGCACAATCTTGGCTCATTGCAATCTCCACCTCCTGAGTTCAAGCAATTCTCCTGCCTCGGCCTCCCGCATACCTGGGATTATAGACATAAGCCACCACGCCCAGCCAATTTTTGTATTTTTGGTAGAGACGGGATTTCACCATGTTAGCCAGGTTACTCCTAACCTCAAGTAATCTACCTGCCTTGGCCTCCACAGTGCTGGGATTATAGGTGTGAACCATTGTGCCTGGCTAAGATTTTTCTTTTTTAAAGAAGAATTTCCACTAATAAATGCTCCCCACTCCAAAGAAAGAAAGAAGTAGAATATCACCATTTTGCAGTCCCTGATACCTATCAGAACCAGGTGGTGATTGTCAATGTGGCTAAAACTCACCTGAAAGGCTGATGGGGCGCCATATAATGGATGGACAGGGCTGACGACCCTGAACCTACCATTAATCTTACCTGACAGAAAGACAACCAGACATTGTATCCTGTGGTGATGCCATAGGAAGAACATAGTGCTACCTATGAAGTATACAGGACTTACTAAAAAAAAAACCTCTGAATTGAACTTGAAACTGATCAAGCCTCCAGGATGAACTGCCAGTTTACAGGAGATACAGGAGCAGAGGCATAGGCTAAACAAACCACAGGAGGGTAAGCAGTAATTTCCCTGTTAGAATTTCCCTCATAGGGCCGGGCACGGTGGCTCACGCCTATAATCCCAGCATTTTGGGAGGCATAGGCGGGTGGATCACGAGGTCAGGAGATCAAGCCCATCGTGGCTAACATGGTGAAACCCTGTCTCTACTAAAAACACAAAAAACTTAGCTGGACGTGGTGGCGGGTGCCTGCAGTCCCAGCTACTCGCGAGGCTGAGGCAGGAGAATGGCATGAACCCGGGAGGCGGAGCATGCAGTGAGCCGAGATCGCGCCACTGCACTCCAGCCTGGGCGACAGAGCAAGACTCCGCCTCAAAAAAAAAGAATTTCCCTCATAGGCTGGTCAACGTGGCTCACACCTGTAATCCTAGCACTTTGGGAGGCATAGGCGGGTGGATCATTTGAGGTCAGAAGTTCGAGACCAACCCGGCCAACATGGTGAAACACCGTCTCTACTAAAAATGCAAAAATTAGCTGGGCGTGGTGGCACATGCCTGTAATCCCAGCTACTCGAGAGGCTGAGGCACGAGAATCGTTCGAACCCGGGAGGCAGAGGCTTCTCTGAGCCGAGATCATGGCACTGCACTCCAGCCTGAGACTCCTTCTCAAAAAAAAAAAAAAAAAGAATTTCCCTCATAGAATGTGGGAAATTCTTTTAGAGAAATGACCTAGTTTTTTTTACACAAATGGATGGCAAAGAGTTGGGGGAGAAAAAGAGGGAGAAGAATTTTATGGATTAAGAGATTTGAGTGACACAGGAACCAAAAGAAAACTCCCAAAGCGTAATATTCATGTTCCCTTTGACTTCCCCATCCCTGGCATACTGAGGACATGTAATGTTTAAATTCTTTATCCCCTAGGACAACCAGCCTGTAATGTCACCTCTAAATTCCTGACCCCTGACGTCACTTACCACCCCGCCCCGGCGTCTCTGAGAGGATAACGTCCCTTCCGCCTGACTTCGGCTCTCCTGGCACCTGGGGAGAAGGTTGGGTGGCGGGTGCTCTTTCCCTCCAGGCACTTTCATCTCTGCCCTGTGTCTTCCTCAGCTTATTCTCAGCACCTGGACAACGAGATCAGTCACAGCAGCTACCTGGGCACCGATTACCCCACAGCCATGACCCCCACTTCCCCTCGGCGTTACTCCCCGGTGGCCAAGGACCTGCTCGGGGAGGAAGACATTCCCCGAGAACCGAGGCGAATTGTGATCCACCGGGGCTCCACGGGCCTGGGCTTCAACATCGTGGGTGGCGAGGACGGTGAAGGCATCTTCATCTCCTTTATCCTGGCCGGGGGCCCTGCAGACCTCAGTGGGGAGCTGCGGAAGGGGGACCAGATCCTGTCGGTGAGGGAAGGCCTGCCCCTACCTGCACCACCCCCTCCCCTCAGGGCAGAGCGCAGAGCTCTTGGGGAGGGGCCTGGGTGGGCTGCAGCTGAATCCTCTTGCGGGACCACTCCCTGCTCCACCTGGACCCAGAAGTGCTGCCTTCTGTCTCTGGTGACACAGCCTGTCCTCCTCTCTCTAGGTCAACGGTGTTGACCTCCGAAATGCCAGCCACGAGCAAGCCGCCATTGCCCTGAAGAATGCGGGTCAGACGGTCACGATCATCGCTCAGTATAAACCAGAAGGTACCAGGCCAGAAGTTCCTGTCTTGTGAGCTAAAATGGCCCTTAGAACTCTGCCTCCTCAGCTGATGGCTTCAGTAGGGGAGGACGGGTGGCAGTAGGATGGGGACAGAGCTCAGGAACCTCCCTGTCCTTCCTCAGAGTACAGCCGATTCGAGGCCAAGATCCACGACCTCCGGGAACAGCTCATGAACAGCAGCCTGGGCTCAGGGACTGCCTCCCTGCGGAGCAACCCCAAAAGGGGTTTCTACATCAGGTCAGAGGCTCCCTGGGCTGGGCTCCTCAGCCCCTCTGCGTTCCTGGGCACTCTGTGCCTGGCCCGGGCCTCAGCCACGCCTCCTCTCTACCCTGCCTGCTCTGACTCCCCACCCCAGGCCTGAGGCGCAGTGGGAGTTCATGGGCCTCACTGCACAGGTTAACGTTTGAAATACTCCCTGTCGATGGGAAAATAGCCTCTACCCCAAGTATTCCAATTGCTGGTCATCCCAGCACTTCCTTGGGACTCCCAGGCCGCTGCACAATTTGGCATCTCGAAGGTTAATGCTTGGTGGAGCATGGTCCTCTAGGGTATTTGGAGTGTTGCCCCAGCCTTCACGTCCCTGTGGGCAGTTCCGGAGAAGTGGGCTGCAGCTCTGTAGTGCCTGCCCCCGTCTCTCCAGCAGTATTGTGGGCAGTCCCAGAGAGGTGGGCTGCAGCTCTGTGGTTCCTGCCCCCGTCTGTCCAGTGGCATTTTGCTCCCCTCTTAGGGCTCGTCTCCATTGACTCTTTTTGTGGCTTAGGTTTCTGCCAAAGCACATCTCTCTCCCGCCCCCACGGGTCACCCCCCACTTCTCTCCCTGTCTGGCCCTGTGGCTTGCATGGCCTCGTCTGCCACTCCGCTCTGCAGATGTCTCTCGGAGCTGTTGGCCCTGGCTGACCTCTTTCTGGAGGTCAAGACCTGCACTTTTGGCCATCTGCTTTCTGGCCATCTCCACTGGGATGTCCCACAGGCATCCCACACTCAACATGTCCCACGCTGAGCTCAGCATCCTGCTGTGGAACTGCGTTCCGTGCTGCTGCACCAGCACTTTCCCTCTTGCTGAATGGACGCTGGCTCCCACCTGAGCCCTTGCTCTGCCCTTCCTCCCTGCTTGGGGCCAGTTGGTCCCCAACGTTGTTCTGACTCCCAGTGACCACAGGGGTTATGTGGTGGCTCCCAGGGGGAGCATCATGTGGTTGTCACACTCCCAGGGGCCCAGGGTCTCCTCCCTCCTCTCCAGGCCCATTGGTTTCCTCTGTGTCTTCATTCCTTCTCTGGTTCTGACCCCAGGGATTGTGACTTACTGATAGAGATTTGATACTGGTAAGGGTAATCATTAGTTGGAAACACGGGACCTTTCTTTTTCTTATGAATTTGGGCCGATTGAAGGTTACCCTGTGACTTTTTTTTTGAGATGCGAGTCTCGCTCTGTCACCCAGACTCCTGGAGTGCAGTGGCGTGCTCTCCGCTCACCGCACGCTCCGCCTCCCGGGTTCACGCCATTCTCCTGCCTCAGCCTCCCGAGTGGCTGGGACTACAGGTGCCCGCCACCACGCCTGGCTAATTATTTTGTGTGTGTGTATTTTTAGTAGAGACGGGGTTTCACTGTGTTAGCCAGGATGGTCTCAATCTCCTGACCTCGTGATCCACCCACCTTGGCCTCCCAAAGTGCTGGGATTACAGGCGTGAGCCACCACGCCTGGCTGTACCCCTGTGACTTTATGACGTGCATGTGTACTGCAAGCTGCTTTCTTGAGAGGGTTGAGTTCGAGCTCTCCCTCTGGAAACTGGACTTGGTGTGGACTGAATGATGGCTAACAGTTGTGGTGATTATGAGTTATAGTCAGCGTTCGGTCCCCACACAGTTTTGGGTTCCTCGGCATCCATTGCACTCATGGGAGGGCCGTCTGCAGACCTCTGTCACCGAAGAGTGACTGGGGCATCCTTCTTGGAGTCTTCAGCTGGGCTCTGACCAATAGCCACTTGCCCTCCAGGGCCCTGTTTGATTACGACAAGACCAAGGACTGCGGCTTCCTGAGCCAGGCCCTGAGCTTCCGCTTTGGGGACGTGCTACATGTCATCGATGCTAGTGATGAGGAGTGGTGGCAGGCACGGCGGGTCCACTCTGACAGTGAGACCGACGACATTGGGTTCATCCCCAGCAAACGGCGGTGAGGCTTCTGGGCTCTGTAGCCTTCTTGCCACAGGCACTGAAGTTGCCAAGGTCCCCCAGGGTGGGCAGCCAACAGGGCATGGGTTTGCCCTCTGAACTCCTAGCGGTTTGTCTGTTGGGCCGTCCTGTGGACCCTGGCTCCCATGAGCCTTTGGGAAGGACAGCTCCTCACTGAGGAGCACAGTGCCCAGGGCTGCAGGAGAAGGGGTTGTCAGCTGGCCTGGAGCGTGGGGGCAGCAGGGTTCCTCACTGGGCATTCCCCCACCCGCCTATCTCTCCACGTATCCCACAGGGTTGAGCGACGAGAGTGGTCAAGGTTAAAGGCCAAGGTAGGTGGAGGAGGGTGTGAGCCTGGGTGGAAGTGTGAGGGCTCATGGAGCTGAGCTTGTAACTAACCCCGTGGCCTGCTTTTTCTTCCTAGGACTGGGGCTCCAGCTCTGGATCACAGGGTAGGTAGGGTCAGTTCGGGAAGATGTGGGTGAGAGAAGCACTGAGCTGCTTTTGATATCCTCAAGGGTGAGACAGGGCTCCAGGTCCCCTGTTTCAGAGCCCCTTGCAGATGCCCCACCTCCCACCAGGTCGAGAAGACTCGGTTCTGAGCTACGAGACAGTGACGCAGATGGAAGGTGAGCCCTGGCCCCTGCCTTGGCCCCAGCGCCTGCTGCCCCCCCAACCCTGTGCTCAGCCTAAGCCAGGCTCTCTCCGCAGTGCACTATGCTCGCCCCATCATCATCCTTGGGCCCACCAAGGACCGCGCCAACGATGATCTTCTCTCCGAGTTCCCCGACAAGTTTGGATCCTGTGTTCCCCGTGAGTGCTGAGGCCTTGGATGAAGGAGAAGGTGGAGGTGGGGGTGGGACGGAGGAGACCCATCCCTGGGGCCATAGGTAGAGCCTTTGGGGGATTGGTGTGTAGGGGGATACAGGGTTTCTGCAAGAAGGGGTGCTTCTCAGACACCCTCTCATTTCACAGTACCCATGCCCAGGCCAGAAACTTGGAGGCCCTGGAGGGTGCTAGGGGAAGCGGTTCTGGCCCTCTGCGGTCTTGGTCTCCCTGGAAGCTCTTTTCACCAAAGGACCCTCTGGGCACTGTGGGGTTTGATTGAAGGAGGCAGGATTTCAGCTAGAGGGATGGTGGTTAGATCTTCGGGGGGTGGGGTGACTTCCTGGCAGATACGACACGACCCAAGCGGGAGTATGAGATAGATGGCCGGGATTACCACTTTGTGTCATCCCGGGAGAAAATGGAGAAGGACATTCAGGCGCACAAGTTCATTGAGGCCGGCCAGTACAACAGCCACCTCTATGGGACCAGCGTTCAGTCCGTGCGAGAGGTGGCAGAGCAGGTAGGACCTGGCGGGCACCTGGTCCTCTTCCTTCTCCCCTCTCCCCACCCCATTGCCTCCCTCCAGCTCTCTCTAACTCTCTCTCTCTCTGTCTCTTTCCCTGCTGGGTCTCGACTCCGCTCCTCCACCTCCTTCTCCTCTTGGGCAACTCTGACCGCCTGCTCTCTGCCCCTGCTCTCTCTCCCGCCTCCCTCGCTTCCTGACCCCAAATTTCCCATCACCATCTGGCCTCTTTCTCTCCCCACTGCCTCCTCCTTGCCCCATTTCTCCTCTCTTCCCATGGCCTTGTCTTTGGTGGCTTGGCCTTCCCCACTGGGTCGCTCCCTTTTTCCTGATTCCCCTCTGGTCCTCTCCCCTGCCTCACCCTTTCCTGGGGCCCCGCTCCCCTCTCCCACTCCTCTGCTAACTCCTTTCCTTTCCCCACTGCTCCCCACCCTGCCCTCCCTCCCTCCACGGTTCCTTTCTCCATCTGCCTCCCTCCCTCCCATCTGTCTCCTTGTTCCTTCCATCTGTCTGTCCTCTGTCCGTCCTCCCCTCCCTCCTCCCTCTATCCTACTTCCTTTCTCCTTTTTCTTGGCTTTCCTTCCGGCCTGTGTCACCTCTGCCTTGCACACCCCGCCCCACTCGCTGCTGCCCTGGCTCTGCCACCATCTCTTGGGTCCCTGTCTGCCTGGTGCTCCTCCCTTCCTCCATTCTGTCCTGTCCCTGCCCTCTCCCCGTGCTCTCCATCTTCCTTTTCCTTTCTCTGTCTTTTACTCTGTCCATGCCCTCTTCCTGCCTGACTCTCTGCCCCCGTGTTTCTTGACATCCATGTCACTCCCCTTTGGCCAACCTCCCATTCCCCACCTCTCCTTGTCCCATGTCCCTCCGGCACCGCTGTCTGTCCTTTCCCGCCACCTGCT